>NC_135630.1:37246776-37567887 GCF_053574225.1 Canis aureus
GGAGCCTGCTTCTCCCTCTGCCTGTGTCTCTCTCTTTATGTCTTTCATGCATAAATAAATAAAATATTAAAAAGAAAGAAAGAAGAAGAAAGAAAGAAAGAAAGAAAGAAAGAAAGAAAGAAAGAAAGAAAGAAAGAAAGAAAGAAAGAAAGAAAGAAAGAAATAGAGCCTGTGTTCTCTCTCCCTGAATTTGGGTTAGCTTATGACGATGGCAGAGGTGATGCTATGTGGCATGGGAGGTGAGCTGATACAGATTCTGACAGGGTCTTTTCGGACACCCACTCGGGAACTCATGCTGTTAGGAAGCCTACCCCACATAGAGAGCCCTGTGTAGGGTCCTGGCTGACAACCAGCGTCGACCACCAGGCACTAGCATGAGTGACAAGGCTCTCAGAGGACTCTACCCTTGTTACATCTAGCAGCAACCACGTGAGCCATTCTGGGCAACAGCCATCCAATGGAGCTGGGCAAGTCCAGAGCCATGAGAATGATAATGAAATTATTGTTTTTTTTAAGCCACTGATTTTGGGGGTGACTGTTTTTTGTCCAGTGTCCAGTCTTCCTCTTCTGAGAAAGAGCTAGTCTGTTGAGTCATGACCATGCTGGATAATCACTGTGGCCCAAGGAATGGGGTTCTGTGACCTAGGTTGCCATCTGTATACTCACTCTCCCCTTCACCTGTGAATGACATCATAATTGTATTTGGGTTGACAAGGTGCCCAGTCTCTCATAGCTAAGTACAACTACATGGTTAAATCTGGCCAATGAGCAGAGGTTTTTTTTAAAGATTTTATTTATTCATTCATGAGAGACACACAGAGAGAGGCAGAGACAGAGGGAGAAGCAGGCTCCTCACAGGGAGCCCAATGTGGGACTTGATCCCAGGACCAAGGGATTATGCCTTGAGCCAAAGGCAGACACTCAATCACTGAGCCACCCAGATGTCTCTGTATGTGGTTCTTTAAGGATAGATCCTGTATTTATTTCCTATAATCCTGCCTAGTCTCCTGTTGCTCTAAGATTATTATAAATTTAGTAGCTTTAAAGAACACAGACTTATGGCCTTACAAGTTCTGGAGGTCAAAAGTCTGACATGGATCTCACTGGACTAAAGTCAGGGTGTGAGGGAGGCTGCATTCCTTCTGGAGGCTGTAGAGGAGTCTCTCCTTCCTTGTCGTTTTCAGTCTAGAGGCTGCTGCATGCCTCGGCTCATGACTCCTTCCATATTCAAAGTCAGCAATATCACATCATTCTGACATTGACTGTTCTTGATTTTTCCACATGTAAGAACCTTGAGATTACATTGTACACAGCTAGATAATCCAGGATCATCTATTTTAAGGTCAGCTAAAGGTCACATAGAGTGAGGGACACCTAGGTGCCTCAGTGGTTGAGTGCCTGCCTTCTGCCCGGGGTGTGATCCTGGGGTCCCGGGATTGAACATTACTGTAATTAACAACTTTACTTCCATCTGCGACCTTAATTGCCCTTTGCCATGTAACCTAACATATTCACGGATTCTGGAGATCAGAACATGGACACCCTTGAGACATCATTATCCTGCCTACCACAGATCTTTAGATGGGAAGGGGTGTCTTTTTTGTCCTTTCCTCCTCCTTCCTGCTATCTTTTGTTTTGTTTTGTTTTTTTAAGATTTATTTATTTATTTGAGAAAGAGAGTGTGAGAGGAGGGGCAGGGGGAGAGAATCTCAAGCAGACTCCTCACTGAGTGCCAAGCTTGAAGTGGGGCTTGATCTCACAACCCTGAGATCATGACCTGAGTTGACACCAAGAGATAGATGCTCAACCGACCGAACCACCCAGGTGGCCCATTCCCACTGTCTTGAATGGACTCAGATATGTCCACTTCTGGGATGAGGTATTGTGGTTGGCAGCCTTCCAGAACCACCTTTCAACAGTTGCTCAAATAAGACAGGGAGGAGATGCTGGACAGAAAAAAAACATCAAATGTCCTCTGAACATCTGCTACAAAAATGCTACATAACCAACAACCCCAAGACTCAGGACCTTATAACAACATTTATCATCAGTATGTAGTAGCTCATAGATCTTCAGTTGATGGTGGCTCTGTGGCTTCTCTGCAACCAACTGGATTTAACTTTAGGCTCTGGGTTAGGTTCAGGTATGTTCTACCTGTCTCTCACATCCACCTGGGACAGTTGTTCCTCAGGAATATTCTTCTCATGGTAGATGCAAAGTATATGAGGGCAAACCAAGCCAAGTAAGCACAATTGCAAGTCTTGCTTGCATCACATCTGAACATATTTCATTGGCTAAAGCAAGTCACATGACCACACCCAATATCAATGGAGTGGAAATGAAAATTTTGCCCATTCTAGTGAGAGGGTCTCCAAAATGATGCACAAAGTTGTGTAGATATGTACTTCTATTATATGAAGGATGTAAAGGATTGGGAGCCATCATCCACTATTTAAAAAAAATACTTAAAACATATAGAAAAGACTAATATATCACATATTGAAATATGTATTCATAACCCAAATCTAAGAAGTCTTTTTTACTTGAAAGAACCCCCTAAATTCCTATTCTATTTTTATATATGTATAATTTAGGATATATATTTTATATATTAATATATACTTATAATGTATATAATATATATTTTGTTTATATTTATGCAATATAATTATATTTACATAATAAATTTATAAATAAATTATATATAACATATTTAGATATAATTTAGGATATATATTTTATATACTTATAAATAATATGTATAATATAGATATTTTTAAGTAGTCTCCACATGTAATGCGGTGCTTAAACTCATGACCCTGAAACCCAGAGTTGCATGCTCTACTAACTGAGCCAGTCAGCTGCCTCTTATTCTTTTTCCACTCTTTTTGAGAACCCCAGATAAACTATAAATGCATCAGTTTTTGTTCCAGAATCCTAGGTCCCTTACACTAGGTTATTACCATACCTATATGGAACACAGTCCTGACTATTCACAGTACCTGTATCACTTAGGAATTGCATTTGGCTGCAAGTAAGAGTGCCCTGAAAAAAAGGGTGTTTAAACACACAAGGGAGCAATGCCTGGGTGGCTCAGGGGTTGAGCGTCTGCCTTTGGCTCAGAATGTGATCCCGGGATCCCGGGATCCCGGGATCGAGTCCCACATTGGGCTTCCTGCAGGGAGCCTGCTTCTCCCTCTGCCTGTGTCTCTGCCTCTCTCTCTCTGCATCTCTCATGAATAAATAAAATCTTAAAAACAAAAAATAAAACAAAACAACAACAACAAAAAAACACACAAGGGATTATTCTCTGACAGAAGGAAGTCTTCAAGTAAGCAGCCCAAGGATAATCCAACACTTCTTCAGAGTCATCAGGAATCAGGATCCTTCTATCTTTCTGTGTCCATTTTCAAGTTTTCCTTATGGTTCGATATGGCTGCTGGAATTCCATCTATCATATCTGCTTGTGCGTCCTTTTTTTCCCTCATCATTCCACGTGTATCCTTTTTTTTTTTTAAGATTTTATTTATTTATTATTTATTCATGAGAGACACAGGCAGAGGGAGAAGCAGGCTCCATGCAGGGAGCCCAATGTGGGGTTCAATCCCGGGACCCCAGGATCACACCCCGGGCAGAAGGCAGGCACTCAACCACTGAGGCACCTAGGTGTCCCTCACTCTATGTGCACTCTATGTGTATTCTTCTAAAATTAGGTACTTGGTTGGAGAGGATGATCTCTGTGGACCCAGGAGAATGTCTTTTGGTCAAATATATTAGCAGAGGAGTATGTTTGTCACATAGGACTTCCAGCTCTCAAACCTATTCTCTAACTTATTGTTCCCACTTTTTCTCTTCCTCCCTGTAACAGAATTTTATGTCCATGCTCTTTGCCATAAAACTCTGTAGCGCCTCCCACTGTAGTAAACAGAATGAATATCCTTTTCCTGTTGACTTTGGACTGCCATGAGACTTGTTTTGATTCATGAAAAGTGAGCAGCTGTGATCCAAGTGGAGTCTTTGAATGTGATTGCACAATTTGGTTCAGCCCCAGCAGAAGAACATGCTCCCAACACTTGCTAGTTCAAGAATAAGGAGATATATGTGGAACAGATCCAACTCACCTCAACCTGGATTCAGGTTCAGTTGATCTCAGAAGTCCAACAGTAGACCCATAAATGAGAAGTATATGCTTATTTTTATAAGGCAGAGTTTGAGGAATTATATGTTACAGAGCATTATGATGGTAAAAAAAAAAAAAAATTGAGTAATATACCCTCCAGGCTGGTCAACTCCGGAGAGAGAGTTAAGGATACTATTTTATATTCTGTTGAAAATGACAAGAAGTCAAGGAATGTATGGGTCACATTTCTTAAAAGCTCAGGGGCAGGTCTGGCATCTTGAACAGCTGAATACAGAACCCAGAAGATATTGTAGGGCTTTGTGTTTCTTTCTACCTATCCCTTGCTTCTGCTTCTCTCTCTCTCTCTCTCTCTCTTTCTCTCTCCATGCAGGGAGCCTGATATGGGACTCCGTCCCGGACCTCCAGGATCACGCCCTGAGCCAAAGGCAGACACTCAACCGCTGAGCCACCCACGTGTCCCACTCCTGCTTCTCTTTGAATATTAACTTCATTCTTTGCTATGGTAAACCACTTCTTTCGTGCTGCCGGGAATGTGGCAGCAAGCAGCTCAAGCTTAGAATGTCCCTGCAACTAGGATTCCTATGGATGGGGAACATTGCTTTGAGGCCTGGCCAAAGTGCTCCATGTTCCCAGCCATGGAATTGGTTCAGCCATGGCCAGGAAGCCCAAGCAATCATTCTTCCCTATGATTTTCATGCTAGGTTCCTCAGGAAAAAGTATCCCTTTTTCCTAGGGTTCTGATGGGCCAATTCCTCAGGAATAGGGAGGGGAGGTATTTCCTTGAAAGAAGGGATGCTGGTCCAAGTTCACAGGAGCACAAAAGATATACAGTTTAAGATTGGAGAAGAGTCTGGGCTACTTTAGCCAAACCTCTCAAGTCTTAAAACCCTGGAAAAGGTTAATTCATTCTTTATTTAACTCTTGTGTTGACTAATAATAACTATCATGTATTAATTTTTCTTCTGTGTATTAGGCATTTATTCAATCTTCCCTCATAGAGATTATCCTTTTTTATATAAAAAAATCTCAGGCTCAGGGAAGATGAAAAATTTGCTCAAGATCATGAAGAACAAAAGTGGTCAAGCTGTGATTCAAATTCAAATCTACCTGCAAAGCCCATGCTCTTTCCACCCCAACGAATCACCTGATGAATCGGCAGCAACCCTCAGGGTCAACTTGGGCAAAACTATGTTAAGGGGGGGCGATAATTGCCTCCCTCAAACCCCTCCCACTTTGCAGTCCCCTTCTTTTAACACCTCTCCTACTCGAGGGTGATGCCCTGGGATTGCTGTGTGATTTCTCAGTGTGATGATTTCCATAAAAAAAAAAAAACCCTGCCAACTCCCATGCTTTTAATGCCCCAGATCTCTAACACAGATGAACCCAATCGTGTTCACAGGAGAGTACTCCAGGTAATGGTGTCACATTTGTACGTGACAAAGACCCTCAGGGTTTTACTTCTAAAGAAGGGCAACTGGTGGAAGGGACTAGACCATGTGCAGCCACACAGGAGTTGGCAGGCACATGGGTTTCCTGGGGTTCCTGCAACAAAGCACATAAACTGGGTAACTTAAAACAATAGAAATGTATTCTCTCACAATTCTGGATGCCAGGAGTTCAGAGGTCAGTTCCTTTTTGAGGACTCTGAGGGAGAATCCATGCCTCTCTCTCTTAGGTTCTGGTGTTGCTGGAGAACCCTTGGCATTCCTGGGCTTATGGCTCTTCACTTCAATCTCTGTCCCCATGTTCACAGGGCCTTTCTCCCTGTGGACCCCTGAGTCTCAAATTTCCCTCTTTTCCCTCTTAAAAGGACACCAGGCATTGGTTTACAGCCCTAGATCACCCAGGGTAATCTTATCTTGAGATTATAAAAAAAAAAATTTCTCCCAAGGGTAGGAATGTCTTTAGTTGAAGAGGGATACTGGGACATACGGGAAGGAGACTCTCAAAGGCCCAGTGCTCTCCCAGTACCCAGCTGCATGTTCGTTCCACTGTGGCTGGCTTGTCCAAGTGGCTGAGATAGCCAGTGTCAAGGGCCCCAGAGATGACCCCTTCCCCAAGTGCAGTGGCCTGTGCTTGGGATCTCCCAAGTTTCCCTGGAAAGGCTTTATGGGGCTCCTAAAAAAGGAAAATATTTGCAGTCTAGAATTATGTTCATCATTACTTAGAAAAACCACGAAACAGGGATGCCTGTTTCAAACAGGGTGGCTCAGTGGGTTAAGTGTCTGACTTTGGCTCAGGTCATGATCCTGGGGTCCTGCGATGGTGCCCCTCGTCAGGTTCCCTGCTCAGTGGGGAGCCTGCTTCTCCCTCTCCCCCCATCCTTGTGCTCTCTCTCACTCTCTCAAATAAAAAAAGAAAAGAAAGAAAGAAAAATCATAAAACATAAGAAAAAGCTATTGGTTAACTAATTTCTGGTCTTCCAGGGGTTGAGTTGTATCCATGCCAGGGATGTTGTAAAGCAGAGAGGACGGATTCTCTGTTTGGATGACTGCAGAGAGAGCATTCTGTTGCCCTACAGTTTGCAGTTTCCAGCCCTTTCAGGGCAAAGGTGGCATCTGAATGATCATCAAACCCTAGGCTCCTGAAAGAGTTTTGCTTATTTTGCGGTCTGTTCTTAGCTATTCTGTGTTCTTTCAAAAGAGATGTCATGTACAACTGTACAAATAAATAAGAGGAAACATTCTGATATCTTCCTTGGGAGCTGCCAAGGGCAGAGGCGTCTTGCCTTGACCCAGGCCCCCAAGGCACAGCTCTGTGAAAGGCAGCCTCTGCTGGTTATTTTTCCTGGCTTGTCCTCAACTCCTGACATCTGTAATCTAAGTTTAAATACCTTTAGTCATCTGGCTACTTAAACCACCCCCTCACAACTTCCCAGACTGGCTCCCATCAAGTCGGCCATTTCTGGGGACTTCATATTCCCCTCGTCTGGCTTTCCTTCCTCCCTACCCTGGGCAATGGCCTTTAGCTCAACCTCATTTTACTGATGAAGAAACTGAGGCTTACAGAGATGACCTATGTAACTCAGGCAGGGGCTGAGCCAAGTCCCCTACTGGCTCTGATCTACAGCAGTGGTTCTCCAAAGCTTTTGGTTCTTGGAGTTACTCTTGTGCAGAGAGAACATTCTATGACAACCCACACTTATTTGTACAGCTGACTTCTTTCCTATTGAAGCATGGTCAAGGTGGGCAGCAGCAGGCCAGGACCTGTTTGGATGGCGGGGAAGGAAGTATCAAGAGTGAGGATGCACACTAGGGAAGGCCCCCGGGCCTCTAGAAATTGTTTGCCAGGCATCAGGTGAAGTTCTTTACCCATTTTATCAACCATTTTCTAGATGAAGAAAGTGTGTCTCCAAGAAAATCTGTGATCCAGCCCCTGAGAGACCACAGTGGGATTCACAGGGAGGTCCATCACCAAAGGCAGATTGAAGGTAAGCAGTACGACAGGGGGTACTGCGGCTGCCTCACAGGGGAGAGGGTGAAGCCTGGTGCCCTGCCCTGCTCCCCACTGCCTGTCTCATTGGTTTCCGAATGACAGCCTGCATGTGAAGCGTACGTGGACTTCTGCAGCAGCCCGCGGAGCAGGCCCGGCCCGAGGCTACTGGTGACGTGTTCTCAGAACACCACAGCTTCTTACTTTCCGAGAAACCAGTACTACTGCTTTATAGTATGTGTATGTGGAGGCGGGGGAGGTGCTTACAAACCCAGCAGAGGCTCAGAATCACCTGAGAGGACTAGAAAAGTATTGGCTCATTGGTCCCCCTGCACCTCCTCCCCAGCCTGGGAGATGTGATCTGCTTCCCTGAGCCCCTCCTCAGGAAGACTTGCACCATGGGTAGGGGGTTTCCCAGCACCTTCTGTGAGCCTGGTGAGACAAGTGAGGCAAGGGTCATCCTTGTCATTGGATGGGCAGGGGCAATGCAAAGCTGAGTGGCAGCCAGTGGTCATGAGAGACCATGTGATAGAAGGGGACAAGCAGGGCCTTCCTGGACAGAGAGCCCTGGGTCTGGATCCATTCACATCACCTAAGTCTTAATCCCCCCATCTGAATAACAGGTCCAGGAATTCCCATCACAGAGCCTACTGAGGTGTAGTACCTACTTCAAAGCACTGCAGGACTCAATTCACCGAGCAAAGCAATGAACCTGAGAGGGAGGCTCACCCTGCAGGTTCTCAGCAACTGACATCTAAAAACCGGAGGCCGTGCCAATTGTGGGCAGATGGGCCTCTCTGGTCCCATGGTGGTTGTCCCATCTGTATCCACACCTGCATCCACGGGAGGAGAAGGAACATGGAGTAGTAACCTGTAACTGTAGACGGCCAGGCTGTACAGGCTCTATCAGGGCTTCCTGAGGCTGAGGCCCATTCTCTGATGCTGCCCAGCAGCTGTGCAGCCCAAGCACACATCTGCCAGGGCCCGGCTTCCTTTCACAAGCTAGAGTACCGGGTGGGCTCTTGTCCTGCCCACACCCCCTCCAGTGCCACCACAGGGATGATCATTTGCTTCTGGGCTCTGTCCTAGACTCTGACAGACATGGCAAGGGATGTTGCCAGGGACAAGAGTTGGTTTAGAATTGCGGGAGAGGGATCCCTGGGTGGCGCAGCGGTTTGGCGCCTGCCTTTGGCCCAGGGCACGATCCTGGAGATCCGGGATCGAGTCCCACATCGGGCTCCTGGTGCATGGAGCCTGCTTCTCCCTCTGCCTGTGTCTCTGCCTCTCTCTCTCTCTCTCTCTCTGTGACTATCATAAATAAAAAAAAAAAAAAAAAAATTAAAAAAAAAAAGAATTGCAGGAGAAAAATCCTGATGGAAGGGTCATGCACCAGGGACCCACTCTGTGGCAGGACTTTCTCAGTGTCATTTCACACTGACCACCGCTGTCCCATGAGTTGTCCTAGGCCTGATCCCGGAGCCAGGTCTGTTTGGAGGAGAACCACGCCCTGGACTCACTGAAGGTGGTTTTTCCTTTGGCTTACCCCTGAAGCAGCCAGAAACTGATCAAAGGGGAGAATCCAGATATGAATATAGGTGAGTGACTCTGGTCTCTACTGCCTCCCTTGGGCTCAGAGGTGCCTGGGAGTTCTGCGGCCTTGGCAGGCTGGTGCTGTGGAGGGGTGGGGGAAGAGCAGAACGGAGGGCCTTCTGCCTCGTATGCCCGCTCACATTAGTGTCTGGGGAAGGCTAACTCCCATCAAATGACATCACTATTCAAGAAGTCACTTTACTTGGGTCACATGTCTCAGTTTTGAACCTTGACCCCATTGGGAGCACCCCCCCACCATCTACACCAGAACTTCTGGGCATCATTTTCCATGTGCAGGCTGGGCTGGCACTGGGCTATCACCATTCTCAGAATCCACTGACACAGATCAATTCTCTGAATGCCTTTGACCATGTCTACTTCCCAGCAGCCACCAGCACCTTTGAGGACTGCCAAATTCTGTACTCTTCATTGGCAAGACTTCTCACTATCCAGTGCCACTTTCCATCAAAGGTATGCTGCCGCCACCCATACCAGACAGTTGCCCTTCCCTGCCGTTCCGGTTTCTCCCATTCCAGCACGGAGCACGCCTGAGGCTGCCTTGTGTGGTGCAGGCACTGAGCCAGGAAGATGTGCGTGTGAATGCTAGCTCTTAGGTTACTCACCAGCTGAGTGGCCTTGGCCAAGTCACTGCACTCTGATGCATCCCTGCACTCTGATGTTCTTCTGGCTGAACTAGGTCTAAGACCAGGACATGGGCTTCGGAGAGAAGAGAGAGCTGGCTGGCCTCAAGGAGCTTCTCCCTTGACCCCTTTTCAGCCTTGCATCCTTACCTGCATAATGGGAACAGCATCTCCTTCCTCACCAAGACTGTGGGAGTGATTGGAGTAGAACATCTAGCAGGGAGGGCCTGCCAATTGTCTGTCTTTTTTTTTTTTTTAAGATTTTATTTATTCATGGAAGACAGAGAGAGAGAGAGAGAGAGGAGAGAGAGAGATGTAGGCCAAGAGAGAAGCAGACTCCATGCAGGGAGCCCAATGTAGGACTTGATCCCAGGACTCCAGGATCACGCCATGGGCTGAAGGGAGGTGCCCAACCGCTGAGCCACCCAGGCATCCCTCTTTATTACTTTCCAACAACCTACACCCAACACAGGGGTCAAGCTCTAGCCTCTCTTCGTGTGACCTTAAACCCTTGCCTTCTGGGTCCTGGTCTCCCCTCTCCCTGCTGAGCACCTGTCTCCCCACTCGGTTTTGTCTGCTGAGCTGCCTAGGGTCTGGCTGCCCATGGGCCTGGGACTGTGGGAATGCTCTTTGGCAGATGCACAGTTTATTCCTGCCTGGGGCTTCTAGCCTTGCTCCTTTGCTCTGGAACTGTGGACTAGAGGGGCTTCAGACAAACCTCAAATACTTGCCAACTTTGCTTTCCTCAGAGCTTGAGGTCAGCAATGTCCCCAGCAGAGGGCTGGCAGTCCTTTGGCCTAAAGTCTCAGCCAGCCCACCTGGTCAGTGTGGCTGGAAGGGGGAGGAAGGGGAAGGAAGGAGGAAGGAAGGCTAGTTCTGTAATCCTTTTCCTCCCCACCAAAGGTATGCTTCAGGCTTGGAAGAGGCAGGCCACCTACCTTGCACCCCAGCAGAGTAGAGGGCGAGCTCAAACACTTCCAGACACCATCTTTAGAAGAAGGAAGTGAGGAAGAGCAATCAGAACAGAGTAAACTATTTCAAGGACCCAGACTACCAAAGACTTAAAGTAACAAATGCAACTTTAATTGATTTCTGGATAAAAACTACTCAGTGCAGGTCAGTAACCATGGCAGCCCCTACTCTGTTGGAGCCATGTCCTGCATGGTCTTCAGGACCTAGGTTAACGGGCTATTTGCATGATTTCATGTCATCTACAGTATTAGAAAAACAAGGCATTAGATCAGTTTAGACAAAATGCACTGCTGGCAGCCAAATCCAGTTGTTATATTCCGTATTTTTTCTTTAGATCTTCTACTTTGTTGACGTAAGCTTTCATGGCATCTTCCTTGGAAGTCCCTGTAAGAGATCAACAGGATTATTTATAGAGGAGCAACATGGTAGAAAAACAGCAGACTTAAAGCCCAGTTTCTCACCTGTCAAGTAGGGTTTCTATTCCCTGCACCTCACAGACTTGGCCAGAATTCAACTTGAAATACTTAAGGAGTTCAGCCCACAGTGGATGCTCCATAAAGCACTGAACCCGTTACTGTGTCCAGCTGTCCTGAGGACTGTCATTGGTCTACTGGCCACATGAGTCTCCTAATCTGAGTGAGTGTCAACCTGAGCCCTGGAAGAAAGGCTGGACAATCCAGACAGGTAGGAAAGCTTAAAAGTGGGGAGCGGCAGTGATTTTACTGGTCCTGTGGACTCTTGTGGTTGGCTCTGACCTCTCTCTCTTCGGGGCTGATTTTCTATCAGAGATTTAAGCTGGTGGTGAAAAAGAAAAGCCAGGAACCCTATTCTCCCTGGAGAGAAGTTGTGAGAAAAGTTTTGAGAACTCTGAGCAAAAGCAGCTGGCTTGTGCAGGAGAAGGAGGCAGATCTTCACTTTTACACTGCAGTCCAAAGGGCACAGACCATGTCCCTCAGAGGCAGTAATACCCAGTTTCCTGGATTCTGCAGTGGAGGAGAGACACTGGGGATCGGAGAGCTTTCTGAAGCACTGCAGAGTGCCTGGACGCTGATGTACGAATGGCCAGTGACAATGGGCAGTCAGATGGGCATTCCTGTTCTAGTTACTTGCAAATCCTAGGAGTGTATTTATTGTATTCTGGCCTTTTTTGAATCCCAGGGTTTTTCATTTGCAGGAAGACAGAGGACTTATTCAGAAACTAGCTAGTGAGAACACAAAAGCTGGCAGGCACTTCAGTGCCAACTTTTGGGTCTTGCTGCCGCAGGTGGCACGTGATGAAGTCGGAGCTGGGATACTTCTTGGCTGCTGTTGCTTAGCATATAATAGCTCCATTCATGGGGCCTACGATGTGCCAGCAGCTTGCCACACATTAGCTCATTCCTTTCCTTTATGTGCCTTTCTGGTTGCAAAGGAGCTGGGGAGGGCTGCTTGAGCTGGGGGGGTGGGGGTGGGGATGGGGTCACTGCCTGGCCTTGTGAAGAAGAGGAAGGTATGGGCAGGAAACCACTCCTTCTTGTGAATACATATAAAGCCCAGGCCAACTATTTCACCCCCACTCCACCCCAGTCTGTTTTTAAGTAACCTGGTCCCCAGCCCCTCCTCTCCAGATGATACCACTGCTCAGAGATGGTGTTCTTGGAGAAGGTAGACATGATATTAGGAGAAAAAGTAGGTGGCCCAGTTTTTTTTCCTACTCTGGCTGGGTCAGGCTGGTTTCTAGCATGTGCCTTCATCTACTCTGTTTTCTCTCCTCATCCCTTACACTCCATAAGGGAGAATATTTTATCCCTGGGCTTCACAGACTAGGGAAATGGATTAGGAACAATAACCTTTCAGCTGATTCCAGGCATCCCACTTGGCCTTGCCTCTGAGATCCAACAGCCCAGGCCGTTCTGAAACAAGAGAAGGAAAAGACATTAGATCTGCTTCAAGGTCTAATGGAGAACATTATTGTTCCCTGGCTCTGTTAAGTGGGTCTAACATAGCGGGTTCTGCCTTCAGAAACCCAGATGTACAGAAATCCAAATTTAAGCTCTAGAGAAAACAGGGAGAAAACTGTTCTCATCACTAGGCAGTCTTTGTCTTAAAAGTTAAATAACACCGGGGATCCCTGGGTGGCTCAGCGGTTTAGCACCTGCCTTTGGCCCAGAGCATGATCCTGGAGTCCCGGGATTGAGTCCCACATCAGGCTCCCAGCATGGAGCCTGCTTCTCCCTCTGCCTCTCTCTCTCTCTCTCTCTATGTCTACCATGAATAAATAAATAAAAATCTTAAAAAAAAAAAAAGTTAAATAACTCCAAAATTTCTCCTTTTAAACAAATACTACAACCTTCATAAGGCTTAAACTTCAAATGCTAAAAAGGGAATACCATAAAGCTTCCCTCCCACCCATGCTCTCAGCCACCCAATTTCTCTCCTTCAGTTGTTACTGCTATCAGTTTTCTGGTGACTCTTTCTGTGAACAGTCTGTTCATATCCTGGCCCCATTTTTCTACCAAATTGTTAGTCTAATTCTTGTTAATTTGTGGGCGTCCCCTCACCCCGCCCCAAAGGCAAAGTATTCTTTAGGTTATATCATGATTTTATGCTTCCAGACCTGTCATCAGCGGCACCTGGGAACATACTCACTACTTCCCTGCTGACCTATTTTACTGCCATGCTGAGAAAAAAAGGCAAGAGGAGCAATCTCAGTGCCTGAGGCCTGGACCACGGTGTCTGAGAAACATCAAGACTCCCCAGGTGCTTTCAGAGAAGCATTCCCAGGGATGCTTGAAAAGGCACCTACAGAGTCATCATGTAGGAAGAGTGAGCACACTCCAACCGCCCTTTTTGTGATGATGGAAATATGCACATTTGCACTAATTCAGGGTCACTGGCCACTTGTGGCACTTGATATGTGGCTTGTACAACTGAGGACTGAGCTCTGGATTTTACTTAACTATTTTCAATTTAAATTTAGATAGCCACACGTAGTAGTGACTATATTGGACAGTGCAGCCCTAGAATGAGCTGATGCCTTCCCAGTCAGGAAGCGACAGATTTCCCGAAGCCAGTCCACATACTCATCATGTAAAAGCAGGGCAGAGGCCAGTGTCTGGGAAAATCTTGTTTGGCAGAAAAGCATCTCAGCCCCTCTGGTCACCCTCACTTCATAGGAGACCTAATGGCCTCCTCCTCCTTAGGAGAATATAGAGTTTATAAACCCAACATAGAACTCACCCTTGCCCCAAAGCCTCTCTCAGCTAAGCCCTTTCTGGTAACTTTGATTTGGCACTGCTCATAATCCTTAGCTCTGGGCACCATTTCCTGCTTCCAGATGGCTGGCAGGCACCCACATGCTCCATCCACTGCCCACCCCAAGTATAGTGGAATTGGCCATACTCACCCTCCTCCTGAACAGAGGAGTGGAGTGACCTCCTTCTAGGCTGCCACGGCCACTGCCTCTGAGTCCCTGCATAGATTGCATCATGCTGTTGCCTCAGTACACACCTGAGCTTCAGGCATTTAGGAGGCAGAATAAAAACTGTCCAAAGCAGGAAAGACTGTATTCAGAATACGGTAGTCTAAACTACGCATCAAAATCTGCACCAAGAGTTTTCAATATGGAAGAAACAGTCAGGAGGAACCATGGTCAGCAAAAACGCTTCTGATCTGCCACAGGAAGCCAGCTGCTTCTCTGCTCCTGATATCTGAACTTGGCCCAGCTGCCAAGTGCTCTGATTTTGATCCTGCCTATCTGGGGTGGAAGTAGTATGGTTCAACAGAGCTGCTACTTGCTGCTACAACAGAGCTGCTACAAAGCTCTGTCTAGTAACAGAGCTGCTACAGAGTTGACAGCTTGGACCACATCTCTTCCAGGCTGGGGTCTCTGCTTCCTCCCAAGCTGATAGAAAATGCTGGTGGTAACTGGTAAAGCCCTTCCAAAACTAGGATTTGAATTCTGGTACCTGAGCCACCAAGAACAGTGCAGGGTCTATGAGCCCCATTCAGGAACATGATCTTTGGGGGAGGACCCCATGGGCCATTACCATGTCCCACGTGAAGAGTCGGACTCTGGGTGGTTTTGAGTGTGCAGTCCCCACAGATTAAGAGTACTAGCACTCATCAAGGCTGCTGAGCCTGCTTTGATGAGTAGGGGCCTTCCCAAGCTCATCTCAGCATACCTGTGTTTATGTCACCTACAGTTGCTTGTTTGTAGTGGCTGTAGATGTACAACATCTCATCATCTGCTGGCTTGGTCTTGAGGTGCTTAACATCCTCGGCAGCTTTGTCAAACTCAGCCTAAACATGAGGGAGAGGAGAGGGCTAAATAGAGCTCAGTAACGGGGAGAGACGCGTTGGAAAGGCAGCGCTCCTGCCATGCCCGTGAGGAAAAGCAGGGTCTTATCTTCCCAACAGGGCAGGCAGAAAGACCCAGCAGAACGAGGAGGGGCAGCACATCGGTTCACTCGTTTGATGGACAATAGGTACTGGACGCTCTCACCGCACCATGTGCCAGGTGCTAGGAACGCAGTGGTGAAGGAAGCATGTACTTCCCTGAAAAAACCAGCGTGGTCACTGCCTGACCACTCCTGGGTCAGGCCGGGGTCCCCAGAAAGCCCTGCTGTGTGGATAGGGCTAGCACGGCGGGTTCGAATCGGGTGAGAAGGGCACGGGCCTGAGGGCGGCGGTGTCAGCAGCCCCCGGGACTGGGCGCTCAGCGCTGACCTCTATCCCACTGTTGGGACTGGAGGGAGGTGGGACGAATCGGAGGTCAGGCCTCACAACTCCATCTCCGAAAAGCGGCTGTACTGGAAGAAGGGAAAAGGCCTCTGGGTTATCTGTCCCCAAGCCCTCCCCTTCCTGCCCGCTGCACGCTGAGCCCCTACGTGCCCTGACCTCCAAGCGGTCAGCCGGGACTTCCTTACTTCTCCGCTCCGCATGGCGTCCCTCCTGCTGCCCTGACCTCCCGGATGGAGAACTTCGTCCCCTCGCTCCTTCAGTCCACGGAGCCCTGCGACCTATCGTCTTTCCACCTAGGACCCTCCCCTCCGACCCCTGACCCGGCTTCCCCGCCGAGTCCGCCCCCCGGCAACTTGGCAGCAGCTGCGGGTGCGCAGCGGCGTCCGCGTCCCTAAGTTCCGCTCCCCGGGCCCCGTGCAGGGAGTCGGAGCTGGGCGGGGGCCAGCAGGCGCGGCGGGGCCGGGGGGCGGAGAGCCCGCGGAGCCGTGCCCGGGGGTGCCTCGTCCCCCGCGGCCCCCGGGCGAGGCAAGCCCTCTACCTGAGACATGCTGGCGGGTCGCGAGCCCTCGGGACGGCGGGCGGGGCGGCGAAGAGCAGGAAGCGGCGGCGCAGCGCTCGGCTGGCAGGGCCTTTAGAGGCGCAGCCGCAGGCGGCTCCCGGGCGGCTCCCGGGCCGGCGCCGAGCAGCCAATCAGCAGCCAGCTCCGGCCGGGGGGCGTGCCCAGCGCCGCCGCGCCGCCCGACTCGCCCCAACCCACGTGGGTTTGCTCGCTCGCGCGCTCGCAGTGCGGAGCCGAACGGGACGCCGGGAGCAGGTGGGGGGCGGGGAGGCCGGGCGCCGGGTGGGCGGGGGCCGGAGGGGCCGGAGGGCCGGAGCCGGGTCGGGGGCCGGGGGCTGGTCGGGGGCCGGGGGCCGGGGAGGGCCGGGGGCGGGGTGGAGCGGGCGGCGGCCGAAGGGCAGAGACTTCTACGGGTCTCGTGTCTCCCGGAAGTCGCGCCTCCGGACGGGTCGCCCCGCGGGCCCGGGGAGGGTCCGGAGATGCCCCGGGGCGGCGCCTGCGGCCTGCGCGGTCGGGGGATGCGGGAACCGAGGCCTGCTCCGCCCGAGCTTGGGGCGCGCTGCGACCGGCCCCGCGCGTTTGATCGTGAATTGCTCTACCGGGTGCCGTAGAGCCCGTGCCCCTGTCTTGTCTTAGCAAACGTGACCTGGAGCCGGTTCCCAGCAAGTCTCTGTTGAGCGAGTGGCTCTCCTTCGTTCGTAAATGTTTACTGAGCTCTTTGCTGCCGGACTTGCCCTCGTTTAGACCGTGAGGTCACAGCAGTTAAGGAAACCTACATTCCTGCCACTTATGTTGGGGACGAGAGTGAAATAAGTAGAAAGATTGTTAGGGGGTTAGGGAGTTGGAAGTTTACAGTTTTCCACGGGAGGTGGAGGGTTAAGGGAAGACAACACTTGGGAAAAAAAAAAAAACAAAACCCTCGAGGAGGGGAAGGAGGGTTCCAGGCAGAAAATAAGGGTAGAAGTGTGAGCGAGGAGTGGAGTCAAAGGGTAAAAGAGATGAGACCGCGGAGTTAAAGGGGCGCAGGCCGGCTAGACGATGCAGAGCTTGCGCTTTATAGGAACTTTGGGGATTTTGACTTTTATTTTGAGATGGGAAGCCAGAGGCTGGTAGGCACAGAATGATGAGACTGAGGGGAAGCTCATCTTTGCAAAGCTGTCACGGAGGCTGATGTTCTCTATGGGGACAGAAAGAGCAGCACAGGTGGATGCCAGAATTTGAGGTTGATGAGAATTTTCTGGTGGTTCCAGAGCTGGGTGAAGGGAGGAAATGGATGGAAAATTCTCTGGAGGTCATTCCTCCAATTTGCATCAAGAGGACTAGACTATAAATCCTCTTCCCCTCCCCTCATTTACAGTGACAGGTGTTTAGAAAGAAAGGCCTGGCGGAAGCTTTCAGATACAGCTTCCTAACTAGTGGTAGTCCAGCCTTTATAAAATGGGAAGAAGCGGAGATGCAGTAGCAGACAGCAGATCTGGAGGCTTCAGTCTGTGAATAATTTTGGTAGAGAAAGCAAAGCCAAACAAGTATCAACAAAAAGTTTGGAGTTAAATTTGGGGAGATTACATTTAAATCTTAAGGAATGTAGCCGCCCCCCCCTTCCCCCCCCCTCCCCCCCCGCAAAGTGACAATTCAAAGCTGTTCTTTTCCCCCTCTGAGGTACAGATGAAATCTGGATTCTTTTTTTGTTCCATCATTTAGTGCTTACAGATTTCTTGATGGAAATTCAGATTATTGTCTGTGTGGGTCAGATGTATAGTCAAATGTACCTTAAAGTCCATAGGTTTTAACATTAGGTTATTGTGTTTAGCACACTTGAGAAGATTAGGTAACTCCAACAATGTACTTTATATTCCTCAAATATTGGTTGATGTGATGTAGTTTTGTCTGGACACCGCAGAAAGCAAGGCTAGTGTTTTAACTTGGCAATCGCCGGTTTAAGTGGAGTTGATTTGTTGCTTACTTGTTTGGAATATACTCCACTTTCCTAAAAACAACACCACCAACAACAAACCCATAACCAATTTTCCACATGGTGTTTCTGTGCTGGGGTGAGTCCACAAAAGTTCCTTAATGCAACTTAAGTATGTAGCTAGTAAGGATTGTGGGTCCCAGGGAGCAGGGTGCTAAGTGATTTTCCTTGCTTGCATGGGGCTCATCTTAGGCCAGGTTTTATTTTTTTTATTTTTTAATTTAATTTTATTATTATTTTTTTTAGGCCAGGTTTTGAAATAGCTGAGCATATTCTTCAGCCCACGTCCTGCTTCCTTCCCTCATTCCTCAGGGACTCATTTTGGGTAATTTCCAAATGCTCCCTTAAGGCCTCCATTTACTGCTTCTATTCTAGGCAATTGGAATGACATTTGGCTTTTAAAATAAAGAGATGATAATAAGCCAGCGTCTTGAGATTTATTTTCTAAAGTAAATTTTAGAGCATATTGAGGGCTCAATAAATTATGAATTTTTTAAAAAGATTTATTTATTTATTCATGATAGAGAGAGAGAGAGAGGCAGAGACACAGGAGGAGGGAGAAGCAGGCTCCATGCTGGTAGCCCGACGTGAGACTCGATCCCGGGACTCCAGGATTGCACCCTGGGCCAAAGGCAGGCACTAAACCGCTGAGCCACCCAGGGATCCCCTAAATTATGAATTTTTATTCCTACATTTCCATAGCATTGGAAAGGAAATTGCTCTTCACATCCCCAGAAAATGCAGGTTCCTCAGCTATGTTTATATCCTTGCTAGCAATTAGCACACTTTGCAATAATTTTATTTATAATCATTTTTATTCATTTATTCTTCTGTCTGATCTTTCTCCCCTATATGAGCAGGGAAAATAGGGATCACCTTGTATTGGTCAGTACTCTGTCTCAAAGTCCCTGGAACTCCTTAGGCACTGAGCAAATAGCAGGTGATGAATAGAGTTCTTTGCTTTCTCTGAAATGTAGTCATTCTGATTAGCCATGAACTTGGAAACTAAGTTTATTAGAACTGAGGGCAGCCTAGTTGGCTCAGCGGTTTAGCGCTGCCTTCAGCCCAGGGCGGGATCCTGGAGACCCGGGATCAAGTCCCATGTCAGGCTCCCTGCATGGAGCCTGCTTCGTCCTCTGCCTGTGTTTCTGCCTCTCTCTCTCTCTCTCTCTCTCTGTCTCTCATGAATAAATGAATAAAATCTAAAAAAAAAAACTGAATGTGCAACTATAGGCTATGGTAAATAGTCTTTAGCCTATTTTAGTAGATGAATTCTGGTGCAAAGACCATGTAATCTCTTTGTGTCACTCCCAGCTGGAAACAGAACACCTGAAATATTAAGGGAAGATGGGGAACCTGATGAGCCCCTATGCAGCCTAATTACTGTCCCCATTCATAGAGATGCTCTTGTCATTGTTGCAACCTGTCCTCACATCCTTGGGATGCCTATTTCAACTACTCACAGCTACTGGGTCTCATTGTAAAGCTAGATGGGCAAAGTATGTTAACAAGTGAAAGCTGTTCATGCCCAGTGGGTGTGAATAGTAGTTTAATATTAAGTTTCTTGATATAAGCTAAACCTCTAATTTCTAAAAGCAACCTAATCATTAAAAAAAAAAGGACTACAGTTACAGTAAAGCTTTACTAGAAGGCAAGGGCTGGAGTACTCACAAATGATGAATTACATCCATTTGGTATTTATTTTCACTTCTTGAAATGTGATTCCTGAGGCAAGACTCAAGCAAAGGTGGGAGGAAATTAGTATGTTTTAAAGGAAAGGAAGCACTTGGAAATACTTCTGGGGTAGGAGGTGGGCAGAGTTGGGGGCGTTTGTTTTGTGAAGGCAGAGTGAGGTAAGAGCTGAGATGGGATGAGAATGCAGCTTGGCTTTTCTCTCCTTTCCCTCTTTTTATTATTTTCCCCCATTTTCTCTTCCTCTGTCTCTTTAACTTTTCTGATGGCATAACTCCTTTTCTGGGGGCCAGGCATCTGCACATCTTAACCAGCCCTTACCCTCTGCCGTTCTTTTGTTCCTTTTGGGTGTTTATATTGGGAGGGCTTGTAGCAAGCTGGGTGTGAGTTAAGCGTGTGTGTGACTTATTTGTGTATAAGCCACTCCTTTCCTGAGTCCTGTTTCTGTCCAGTTAACGTGGTTTGAGCTGAGCTGAGACTTGGAGACCAGGGCTTAGGAGCAGGGGGTTGTGGTGGAGAAGTGTCCTATTCTAGCTGGGAGTAGAGGAGAGAAGACTTACTTAAACTTAAGTAAACATAAACGCTGCTGAGACTCCTGTATCTTGTTTAGAAATACTTAGGATTATGGATAGGAGTAATGAAGCATCTTAGGAAGATATCTTGAGTTCAGTACTGTAGTTCTTATTCAACCTCATTAGAAGTATAAACTCTTCTACATCTACATTTTCATTTTGCCTGTTTCCCTAGCTCCTACTTGCACATGACAGACCCTTGATTAATGCGTTGAAACTAGGTTGTCAGGTGAATTTTCTATTAAGCTTTTTTTTTTTTTTTTTTAAGATTTTATTTATTTATTCACAAGAGACACACAGAAAGAGGCAGAGACACAGGCAGAGGGAAAAGCAGGCACCCTGGGGAGAACCTGATGGCAGAACTCAATCTCAGGACCCCAGGACCACGCCCTGAGCTGACGGCAGGAGCTTAGCCACTGAGCAACCCAGGAGCCCCTCCAGTGAGCTTTTTTATTGCCTTTCAACAAGAAAATTAGAAATATTAAAATCTGATGACAGGTATTTTGGCCGATAATACTTTTGGAGATAATGCCATTTTTAAAAACATTATTTTGAGATAATGCACTAAAAACAAACAAAAACAAACAAACAAACGTGGATCCCTGGGTGGCTCAGCAGTTTAGCACCCGCCTTCTGACCAGGACGTGATCCTGGAGTCCCGGGATTGAGTCCCATGTCGGGCTCCCTGCGTGGAGCCTGCTTCTCCCTCTGCCTGTGTCTCTGCCTCTCTCTCTCTGTGTCTCTTATGAATAAATAAATAAAATCTTTAAAAAAAAAAAAGAGCTTTTGCAGCTTTATTACTGGTTACATAAACTTGGCCATTATTATGTGGAAGCAAATGGAAAAAAAGTCAAGTAAATACTTGTTTTTCATAGCAGTTCTCAATAAAAATGTTTATATGATGTCTATAAACAGCATCACTTTGATTATAGTGGATGTAGCGTTGTGATAAATTGTTTAATGGGGGGAAAAGCTTTTTATTATTATATTAACTGTGGGTTTGTTATATATGGCCTTTATTGTGTCTCCCCACTTCATTGAGAGTTTTTGTTATAAAGAGATGTTGAATTTTGTTAAATGCTTTTCCTACATCTATCAAGATGATCATGATTTTTATCTTTCAATTTGTGGATTTGCTTTATCACATTGATTGATTTGTATAAACTCTTCAAAGTGAGTTAAAGAGACAGAGGAAGAGAAAATGGGGAAAAATAATGTTAAACTATCCTTGCATGCCTAAAATAAATCCCACTTGATTGTGTGTATGGTCTTTTAAGGTATTGTTGAATTGGGTTTGTTAATATTTTGCTTGGGATTTTTGCATGATGCGTGTTCATCAAGGATATTGACCTGTAATTTTCCTTTTTTGTAGTATCTATCTGGTTTTGTTATCATAGCAATGCTGAATTTCATTAAGTGATTTTAGAAATATGTCATCCTTTTCAATTTTTTGGAATAATTTGCAAAGGGTGGGTACTAACTCTTCCTTAAATGTTGGTAGAATTCATCTGTGAAGTGATCTGTTTGAGAATTTTTGGTTTTTTGAGAGTTTTAAAGTTACTCGTTCAATTTCATTACATATAATCAGTTTATTCATATTTTCTATTTCTTTGTGAGTCAGCCTTGGAAGGTTGTATGTTTCTTAGAATTTATCCATTTCTTCTAGGTTTTCCAATTTGTTGGCATATAATTGTTCAAAGTACTCTCTTTGATCCTTTGTATTTCTTTTTTATTTTTTTAAAAGATTTTATTTATTTATTCAGGAGAGATGCAGAGAGAGAGAGGCAGAGACACAAGCAGAGGGAGAAGCAGGCTCCTCACAGGAAGCCTGATGTGGGACTTGATCCTGGAACCCCTGGGATGATGCCCTGAGCCGATGGCAGATGCTCAATTGCTGAGCCTCCCAGGTGTCCCAATCCTTTGTATTTCTGTGTTATCAGTTGTAAGTTCTCTTTCATTTCTGAATTTATTTGGATCCTTTCTTTGTTTTGTTTTTTTTGGGTGAATTAGTCTCACTAAAAGCTTGATTTTGTTTATCTTTTCAAATAACCCGCTTTTAGTTTTGTTCATCTTTTTCTTTTTTTGTTGCTATTTTTAAATTCTGCTCTGATTTTTATTTTTCTACTGAATTTGGACTTTGTTTCTTCTTTTTCTAGTTCTCTTCAGTTTAGACTGTTTGTTTGGGATTTTTCTTCTTTATTGATATAGGCCTGCATTGCTATGAAGTTCCCTTTTAGAACTGCCTTTGCTGCATCCCATAGATTTTGGAAAATTATGTTACCATTTTCATTTGTTTCAGGTATCTTTTGATTTCCTTGTTTGACTTATTGGTTATTTAGTCTCCATGTGTTTGTGTTTTTTCCAATTTTCTTATAATTGATTTTTAGTTTCATACCGTTGTGGTCAGAAAAGATTCTTGATAGGATTTTCTTTTTTTTTTTTTTTTAAAGATTTTATTTATTTGAGAGAGAGAGAACAGAGTGAAAGCTAGAGTTTGAGTGGTGGGGAGGAGCAGAGGGAGAGGGAGAAGCAGCCCCCCCCCCCGCCCCCCCCCCCCCCCCCACTGCTGAGCAGGGAGGCCAATGTGGGACTCTATCCCGGAACTCTGAGATCATGACCTGAGCCGAAGGAAGACACTTAACCTACTGAGCCACCCCAGGCATCCCTGGGTTTTCATCTTCTTGAATTTATTGTGACTTATTTTATAGGTCAACATGTGATCTATCCTAGAGAATGTTTCATATGCACTTGAAAAGAACGTATTCTCTGCCTTTGGATGAAATGGTATATCTGTATAGTCCATCTGGCCTAATGTGTTGTTTAAGGCCAATGTTTTCTGATTGATTTTTCTCTTTGGATGATATATTCATTAATGTAAGTAGGGTATTAAAGTCTCCTACTATTATGGTATTATTATCAATTTCTCCCTTTGTTAATATTTGCTTTATATGTTTAGGGGCTCCTATGTTGGGCCCATAAATATTTATGAATGTTATATCCTATGTTGAACTGACCCCTTCATCATTATGTAATATTCCTCTTTGTCTTTTGTTACATTTTTTGTTTTAAATTCTCTTTTGTCTGATATGTGTATTGCTACTCCAGCTTTTCATTTCCATTTACATGGACTATCTTCTTCTATTCCTTCACTTTCATTCTGTGTGTCTTTGAAACTGATGTGAGTCTCTTGTAGGTCATATATAGATGGGTATAGTTTTTTTTTTTTTTTTAATCCATTCAGTCACCCTGTCTTGATTGGTGCATTTAGTCTGTCTGCTGAAGGACATTTATATTGTTTCCACTTTTTGGCCATTACCAATAAAGCTGCCACTCGTCATTCATATACAGATTTTTTGTGAACATTTTTACTAGCAATGAATGAGAGATCCAATTTTTCCACATCCTTGCCAGCCTTTGATGTTATTACTTTCTTTCATTTTAGGGATTTTGATTTGTAGCCGTATCTCATTGTGATTTTAACTTGCATTTCCTAATGGCTAATGATGTTGAACCTATTTTTATGTGCTTTTTGCCATCTGTATATCTCTTCTGTAAAATGTCTCTTTGTGTTGTTGTACATGTTTTAGTTGTATTTTTTCAATGTTGAGTTTTGAGAGTTCTTTATGTATTCTGGGTACTAGTTCTTTGTTGTATCTATGGTTGGCAAATATTTTCTCACTGTTTTTAGCTTGTCTTTTCATCCTTTTTTTTTTTTTAAGATTTTATTTATTTGTTCATGAAAGACAGAGAGAGAGAGAGAGAGATTGAAATTGAGAGAGAGGCAGAAACATAGGCAGAGGGAGAAACAGGCCCCATGCAGGGAGCCCGATGTGGGACTCAATCCCGGGACTCCAGGATCATGCCCCAAGCCAAAGGCAGACGCTTAATCACTGAGCCACCCAGGCATCCCTCTTTTCATCCTTTTATAGAGTCTTTCATAGAGCACAAGTTTTTAAAAATTTTGAGTGAAATCCAGCTTACCAATTTTTCCTTTTATGGATCACACTTCTGACATCTAATAACTCTTTGCCTAGTCCTACATCCTGAAAATTTCCCCCTCTTTTTTTGGTAAGTTTTATGGTTTTGCATTTATAAATGCAAATAATACAAATAACATAATTTTTGTATATGGTGTAAGATTTGGATTGAGGTTCTTTTTTTTCAAGTTTTTATTTAAATTCCAGTTAACACACAGTGTATTTATTAGTCAGATTTAGAATTTGATTCATTACTTACATATGACACCCAGTGCTCATCACAGCAAATGCATCCCCTTAACCCATCTCCCCCACTCACTTGAGGTTCTTTTTTTTTTTTTTTTTACAAAACTCTGATGTCTAATTGCTTCAGCACCATGTTGAAAAAATATCTTTCCTCTACTGCTTTTCACCTTTATCAGTACTCTGTTGTGCATATTTATGTGGTCTTTTACTGGGTTTTCTCTTTGTTTTATTGGTATATGCATCTGTTCCTCCATTAATACCACATAGACCTGATTACCATAGCTATATAAGAAGTCTTGAAAGTGGGTAAACAGATTCCTCCAACTTTATTCCTCTTTTTCAAAATTGTTCTAGCTATTCTGGTTCCTTTATCTTTTCATATAAATTTTGCAATAGTGTGTATGTCTACAAAAAAATCATTTTGTGATTTTGATAGGAATTGTATTAAATTCGTATATCAGCGTTGGGAGAATTGATATATTTATTCTCAAGTTTTCTAATGTATGAACTCCTTATGTTTTAACATTTATTTTGACCTTTTTTATTTAATCAGTACTTTGTATTTTTTAGCATATAAGTCCTGTACATGTTTTGTTAGATTTGTACTTATTTTTTTAAAAAGATTTTATTTACTTATTCATGAGAGACACAGAGAGAGAGAGAGAAGCAGAGACATAGGCAGAGGCAGGCCATGCAGGGAGCCTGATGTGGGACCCAATCCCGGCACTCCAGGATCATGCCCTGAGCTGAAGGCAGACGCTCAACTGCTGAGCCACCCAGGTGTCCCATGTTAGATTTATACTGAAATATTTGCTTTTGAGTGATTGCAAATGGTATAGTATTTTTAATTGTATGCATGTGTTCATTGCTAGTGTGTAGAAATACAGTTGGTTTTTGTAGGTTTATCTTGTATCTGTGACTTTGCTGAACTCACTTTTTCTAGAAGTATTTTTTTCTTGTAGATTCTTTGGATTTTCTCTATAGATAGTCATGTCAAAAATCTGCAAATAGGTACAGTTTTATTTCTGATTTATGTGTTTTTTTATTTGCTTTTTTTGTCATATTGCATTGGCTAGAACTTCCAGTATTGTGTTGAATAAGAGTGATGAGAGTAAAAACAAAATTAAAAGAGTGATGAGAGTAGATATCCTTGCATTGTTCCTCATCTTGAGGGGAAGGCAGTTAGTCTTTCACCATTAAGTATAATGTTAGCTATGGGTTTGTTTTTTGTGGATGTGCTTTATCAAGTTGAGATAGTCCCCTCTATTCCTATTTTTTGGAGAGTTCTTATCATGACTGGATGTAGACATTTGTCATATGGTTTTTTTTTTTTTTTGCATTAATTGATGTGATTTTTCTTCTTTAAACTTTTGTTTTAAAATTTTTAAAAAAATATTTTATTTATTTGAGAGGCAGGGTGAGTGAGAGAGCATGAACAGGGTGAGGGGCAGAGGGAGAAGCAGATTTCCCACTGAGCAGGTAGTCTAGTGTCGGACTCTATCCCAGCACTTTGGGATCATGACTTGAGCCAAAGGCAGGTGCTTGACCTACTGAGGCACCCATGCATCTTGTCTCTAGCCTTTTAATGTGGTAGATTACATTGATTACTTTTTGAGTATTGAACTAGCTTTTCTTCCTTGGAAGAAACTTCACTTGGTCATGACCTATAATTCTTTGTATATATTGCTGAATTCTATTTGCTCTATCTTAAGGATGTTTATATCTATATTCGTAAGGCATGTAGTTCTGTAGTCTAGAATGATTCTGTCATCCATAACAAGCCTGGCTGATAAGTGATCCTGACCTGAATGCCCTGTACTGCAAAGCAGTTTTACTGATGACTTTAGCTAAAACTGGGGACAGATTTAATACCCCCATTTTTCTAATTAGAAAACTCATTGTAGGGTACACTTAATGAATCAGGTAATCTTCCTGGAAGCTCCTCCTGTGTAAGATTAGTTTTGGAGTGATTGCTACTGTTGGTCTGCTTGTTGGTTACCTGAGAGCTTGCTCATGGTGTTTTAAAAAGCACCTGCAGGTCTAAGATGGAAATAACAGTGTTTTGGGGAGGAAGTCAAGTTAATAATACTGACTTCTCCAAAAATCATAGGCCTGGGGGTGCACATGTATCCTTGGAAAGAAATTCCTTTACAGTTTATGACTAGGACCCTTGTGGCTCAGAGAATACAAAGCGTCGAGGCCTCCAGTGTAACCTTTGGCCAGCTAGTAAGCATTAGGTTTTTCACTTGAGTACACACCATTGCATTTGGAACTTGTTTTTGGAGGGACTGCCTGAGGGCAGTCTGATCTGTCTTGTTTGTCTATGCTACCAGCTGAGTGGCATTTGTCTCACGGGATGGCTGGGGGGGGGGGGGGGGCAGGTGGAGAAGACACCTAGAAATGTTGACAGGTA
Organism: Canis aureus; assembly: GCF_053574225.1. Classification (NCBI taxonomy): domain Eukaryota; kingdom Metazoa; phylum Chordata; class Mammalia; order Carnivora; family Canidae; genus Canis; species Canis aureus. The sequence continues at coordinate 37,273,706 of NC_135630.1, forward strand.
TTTTGCATGGGAGGCATAGAGCTGAGATAGGTTTCTGATAGACCGTTCTGGTGACGGTGATCATATCGTGGTCAGAGCCATCTTTCAGGAGTCGGCAGATTCAGGTACCAGTAAATGGAGGTGCTTAGAATAATTTGAGAGAAACTCGGCAGGTGGTTTTGATTCATGAGGACTTTCGTAGGGGCAGGTAGTTCTGAAAGACAAAAGATCTCTAATGAGTGATCCTCTCCACCTGTATTTCCTGGGGTATAGTTGTTTTGTGTGTAAGTGCTGAGGTTATTTCTCTCCCTTCACCTCTACAAAAATCGTTATGTCTCATTCCAGTAGCTGTAATTTTACTTTTCTTCTAATCAGCTCCCTGAAGGGACTTTTTTTTTTAAGATTTTATTTTTAAGTAATCTTTACACCCAATGTGGTTGGTTCAAACTCGCAACCCCAAGATCAAGAGTCGCACATTCCATCAGCTGAGCCAGCCAGGCACCCCCATGAAGGGAGTTTTTATAAAACCCACAGAGAGACATTATGTTCCCCACTGTGACCTACAGTGTATTCAAGTGATCCTTATTCTTGTGATTTAGAGTCTGGTCAGCTGAGCAAGAGAATCCAGGTAGCTGAACCAGAATTCAAATCCCTTAAGCCCCATTGTCTACTTGTCTCATGGAGGATATACCAGTTAGGCTGGCAGGGGGGTTTCTGTAGATGAAAGAAAGAAGCATTATACAAGGGAATGACCAGGGTGGAATCACAGGATTTCACGTTGGTCTGTATATGCGCCCCCACTCCTGCTGCCCCTACCCCAGTCCTGTTGGCTCTGGTCATTACCCAGGAAATGGCTGCGAGAAGATGGTCCTTTTCTGGGGGCAGCCACGTTCAGTGAACGGACTGCTGTGCTACGTTATGTGCTCCAGGAGGTTAAGCAAAGAGGGTTAAAAAAAAAATATATATATATATTATATTTTTTTAAGATTTTATTTATCCATGAGAGACACAGAGAGAGGCAGAGACATAGGCAGAGGGAGAAGCAGGCTCCTCACTGAGCAGAGAGCCCAATGTGGGACTCGATCCCAGGACCCCAGGATCACGACCTGAGCTGAAGGCAGACACTCAGCCACTGAGCCACCCAGGTGCCTGAGAAATCTTTTTGAGTTGATTTTTTTCAGGACGCTTTTTCAGGGCATCATGATACCAGATGGCTGTGGATGGTAGAGAGGAGTGGGAAGTCTATGGAATACTTCGACTTTGAGCCCATCGTTCCTCAGTGTTTGTCATAAAAGATGAACCATGATCAGGCTGCAAATAGGATGGGAAACCAAACACACAGGATGGGTTCATTTCAAGGGTTGAGGTGGTATGACCAGAGTCAGTCAGGTGATTTGGAATGTGAACACTGAAATCCAGACAAAAAATGTTCCCGGGAGTGTGGAGTCCTGAGAGAAGGTCAAGGTTGAAAGTAGTCCATCTGCCAGGAGTGGGTTGGGGCAGCAGTCTCTGTGATGTGGCTTCTCTCACCACGGGACCAACGTGTCACCTTCTGGTTGGAGTCACAAGTTTGGTGGTGACTCCGCTTCAGAGGTGGAGTTCTTTTTGCTGTGTCCGTGCACCAGGATGGACCAAGGCAGCAACAGTGGTCGGGGTGGTGCAGGCTCCAGCAGCAGCTGGAGTCCAGGGGTCTCATCAGAGAGCATCTGGATGTGTGGACATCTGGATGAGTTGCCCAGATGGTTCAGAGGCAAGTCAAACCACTAGGCCTTGAGCGACACCTCAAGGGTCAGTAAAAATATAAGATCCATTTGTGGGAACATGAGCCAAAGCTATGGGGAATGGCCTTGAGTTTTTCCCACTGAGCAGAGTGACTGCTTCCATTTTTCGTTCTTCACAGGGAAGGCAGGGGAGCTTGTCATGGTGGCATTTCTCTACCTGTAGCTCTTCCTGATGCGGGGAGAATCTCCTCTGGCACTCTCTAAGTTTGGGGAAGTGTAAGTAAATGTAACATGCACATTCATACATTCAAATGTCAAAACAACAGTACTTTGAATTGGCCTGAAGGGCTCTATCCATTGGGTGGCATCTATCTCTTTCTCACTGTGGATCCTGTCCAAATCCCATTGGCTGATCTGATACTTCCTCCCAGCACAGGACCAGGTATGATGGTACCTAGGTGCCTGTATCCAGAGCCGTAAAAGTTGGAGTCCCTTCCCTCCCTGAAGCTCCCCAGCATAATTGGGTGCATAAGGCCTTTAGTCTCTCTTGGGGACTGGGGGACCTCAGCGTACCCATAATATAATCATCCTCCTTCTTAAAGCAGATGTCTGGGTAGAGGGTGAGGGGGAGGATTGGAGATGCACAGCAGGAGAGCAGCTCTATGCCAGTAAGCAAGGCACACTTTTAGTTCCAAGTGGCCTGCTGGCTGTTCATGGCTCAACTTAATGAACTATTCAGTCACCCAAAGCTCTAGATCCTCATTGCCGACTTCATTTGTTTAGGCTCTGGGGACTCCTTTACTGTGCCACAGCCACATTGCCTCTCATCAGAGAGGTGAGGTGATGTGCAGCATCGCCAGGCAGAGTGATTGATAGCCAGAGCACCACTGGACAGCTTGTTTCAGTCCTGGCCTTCCTGCTCATCCTCTAAAAGTTTAATTAACCCCTTTTCTTCCACACCCACCACTTGGACAAGAGCATATGCTATCAGATCCCAGGGGATCTTCTTATAGCCCCTAAGCCCTTTTTGATCCAAAAAGTACAAAAGTCTGTGCCAGCATCCATTCTTGTCAGCAACAACTGCCAAGAACTGTGAAGAATCTGAGATTTTACCCTACTTGAAAGCTGACAGCCCATCACAGTCTGCCAGACATTGGCAGAAGACATGGCACTCTGGGGTCAGAGACAGAGGACTGTCGCTATAGCACAGCCAGCAGCATGAGTTGCATGTTTGTGTCACTGCCTCTTGCCCCACAGATCCCATGGGGGCTATGTGAAGTGGCTCAGAAGAATGCTGCCCATGCATGGGTTTGAGTCAGGCTGTAGAGCCCTGAGTTTAGGAAATCCCAATCTCAGTGCTGGCAGAAGACTCGAGACTCTTGGATCAAAGAGGACTGTAGTACAGCACAGCCAACAGCATGAGCACCATGTGTGTGTATTTCCTTTTGCCCTATGAGTCTGCAGCTGTACAACCCTGAGTGTAGGTAATCCTGATCTCTCATAAAGTGCTGCAAAGAAACCTGCCCAACCTCAGCCTGGAGGGAGACACTACTTTTTTTATACTGGACAGTAAACAATCCTGCCTTTGCCTCTGGAGGGAGAGGATATCTCTGTGTTTCTAGCTTGTTTGCTAGACACACACCCTTGCAGAGATAGTTCAGAACTGAAGCAGCCAGTTCCTCATAAGAACTGCAGAAGTGGGAAAGATCTGTGGAGAATCACCTCCCAACACACAGTACGAGGATTAACATTCTCACTGATGATTGTGAATCAAGAAAAAGAGAACTTGTATTTGGTATACCTTGTTTGAGAAGGGAAGCGTGTGAACTATTCTTTCCAAAAAGGTAAGTGTCCAGGAGTGTCAGTTCCCTGGGAGTCTTACTTGCATTGGGCAGAGAACACAAATTGTGATTTTGTGTATTTGCCCCACCTTGAGGGTCACAAAGGCAAGTCTATGGAATTATAGGTGTTGGTTTTTCAGGGGTCATAAACTCAGAGTGAACAGCTTTCAACAGTTTGTTGATTAGAATTGCTTATGACCCTTCTTCAGGAAAGGGCAGCTTTGATGGCATTATGCAATGAAGTACTTACAACACTGAAGCATTTTGGTAGCCATCAGATTTAGCTAATATTTATTTTGTATGCACTGTGTTATGTAAACACTTAAGGAGGAAGGCTGTTTTTCTTAACCTACCTAAAAAAAAGAAAAGGTTGAGGTTAAAGACTTTAAAAATCATTCATAAGTTAGGGGCACCTGAGTGGCTCAGTGGTTGAGCATCTATCTGCCTTTGGCTCAGGGCATGATCCCGCATCAGGATCCATAGAGGGAGCCTGCCTCTCCCTCTCCTCATTATGTCTCTACCTCTCTCTCTGTGTCTTTCATAAATAAATAGATAAAAATCTTAAAAAAAGTAATAAAAATGTTTCCCCCCCCTCCCCTGGTCTTAAACAATTTTTTTTTTTTTTTTTGGTGAAATGACCTATTTAAGATGATATTTAGCAATACATACGATTATTTACTCCACAAATAGTAAGGTGCAATTTTAGGATCATTTGTGTTCCAGTGATTGTCATCTTAACAGAATTCCTTCGTTATCCTGGTTTTATACCTAATTGTCTATGCCACTTAAGTTACCTCACATAAAAGAACAATAAGCTGTATTTCCTATCCTCTTTTTATTGATTTGTTTTAAAAGGAAGGCAAATAGGCTTTTTGCCCTGTAGTATTAGTTCCTAACTCTAGGGGAAAACTAGGCATTTAGTGCAATATGCATATATATTTTTTGTATTTGGTTAGAACATTACTTTTTTGAAAGTTGTACCTTTTTCATGTGCGCAACGCAAGCTTTTTTATTTTTATTATTATTTTTTTAATTTTACTTTTAAGTAACCTCTACACCCAACGTGGAGCTTTAACTTACAACCCTGAGGTCAAGAGTCACATGCTTATGGACTGAGCCAGCCAGGCCCCATGTGAATAAGACAAGCTTTAAAGCAAACTTCTTACATGAAAATTTTGGTTTTATAATACTTTGATTTGGGAAGGAGATACAACTTTATAAAGATTTTTAGTTTTTCCTAAATGATTCACCATTGGAGTTCTGTTAAAATTCAAGTCCTATACACTACTTCTCAGAAACCTGCAGGTTGCAGAAGGGAAGGTCACCTGGTGCCCTCTTCTGTCTGGTGGTTATAGAATTTCCTCCATGTTAGCTGCTTGAATGTTGAGTGCTTTCATACTCTTAAAACTTCTAATACTTAACTCATTTTGGATTCCATTCTCTTATAAAAAGGTCAAGAATATGCTTCCTTCAAATGCTTTCAAAGGCTCATGTCCTTTTTGGGGGGGGGAAATAAAGTCAGTCTTCATTATTTGCATATTCTTTGTGAATTTGCCTACTCAACCAAAATTTATTTATAACCCTGAAAGCAATACTCAAAGTATGTTTTTGGTTGAAGTAACATGTGTAGAACAGTGAAAATTTTAAGTTACTTATCAATGTTCCCAGCTGAGGTCAAACCAGGGGACCTTTTTGTTTCAGCTTTCATGTTGTAAATAAGTGTCTGGTTTGTGTTCTATTTAGTGCCATGCTTTTCACATTTTTGTACTTTTTGTCAGTGACCCCGCTATTTAAAATGGCCCCCACCTGCAGTGCCCAGAAGGCAATGATGTGCCCGAAGGAGAAAAAAAAAAAAAAGTGCATTAGGTAAACTTTTTTTCACACTCGATTTATAATGCTGTTAGCTGTGAGTTAAATGTTAATAATGAATCAACAATATAAAATAAGGCATCTTTAAACATAAACACACGTAAAACAAGGTTATGTACTGATCGGTTGGTGAAAGTGTTGCTACCAGATGTACCAGAGACTTATGAGAACCCTAACCCTATTTCCCTAGGAGCAGTGTTTCAGTATTCACTAATTCAGTGTTCGAGACCATTTTATAGATCTTATCCACTGCGAATAACCAGAATTGGCTGTAGTTAGTTTTTCATTTATTTCCTTTGAGCTGATGGAGGTCAGCCTAATGTCAACAACCGAGTATTCTGTGGGTATGCATGTTTTGTAATGGTCACAATACTAGGCTCTGAGCTTTTATGTACTGTGCCTATTTTTTCACTTCAGGAGCTTATGCCAACCGGTTTAGAGTCCTTTGGCTCAGAATTTTGCCATGAGGAGAGGAGCCAGCTTAGAATGAGAGTAGCTGGGCCTTTAGGGAGGCTGCCATGCTGTGTGGCTTGCCTTTCCCTGTCCATTCCACGCTGAATTTCCACCTTTGCTATTTATTCATGATGCTGGAGCCTGGGCCATAAAACAAAACAAAACAAAACAAAAAAACCACAAAAAAAAACAAAAACAAAAACAACAACAACAAAAAAAAACAGCTACAACCTGTCCTGTAAGGACCAGAGAGAATTAGTTCAGGAGAGGAGGCTGCTGGGCTGCATCCATCCTTGGCTCTGATGAGACACTGGTTACCTGTCAGGATCCTGGGAGCTCCCTGAGAGAGGTTCCTAAGCAGATCTTGTGTTTGTTTTATTTATTTGTTAGTTTTGAAGAGTTTAGTTTACTTTGGATAGGGATGCTTCTTCTTCATTATCTCAAACCAGCTGGGTAAGTATCAGCCAGAACAGGTTTTTTATTTTCTTTTTTAAGGCAAGGAGGTTTAAAGACCTTCCTAAGCTCTAGGCACTGTCACTTTGTTTTTTCTCTCTTTTTTTTTTCTTTTACGTTCCTCACCCCTAGTACTGTTTCTTTTCAAATCTCCCCCCTAAATCATATAAAATATATCCATATCCTATATTAAACCTAACATATAATTATGAATAAAGTTGAGTTGGTTGTTGAAATGTTATATGTCGTAGGTATTTAATTGTTAATTTTGGTTTTGAAAAGTTTTCATGATCTGAAGCAATATGTCTTTTTTTTTTTTTTTTTTTTTTAAGATCTCAAATATTTTCATGGACCGTGACAAAGCTCATAGACCTGAGGTACTACGACTACAGTGTAGGAAAGGGTTCAGACTTTCCTCAGCCCCTTGGCTGCACTCAGTTCTGCTGATGTTGTTGGAAGCTCTGATGTGCCTCAGGCTGCACATGTTGCTGGGTATCAAAAAGAAGCCAAATAGTATTCTTTCCCTCAAGGGGCTGATAGGCCAGACCCTTTCAATGCTGTCTTCATTGTGGCATGACCAGGTGCTGTGGGCAGCCAGAGGGGCTGGTAGCTGAGCCTGGGGCAGAGGAGGAGCTGATAGCAAGGGTGTTGTGGAGCAGATGGTACCCACTGAGTATTGAAGGATGCCTGCTTGGTGATGCAAAGAGGTGCAGGACAGAGGGAGTTTGGGGAAAGCTGGAGGCAGAAGGGTATGGCCGAGGCTTGGAAACAGAGTGGTATGTGTGGGAAACTATGGGCTGTATTTGATGCTGGAGTGATATATGGAAGGTAGATTGTGGTTGTGACAGCATCAAGAGGAGGGAGGGACTGGGTATGGAGGGCCTTTGTGCCCTCTTAGACAAGATTAGACTCATCCTGGGTGTGTGACCTACTTCTGGGACCTCTGACTACTGCATGCATTTGAGATTTATTGGTATCCCTTACTGCATGTCAGTTGCATAACTAAGTTTCTCGCTGTCTCTATCCTTGATAGTATTGAGAAGTTCTGTGTTGTTTGCTTTTGTTCTGTTATCCCTTCTAAAAATGGCTTAATTTAAAAAAATAACTTTTTGTTGATGCATAACACACCAGAGAAGCACAATTGTAAGTATACAGGGAAACAGAGTAACCTAAAAATGCTTACTCATTATTAACACATCAATCAATACTAAAAATATAAAACAGATGAGTCTTTTCTATTTCTACCATTCAGAGATAGCCACTGTCAATATTTTGGTAAATGCTACTCTGGACCTCTCTGTGTGCTCATGGAGGTACTACATCCCTGGGGTTTTCTGTCTTGTGTTTTCATTCACTAATGTGTCCTAGCCATCTTTCAAAGTAGTATCTATGGATCCGTATTGCCTTTTAATGGCAGAAGAGGATTTTATCTTATGGTGACCGTGTGACAGAGTTTACTTAACCATTTTTTCGTTGATGGGCATCTAGATGGATTCTAATTTTTGTTAACTATTAGAAACACTTCAGTGAAAACCAAGTTCCTTGAATGTACATGTTTGTGTGCTTTTCTTAAAATGTTTTTATTGTGAGAAATTTTAAACATATAAAAAATTGAATAGTATGATGAGGTCCCATATATGCCCAGCTTAAGGAGTTAATAATGTTATACCATTCTTTCTTTTAATCTGTGCTCTCATACTGTTCTTCCTCTGCTAGGGCATTTGAAAGCAAGTAATTTATACCATTTCACTTATATATGCCTTACTCTTCTAAGACAAGAACTCAAAAACATAATAAAATCGAATAAAAAGAACTAATAGTTACTAATATCTAATATTATGAAATCAGAATCCATCTAAAATGATGCTTTGGTTGATCTCTTTAAGTCTCTTTTAATTTATAATCTTCTTCCCCTTCTTTATTTCTTGTGTTACTTATTTATTGAAAAAACAAGTCATTTACTGAGCAGAATTTTCCAGTCTGAACTTGGCTACTGGCCTCTCTGGTGTCATTTGACATGTTCTTCCACACGTCGTCATAGCCCATAAACTGGGGATTAGATCTGGAGACTTGCATCATTTCATAAGGTTGATGAGTAAGTTCATGGGCTATCAACTCCAGTGTATCTATTCTAACATTTCCTATCAGTCTTGTACCTAATGGTTTTGGCACCCCTTTACAATCTTTGCTTACATGTATGACTTCATTAGAATTTTCAAAATGATGATTTTTAGGAACTTTAAATTTTGAGATAATTGTAGATTCACATGCAGTTGCAAGAAATAGTGTAGAGGGCTCCTTTATGCCCTTCACCCAGTTTCCCCCAGTGGTAATCTCTTGCTTAAGTATAGTCCAGCATCACAACCAGGGAACTGACATTGATATAATCCACAGACAGTATACAGATTTTGCTAGTTCTATATGCACATGCAATTTTATCACCAGTATTGATAAATGTGGATTAATACTGCAGTCAAGAATCAGAGCATTTCTGAGGCACCTAGTTGGCTCAGGTGATTAAGTGTCTGACTCTTGATTTTGGTTCAGATCATGATTTTGTGATTGTGGGATTGAGCCCTGCATCAGGTTCTGTGCTCAGTGCAGAGTCTGCTTTAGATTCTCTCTTCCTCTCACTCCCTCTCTCTCTGTCTCTCAAATAAACAAAATCTTAGAAATGCTGTGATTCTTTTTCTTTTTTTTTTAATCATAAGGCTTTCTCATGCTACCCTCTTAAAGGCATAGCCAATCCCTTCTCTCCTCTCCTAACCCTGGCAACACTAATCAGTTCTCCATTTCTATAATTTTGTCTTTCCAAGAATGACTTATAAATGGAATTATGCAGTATGATATTTTTGTGGTTGGCTTTTTTCATTCAGCTTGATTTCCTTGAGATCCATCAAGATTGTTGCATGTATTAATAGTTTATTCCTTTTTATTACTGAGTAATATTTCATGATATGGATATACTAGTTTATTTAAGCATTTACAAGTTGAAGAATGTTTGGGTTGTTTCCACTTTTGGGGTATTAAATATGAATATGTTATGAGCATTCATATTCAGGTTTCTGTGCAGACATAAGTATTCATTTTTCTGGCATAAATGCCCAAGAGTGCAGTTGACGGGTTATATGCTTAATTTTGTAAGAAACTGCTATATTCTTTTCCAGAGTGGCTATACCATTTTACATTCCCACTAGCAATGAATAAAAAATCTAGTTTCTCTGCATCCTTACCAACTTTTGGTGTTATCACTACGTTTTATTTTAGCCATTCTGATAGGTATGTAAATCATGATTTTAAAATTCTGTCATTCTTTCTGTGCTTTTTGGCTATAATTCTTCTAGAAAAAAACAATAACTTTTCTTCATCGGCTGTTTGGTAACCTTAAAATAGTCTGTATAAGAAGAGCATAAAATATTTTATTATTTTTTTCATTTGTATGTCCCACTCCACCTTGTTAAATCAGTTTAAAAAAAAAATAAGTGCCCTGTTAGCTTCTTGAGTGACTAATTGGCCTTTTAAAAAGTATCATTATGAACTCTTGGATTTTTAAAATATTTGATATGACTATCTTCTCAGGGTAAGTTAATAGAAGAGAAACTGCCATGTAAAAGGGTGTGCAAACTAAAAATTTTAATTACCTCACTCCTCTCCAGAAAGGCCATACTCGTTTTAGGTTCTTAGCAATAGCATATAAAAATATTTTTCCATGTTCTTGCTGACACTGGTTTGGCCACTTTTTAAGCTTTTAAACATTTTACCAATCTGATGGCAAAATTGATATCTTACTATTTGCAGTTCTTCACTTACGAGTAAAGTTGATCAACTTTTCACATTATTGACTTTTTTTAAGATAGCCAATTACCTTTTTTAAAAAAGATTTTATTGATTTATTATATATAGAGAGGGCACAGACAGGGGGAAAGGCAGAGAGAGAGAGAGAGAGAGAGAGAGAAGCAGACTCCCTACTAAGCAGGGAGCCTTATGTGAGGCTTGATTCCAGGACCTGGAGATGATGATCTGAGCCAATGACAACACTTAAGCACCCAGGAACCCCTAAAGATAGCCAATTACCTTTAGCCATGTTTCTACTAAGGTACTGATTGATCTTTTCTTACATATTTTTGTTTTACCTATCAGCACTTTTCTGGATGGTTGCTGATTTTTATTCACTTAGGAATAGGCCTTTCTTACCTTAAGATTATAGAAATATGTACCCATTTTTCTGATGCCTCTCTGTGATTTTATAGTTAAATGTAAATATTTGTTCCACATATAATTTATTTTTGTATAAGGGATGAGATAAAGATATTTCTCTGAATATATGACCAGTTTTCTCAATGCCATGTATTAAATATTAAATTATCTTTTCCCCACTTTTATACCAAATTCCCTAATCTTGAGTCTGAGTTTCCTGTTGTGTTCCACTGATTTGCTAGTTTTTCCTGCTTCATTGTCACAGTTTGAATTACTACAGCTTAATTGTCCTTTAAAATTTTTATTGCTGACTTTAGTGAATGTATGAATCATACCAGCTTACTCATGTCTATTATATGTCTGGCTATTGCTTTATAATGTGTTTTAATAATTGGTGCTGCCTCGTTTTTTATGATTTTGCTGACTAAGCTCACAAATTTATTCTTCCAGATAGATTTTAGAAATATTTGTGACAGGTCCTCCAACGCACACTTTTACATTTTGATCAAGATTTTATTCAGTTTATAGATTAATTTAGAGGAGAATTGATTTCTTTACACTTTAAGCCTTCATAGTTAACAACATGGTCATGGTCATTTATTCAAGTCTTTTGTCCATCTTTGAATATATTTTATTAATTTCTTCCAAAGTTTTTATTGGTTTTGGCTTCTCTGTTGCTTCAGTAGGACGCCTTTTAAATTTGGCCAGATCCTTTTTTTTTTCAGTAGGTTGAACTGCTGGGAAAATGTCACGTTTTATAATCTGTAATATTAGCTTTTTAAACTACCTCTTCAGTATGTCCACCTCCCTAAACTAACAAGCTGCAATTCCTTTTTCTAAAAGAAAAATATTTTATTTATTTGAGAGAGAGAGAATACAAGAGAGTGAGCACTAGTTGGGGGGTTGAGTGGGGGGTTGGGTGGGAGGCAGAGGGTGAAGCTGATGCATGGAGCCTGATGTGACTGGGGGCTTGATCCCAGGACCCTGAGATCAAGATCTGAGCTGAAGGCAGACCCTTAACAGACTGAGCCATCCAGGTGCCCCTACAAGCTGTAATTCCTGCAGTCCTTAAGACAGATCAAAAGATGGTTGCCGGGGATCCCTGGGTGGCGCAGCGGTTTGGCGCCTGCCTTTGGCCCAGGGCGCGATCCTGGAGACCCGGGATCGAATCCCACATCAGGCTCCCGGTGCATGGAGCCTGCTTCTCCCTCTGCCTGTGTCTCTGCCTCTCTCTCTCTCTCTGTGACTATCATAAAAAAAAAAAAAAAAAAATGGTTGCCTTCTGACAGTAGCTATAATTCTTTAGGGACTAAGTATGAATTATAACAAATTTCTGATGAAGATGACAATGCATTGCTGACCAAAATTAGATATTAAAGCAAATTCAAACTTTCAACTATTTATGACATTTGGGCAGCTTTTCATTAAGTGAAAGGAACAAACCTCTCATTAAAAAAGTTTCATAAGGCAGGCATGTGCCAGTCTGCCCGGCTTCTTAGACCATTTTTATGACTTATTTATTGCACCTGAGAATCTAGCATCTTCTCCTGCCTACATGAGCTGTTCCCAAGTTGACTGTTGCTAAAAGCGGCTACTATTAATTGAGATTCTATATGAAATCCAAATATGTGTTGCAGCAAACACGTGGAGTTGATTTTGAGGTAGATCTGTTCATGTCTAAACTCTTTAGGGACTTGGACTACACTATAGGCTTCCTGGCATGTGTGGTTGGATGTGTGTACCTATGTTTTGGAGGGCTTCTTTGTTGTTGTGGGAGCTCGATGACAGGAGGAAGAAGTCATGATTTCAGTTAACACTGCTTCTAAAATCTTTTACACTATGCCTTTTTCAAGAACTATATTCAGTACTTCAATATATTTTATATCATAATTTTGTAGATGGCTGCTGAACTGCTTTTTAGTAGATTCTAGGATCAGAATTTTTTAAGAGATTTTATTTATTTATTCAGGAGAGATGCAGAAGGAGAGGCAGAGACATAGGCAGAGGGAGAAGCAAGCTCCCCAAGGGGAGTCCGATGTGGGACTTGATCCTGGAAATCTGGGATCATGACCTGAGCCAAAGGCAGAAGGTCAACCACTGAGCCCTCCAGGTGTCCCTAGGATCAGAATTTTGGGGGAGCATCATAATCCAGATTTAGGAAGAAATAGTGTCATAGCTAATACTGGAATTATCTATTCCAATTATTAATTTGAGGTCATTAAGCACTAAGCGTGATTATAAGGTGAACCCTTACCTAATATTTTAGAGGGAGAAAATAATTTTCAGTTTATTAAGAACCATTCATTTAAATACAATATAAATAATTTTTAATACAGTATAAATTATAATTATAAATTTATGCATTTAGACAGTTTGAACCTTTGCTTTTCACACATAATGTGCTATATATTCTTTGAAATATTATATAGCATTATAGCATTATATAAGCATTGTATGATACAGAGAGACTTTCTAGGCCAAATTAGTGTGGCTTTTTTGTGTATATTATGAAATAGTTCAGACACACTAAAAGCCACAAAGAATAATACACTATCCATATACCTAACGTCTTGCTCAAGATATGAAATTCTACCGATATAATTGGCCCTTGTACTTCTAATTGCATAATCCTTCCTTCACCTCAGAAATAATAATTGTCTCCTTTTATACATAATAAAAGCTATGTTTTTTAACTTTGTATAAGTGGTGAGATCTCTGACTCTTCTGCCACTTTTTTTTTCATTTGCCATAATATTTCTGAGATTCATTTTTGTTGATTATAGGTCCATTCATTTTTACTGCTTGTGTTCTTTCACTGTATGCCATAAGTTCCTTATCTCTTCTGTTGACAGAGATGTTGTTTTCACAGGGTTTTTTTTGCAATTAAGTGCTTTTCTTGTACACGTATTTCAGTTTCCCTAGGGTACCTTTGGGGATCCCTGGGTGGCGCAGCGGTTTGGCGCCTGCCTTTGGCCCAGGGCGTGATCCTGGAGACCCGGGATCGAATCCCACATTGGGCCCCCGGTGCATGGAGCCTGCTTCTCCCTCTGCCTGTGTCTCTGCGCCTCTCTCTCTCTCTCTCTCTGTGACTATCATAAATAAATAAAAATAATAAAAAAAAAACCTAGGGTACCTTTGAATGAAATTCCTGGATCAAAAGGTATCTGTTGGGGATGCCTACCTTCCCTGATTAAATTCTCATGGTTCTACACCCTTCTTTGCCAACACTAGGTACTATCAGATTTTTTTTTTTTTAGTTTGTTACTTCAGTGAGTGTTATGTCTCATAATTTTGAATTTCTCTGATTACTAGGGAGGTTGGATGTCCTTTCTTATGTGTAGCATTAGAGGTGTTTTTTCCCTAGTATAGTTGTATATTATGGCAGAAAATTATTTGTAAAGTTGAAGGTAGCATGAAGTACTTCTACTAGATAGGAATGTACCATAATTGTATCCTTAGAACATTGGCAACTTTGTAGATTTTTTGAGAGGAAATAATATGGCATGATTTTCCAATAGTACATTAGAGCATGGACTTGGGAATCAAACTGATGCTTGAAACCTGGCTGCATCGTCTTTTTTTTTTTTTCCTGATTTTGTTTTGTTTTGTGTTTAGAGGGGATGGGAGGGGCAGACAAAGAAAGAGGGAGAGAATCTTAAGCAGGCTCTCCGCCCATAAAACCCTGACATCATGACCTAAGCCAAAATCGAGAGTTAGGATGCTTAATGGACTGAGCCACCCAGGCACCCTAGGCTCCATTGTTCATCCACATTATGACCTTAGACGATTTGTACAATCTCTCTGAGTCTGTTTCCTCACCTTTTTTTTTTTTTTTTTAAGATTTTATTAAGTAATCTCTACACCTGACATGGGGCTTGAACTTAAAACTCCAAGATCAAGAGTTGCATACTCTACTGACTGATCCAATCAAGGCACACCTGTTTCTTCATCTGTAAGGTGAGTATAATACCTCGTGGTTTGGTGATAGAATGAAGGAAGATAACATAAACAGCGAGCACATAGCACTAGCATATGGTTTTAGGATGAAATAAATGTGCTTCTACAGTAGTGTGGAAGATGGATAATACCATGGCAGAAAATGAAGTTGACACTGAAATCTGGCACTATTTGTGAGTACAAAATGTGATCTGTTGATAATCTGTTGTTAGTTTACTCTAAGGCAAATGTACTCCAAATCAGGAACAAGCAAGAAGACACCTGGCATGGCAAATCCAGATGAGTCATGTCTATGCCATGTATCTGTGTTTGACAATCCCACATCTCCCCACACACAAACACCCACCCACACCACTTGTGTTCATCTTCTGGGCCCTGTCAGTTAGTTTCGTTTTTCTTTTCTTTTCTTTTCTTTTTTTTCTTTTCTTTTCTTTTCTTTTCTTTTCTTTTCTTTTCTTTTCTTTTCTTTTCTTTTCTTTTTTTTCTTTTCTTTCTTTCTTTTCTTTTCTTTTCTTTTCCTTTTCTTTTCTCTTCTCTTTTTTCTTTCTTTCTTTCTTTCTTTCTTTCTTTCTTTCTTTCTTTCTTTTCTTTTCTTTTCTTTCTTTCTTCTTTCTAAGATTTTATTTGTTTATTCATGAGAGACACAGAGAGAGAGGCAGAGACACAGGCAGAGGGAGAAGCAGGCTCCCTGCGGGGAGCTTGATTCAGGACTTGATCCCAGGACCCTGGGATCACCCCAGGATCACTCCCCAAAGAGGAACACTCAACCACTGAGCCACCTAGGCATCCCTGCCTTGTCAGTTTCATGCCAGTCAGGACATCAGTGACTGTGACAAGGCTGTCCAGGGTCACAGTGGATAGGTAGGAGTAACCTTGGGATCCTTGTGGGTGGAAATGTAGACTTTTAGATAATTGTGAATTGATGTTACTTAGACTCTTCTCATGTCCCTTGCCACAGGAATTTCTCCACATGGCTTCCAAAGAAGTGACCATTACAGTTCGCCTCATTCGTTCATTTGAGCATCGCAATTTCAAGCCTATAGTATATCATGGAGTTAATTTGGACCAAACTACAAAGGAATTTATAGTCTTTCTAAAGCAAGGTATGAGATGTCTTAGTCGTTTTGCTTTATTAGTATTTTGAAAAATGTAGATGACTATTACATTGATGGTAATCATTTATTTTTTTAGAATTTATTTATTTGAGAGAGACAGAGATAATGACAGAGCACAAGCCAGGAGGAGAGGGAAAAGCGGGCACCCCACTGAGCAGAGCACCTGCCTAGGGACTCAGTACCAGAACCTTGGGATTATGACCTGAGCCAAAGGCTGATGCTGATGGTAATCTTTTAAAAATACTCTGAAAGATACTAATCTAGGTTCTCAGCCAGGTGCTATGTCAGCTCTTATTCTGGGCCTTGTTATCAGTTGGAAGTATCTTCCTGAGGCTCATTTAGCTTTGTGTGTGCCTTCCTTAGGAATTATTACCATCGTGTTTGGCTTCTCCCTTTTTTCCCTGCTTTTTTTTTTTTTATTAAAGAAATATTTAGATTTGCTTCTAATGGGCTTATGTATTTGGAGGTTGATTAACAAGGGAATGCAATGTAGCTAACTGTATTACCTGGCTGAGTATACAGAGGACCTCACAAGAAGTACAGTAGGAAAGTGGCAGGTCTCTGTCTGTACAGCCAGAAAATCATGAGAGCTATTGGTCATTGTGATTATAGAAATAACAACCAGACCAACTGGTGGTAGTTTATCATTTTTAGCTTAAAATTCAATAGGCATGTAGTCAGCAAAGGCTTTTGATAAGACTTTGATGGGTTTCTAACCTCCATTTTTAATTATTGACATGTTCTAATCACCAGCATTTGATAAAACATCTAGAATGAGCTTTTATTATTTTAATTGAAATGTAATTTACATATGGTGTAATGTACAGATCATAGTTTTGACAAATATATCACTTTATTTTTTAAAAAAGATTTTATTTATTTGAGAGAGGGCAACAGAGCATGAGTAGGGGGAGGGGCAGAAGAAGAAGGAGAAGCAGACTCCCTGATGAGCCTGATTCGGGGCTCGATCCCAGGACCCTGGTATTACAGCCCAAGCTGAAGGCAGATGCTCAACCAGCTGAGCCACCCAGTCACACTACATGTATCACTTGATATGTCTTAATCTTTTCTTTTTTTCAACTTTGACAAAGTTTCAGACACAGAAAAGTTGCAAAAATAGGATAGAATTCCTGGATGCTCTTACACAGGTTCCTGAACTGTCAGTATTTTGTTACATTTATTTTAACCTGCCCCCCTACCTCTTTTTTCCCTTTTTCTCTCTTATTCTCTTTACCCCCTCATTGTTTTCTTTCTGAATTTAGAAGTACATTGCTGCCATGATTCTCCTTCCTTTCTAAATATTTAAGTGTTTATTTCCTAAAAGCAAGGAATTATCTTACCTAATTACAGTACAGTGATTAAAATCAGGAATTTAACATTGAAACAATATTATTACCTATTCTGTAGACCTTTTTGAGATTATCATTATTCCAATAAGGCCTTTTGTAACCCCCCCCCCAAAAAAAAATTCCAAGGTCGCATGTTACATTCAGTTCCTTTAATCTGAAATGAATTTCTTTAATCTGGAGTCTTTATTTTGTGTTGGCAGTTTTGAACAGCACAGGTCAGATGTTTTGTAGAATGCAACTCAGGTAGATTTTTCTGTTTTCTCACAGTTAGATTTAGGTTAAATGTTTTGGCAGAGAAATCATAGCAGTGATGCTAACTTCTCTGTGCATCACCCCAGGAGGATCTACCACTCGCCAACTCTGTTACTGGCGAATGGTAACTTTCATCAGTTGGTGAAAGTGAGGTCTGTCAAGTTTCTCCACTGTAAATATTAATTGTAATGGACAAGTGATTTGTAGGAACATATCCTGAGACCATCCTGTTACTATCCAACTTACAGCACCAGTTTAGCATTCTTTTATGATTCTTGCCTGGATACAATGATAATGATGATAATGGGCAAAATGGTAATTTTTTTAATCTGTCATTGCTTCTGCATATGATACCTGTTTTCCTACACTAAGGAAGAGGTTTCACACCCCTATTCCCACCATCCCATGTATTTAATCATTTGTTCATAGCATTGTGGACTTGTGGATTCTTACTTTATTCAAAGGATTATAATTCTTTACTATCAAGATTTATTTGGATGCTCCAGTTATCCCTATTTTAGCCAGTGGTAGCCACTTTAATCTTTCCCCACGTCCTTCTATAACATGCCCCCATAATTCTTTGAGTGCTTCTTTATTTTTGGTACAAGATGTTCCAGACTTATTCTATTTGTTCCCTCCGCCAGCCTTGGGATCAGCTGTTTCTCTGAGGAACTCTGATTTCATTCCTGGAGAATGATCTTGGAAAACCAGTATCCTGATCTATATATATGCAATACAAATGTATATAGCTAAATTTTTAAAATGTGAATTCTTGACATTTTACTTTTTGATTGACTTTGTAAATTTCTAAACTCTTCTCTTTTATCTTCCCACCTACTCACCAACTTTGGGTGGTTTTACTTTACTCAGTATTACCTAAGTAAGGAGTAGGCAAGGTAGGAAACCTACACAGAAGATAGACCAGGCTTTACTTTGTAGTGACTGTAAAATATTTCATAAGAACAACATAATTACTCCTTAAAGTAACTATAAGCTGACATATGGAGCATATGTTGTTATTGCTATGTTCTTAATTATTAGGGGGAAATTGAGAGTTGGTACTAAGATATTGCCAATTACAGAGTGTCTTGCTTTTGAAAAGATAACACCAGAAGCATATTTGGATTTTGAAATAAAAACAAATCCCCATGTTTCTTATTTTGAAATCTTTATGCATATTATGGATTATAGTGCTCTTAGTGTTGTGGTAGTAAGTGCCATGATGTCCTTGGTACAGTACAGGATAGGTTCTTCTCATAGTCCTTCAGAATGAAGTATAATCTTCAGGCTGCTGCAGTGGCAGGGGAAGATGTTAACTCCCCACACCACCACCACCACCTGGGTTACTGTGTTCTTCCCTTCCTGGGTACCATAGATGCCTTCTCCGTTAGAGTAGTTGTACGGATCACGGTTAGATGCTCAGCCCTGCCTGCCCACATCTTTCACCTGTGTTAGTAATAACATAACTCCTTGTTTCAATTGTGCATGTGGGAAATGTGTCCCACTGACTAAAAGGTGAACTTTTGGGGTGCAGACTCTTTTCATTTGTGGGCTCTGTGCCCAAGCCTATCTGATTAGAGGCACTGTGGAGCTTCTCTGAAAGGTTAGGGAGCCATATATCTACCTTTTATAATTTTGTACATAACAAAGACCAAAGAGTTTATTTCTGGCATTTTTTCAAGTAATAATAACAGCAAACATTACTGTATGTCTGGTACTTTACTGAAAACTTAAATTAGATGATCTCATTTCATCCTCACAGAATCCTTCTAAAGTAGGAACTGTTGTATCCCCATTTGACAGGTGAAGAAACTAAGGAACAGAGAGGGTAAGAAACTTGCCTGAAGTTACATGGCTAACAAAAGGCAAAGCTGCAATTCAACCCTGGCAGTTTAACTGTAACATGTACTCTTTTTTTTTTTTTTTATTTAAATTCAGTTATCATATGGTGTATTATTTCAGGGGTAGAATTTAGTGATTTATCAGTTGCACACAATACCTAGTGCTCATTTCATCATGTGCCCTCCTAAATGCCCATCATCCAGTTACCCCACCCCCCACCTTCCTCCTCTCCAGCAACCCTCAGTTTGTTTCCTGGAGTTCAGAGTCTCTTACGGTTTGTCCCCGTCTGTTTTTATGTTATTTTATTTTTTCTTCCCTTCCCTTATGTTCATTTGTTTTGTTTCTTAAATTCCACATATATATGAACTTGTATGGTATTTGTCTTTCTCTGACTGACTTCGCTTAGCATATGTACTGTTAAACACCACACTAAGTTGTCTCTCTTCTGTTCTGCCTCACTTACTGAAGTGGGATCTCCAAAGTAAATGGATTCACTCAGTGTCAGAAGAGTCGTTGCATTAAGTTCCCTTTGCTCTAGTGTTTTGAACACTGAAAGCTGAAAGCTGGAAGAGTGATTTGACACTGTGGCATAGTGAATTTTGCATACAGCCAGAAATGGTCATTGTGATGAGATCTTTTGGGGTTATTTTATTCTTTGAAGAGAGGGGTTATTTTAGATTCCTTCTTGCTTTTCTAACTGTTCTTCACCTTTTGCCATCCTTACTCTGGTCTCCTGTCATA
This sequence comes from Canis aureus, assembly GCF_053574225.1. Taxonomy (NCBI): domain Eukaryota; kingdom Metazoa; phylum Chordata; class Mammalia; order Carnivora; family Canidae; genus Canis; species Canis aureus. The sequence continues at coordinate 37,293,475 of NC_135630.1, forward strand.
ACTGTCTGTTTCTCCCTTAGCAAAAGAACTTTGGTTAAATTGGATTCATTCTCTATTGAGAAGCACTGTTCTTCAACAACATGCTATTAAAACCTAAAGTTGTATAATAAATATAAACACATATTTATAAAAAGTATAAATATAAACATATAGGATTATTTATATGTAGGTTTATAAATATAATAAACCTGTTATTAACATATGGGAATGGATGTTAATCAGATATTCTGATCACAGACGTACTGTATTACTACTACCTTACATAGATGGCTAATTTTCTAGATTTAGAATAGTGTACCAACCAATTATCTGGATAATATAAGACCTTTCACTTATTCTTTGATTTGAAAACATTTCAATATTTTGTAATCTTCCAGGTCTTGCTTCTGAACATAAAATCACTCCACTGGTGAAACAGAAAAAAAACCTAGAGGATTTGCCCAACCTACTAGTTCAGAACTCCTCTTTATCCCGCCTGACTCATGGTGGTATGTTGCTCTGTAAAGCCGCTGTTCCATTGGGTGACTCCTAGAAGAGTTAGGGTTTCTTTGTCTTCATATGTTTCTTTGTATCTGATGTTTCTGTCCAGTTTCCCATTTGTAACATTTTATATTACTACTCTGCTACATTTGTTGGAATGAATGAGCCAACATTGATGCCTCATTAACTAAAGTCCATGGTTTCTTATGGTCTCCTTAGTGTTTATCTAACATCTTTTTTGTGTTCCAGGATCTCTTCTAGAACTCCACACTACATTCAATTATCACATCGCCCTAGGTTCCTGGGGCATCTGCAGGTTCTTGTCACATCTAACCTGCTTGATGGCTTTCACAGTTTTAAGAAGCACGGGTCAAGCCTTTTGTAGGACAGCCCCCTAGTGGAATTTGCTTGATACCTTTCTTGTCATTAGCCTGGGGTTATGGGTTTTTGAGAGGAAGGTCTTGAAGGTAGAATGTCACTTATTCCATCCTATCAGAGGTATGTGCTTTGTACATCATTATGATCTTTGCCATCAGATCATCTGGCTGTGGTGGTGTTAGGTGAAGTTACTCTCCCCTCTTTTCATATCACACTGTTTGGAATAACAGCTCAGACACAATTCAAGAGTGGGGAGTTATGTTCTCCCTCCTTAAGTGGGGTAATATCTATATCATTTATTTGGAATTTTTATGCAGGGGGGGGATTTTATTTTGTTGTGTAAATTCTTCTGGCTTTGGCCCCTGAGAACTTTAGTTGTATTCTGTGCCCCTTTGACATATGCCATCTGTGTGTGTGTGTGTGTGTGTGTGTGTGTATTGAGTACTTAGTCACTTTCTGGTACTATAAGATGCTTCAGGCTCATTGAGTGTATTTCCTGTCCCAGTCCCAGAATCAGCCATTTCTCAAAGGAATTCTGGTTCCTGAAAGTCAGATCTGGGTGCTAGGGGTGCTCACTACTCCTAGTGTATTGTTCTTTAAAGCTCTCTCAGTTGAAAGAGTGAAGAAATGTATCAGCCTGTGTATATACACATATCTATCAGTATTTTCATGTCACCATCTGTATCTGTATGTTAAACATGTGTCCTTCCTGATATTTTCCAATCCATTCCAACATGTACCTCCTGGCTTCCACCCGTGCCCCCTTCCCCCACCCCACTGCCTCTTTGTATTCTCACTCCAAGAATGAGAATCTGGCTCCTGTCATCTGCCATCCATGGATTTAATTTTCGAATTCCCTTATCCATGGCTAGCAGTATCAGAGTTGTTAATCTGTATCCTTTGGGAAGCAACTTGTTATTAACTAGAGTACAGTGCTTCTGTGCAGTTCCTTTTGCCTCAGTCTTAAAAAAAAATCTCTTCATTGCTACAGTCACTGAGGTCAGCAGCTTTTCTTCCAGCACCTTCAGGAAATTTGTTTCATACATTTGCAATACTCCTGGATTCTCTTGTCACCATCTGCATTCTTTCCTGGGATCCTCTGTCCTCCTAAACGGTGGTTTGTTTGTTTGTTTTATACTTTGCATACATTGAAGTTCACTCTTTGTGCTATAAAAAGTTCTATGGGTTTCAACAAATGAATAATGTTGTGTAGCCACTATTACACTGTCATACAGAATAGTTTCACTGCCATGAAAATCCCCCATGCTTCACTTATTTATCCTCTCCTGCAAGCCCCAGGTAATCCCTGATCTCTTTACTGTCTCTAGTTTTACTTTTTCCAGGCTATCATGTGCTTGGATTTATGTAATACGTAGCCTTTGCAGACTGGTTTCTTTCAATTAGAAACATGTATTTAAGCTTCCACTGTGTCTTTTCATGGCACATTATATCATCTTAATTTCCTTTAATCTGAAACAGGCCCCATCTTTTGTGAATATGAAAGCCTTTTTTTCTTATTTTATAATTTTTCTGCAAATATATTTCACCATGTAAAGAAAAACAGTAACAATATGTTTTGGGGTTTATGGAAATAGATGACAGCACTAGCACAAAGGCTAGGAGGGAGAAATGGAAGCACAAGATTTTTTCACAATCTATAAAATGATACAGTATTGCTTGGAGATAGAACAATAAGTTAAAGATATTTACTGCAGACTTGAAAACAACCATGTGCATGCACAAACACATCACCTAAGAGTTATAGGTAATATGCCAACAAAAGAGTTAAAATGGAATCATAAATTGTCAAATAGGTCAATCCAAAGGGAGATAGAAGAGGAAATAACAGATGGACAGAACAAAACAGAACCCAGATAACAAAGTGGTAGATTTAAATTCAATCATATTAATAATCACAATAAATGTAAATGGTCTGAACACCCTAATTAAAAGACAGACCTATAACAGGAAGTTCTAAATTATATGTTGCCTATAAGAAATGCTCTTTAAGTATAAAGATAAAAACCAGTTAAAGGTAAAAGGATGAAAAAGTTTCACCATGCTAATACCAATCAAAAGAAAACTGGAGTGACTACAGTAACATCAGATAAAGTAGATTTCAGAGTAAAGTTTATTACTAGGGATAAAGACTATTATTTTATAATGGTAAGGCATCAATTAATCAAGACAACATAATGATTCTAAATGCTTATGCACCTGACACAACACAACTTCAGAAATATGAGGTCAAAACGAATAACCTACAAAGAAAAATAGATGAATTTGCAGTCACTGTGGGAGATTTCAGCATTGCTCCCTCAATAATTGATGGGACAAGTAGATAGAAAATCAGTAAGGGTACAGAAAACTTGAGTAATGCTATTGGACTAAATTGGCCCAAGTGACATTTATAGAACACTCCACCAAATAACAGAATATGCATTCCTCTCAAGTGCACACAGAACGTTTACCAAGAGACTATATTTCAAGCTGTAAAATAAGTCATGACAAATGTAAAAGGATTAAAGTCCTACAGTGTATGTTTTCTGACAGTGGAGTTAGATTAGAAATCAATGACGAAAGAATCTCTGGAAAATTCTGAAATATTTGGAAACCAAATAGCATACTTCAAAATAACCTGTGAGAATATGAGAGACTCCTAACTCTGGGAAATGAACTAGGGGTTGTAGAAAGGGAGGTGGGCGGGGGGTGGGGGTGACTGGGTGACAGGCACTGAGGGGGGCACTTGATGGAATGAGCACTGGTGTTATTCTATATGTTGGCAAATTGAACACCAATAAAAAAATAAATTTATATAAAAAATAACCTGTGAGTAAAAGCAGAGATCAAAAGGCAGGGTATTATGAATTGAATTAAGATGAATATACAACTTTTCAAAATTTGTGGGAAGCAGGTAAAATAGTACTTGGAGGAATATTTATAGGACTAGAAATGCCTAAATTAAAAAGATGAAAAGGTCTCAAATCACTTCAGCTTCTATGTTAAGAAATGAGAAAAAGGTAAGTAAATTAAATCCAAAGTAAGCAGAATAAAAGAAATAATACAGATTGGAGTAGAAAATAGGAAGCACAGAAAAAAATCAATAATCAACCAAAGTCGATTCTTTGAAATACATGAAACTGATAAAGCTTTAGCTGGAGTGATTGGGAAAAAAACGAGAGAAAACACAAGTTATCAGTATCAGCAGCAAGAGTTGTTGCACTACTACAGAATCTCTATAGATATTAAAAGAATAATAAAGGAATAAGTTAAACAACTTGATGCCAAAACAAAACAAAACAAAACAAAACTTGATGCCACAAATATGTTATCCGAGGAAAGTGGAGAAGTTCCTTGAAAGGCTCAAACTACCAAAGCCCACTAATAAGCAGATAACCTGAATAATACTGTATCTTAAAATGAACAACGGTTAAAACACATTTCCACACAGAAAACTCTAGTCCCAATTTTAGTCGCTGGTAAATTCTACTATATGCTGAAGGAAAAAAAGATTCCCAATTCCACAGAAACACTTGCATAAAGTTCCAGAGGAGGAAATATTTATCACTTGATTTTCTGAGGCTATCCTTACCCTGCTGTCAAAACCAGAGAATGTAATCAGAAAAAAAAAAAAAAAAAAAAAAAAAAACAACAACAACAAAAAAAACCACTACCAACCAATATCTTTCACACAAAAGAGATAGAAAAAATTCATAACCAAAGTTTAGCAAATCAAATCAACAGTATTTAAAGAGGAATAATAAATTTATCTTAGGAATGCAAGGATGATTTACTATCAAAAAATCAATGTAAAAAAGGCAACAAAAAGCAGTCAATGAAAAAAAAAACAAAAAAAAAGACAAAAAGCAGTCAATGTAATTCATTATATGCATAGATTAAGGGAGAAAAACCATATGAATATCTCAGTAGATAAAGACAAAATTCAGCATCCATTCCTGTTAGAAACTCTCAGCAAAGTAGGAATAGAAGGGAACTTATTCTACTGATTAAGGATATCTATGAAAAATGGGTCTCCAACATCATACTTAACGGTGGAAGTCTGAGTGTTTTCCTCCTCAGATTAGGAACCAGGCAGGGTTATCTGCTCATGATCACTTCTATTCAACACTGAGCTGGAAGTTCTAGCCAATCTGTTTAGGCAAGGAAAAGAAATAAAAGGCTTCGCTATTGGGAAGAAGTAAAATTGCCATTATTCACTGGTGACATGATTATCTATATAATAATCTATTATGATTTTGTTATGAATCTTATAAAAATCCTGCAGAGTCTATAAAAACACTACTAGAATAAGTGGAGCTTAAGCAGGTTGTAGGTACAAGACCGATACGCAAAAATCAATTGTTATTACTGATATATGGCTGGAAACTTACAAAAAACTTTTTGTAATAGCATCACAAAATATGAAATAGGATACATTTGCTAGAGGATAAGACTTTTGCACCGAAGACTCTTAAAACATCAGTGAGGAGTCCAGACTGAACGAAAGACAATGATTTGATTTTTTTCAAATGTAGGCACCTCTGAGTGTGAGCCATTTCATGGAGCCCTCTGTTCTTACCTCGTGCCTTCACAGTGTTTCATTGTCTTGTTCAGGAACTATAAGTGGTAATAAATTAAACAGATCTAATTCCCCTTTCTAATGTTTCATTAACACTTCTTTGGCTCAGGAATTATAAGTGAGAAATACAAAAGGAGAAAATGAAACTTCTGTTTTCTGGCAAGCCTAAGCTAAGAGGTTTCAAGTGTCTGCCAGGTGAATCCTGGCTCTAGAGAGGTTTGCTTGGACCTACAGGGTTTTATTTTTTTTTTTATTATTATTTTTTTTACAGGGTTTTAAAAGTCAGAGAATTTCACCTAAAACCTCAGAGTTTTGTTTTTAGTGTTTTCATTTAAATGTTTAGGCAACCAATAAGAATGGCATGGCAACAGCCCCTTTAATAGGATGCATGCTCCCAGATTTCACAGCACCCCTCACCCCGTTTGACCTGTCTGCTCACTCAGGTCAATTGGCTGGCCCATGTGAATGTGTTTGGCTAAGAATCATTTTAGTTTTTTGTTTTATGTTTGAACATCTGTGCCTGGGACCAGCCCGCTGAGTCTGAGCCATTCATGCTGGACTGGGGGCTTCTATTGTGTAGCAGAAGAGCACCACACTAGTAAGACCTAGCCCTGGCTGTGAACATACCTTCGTTAAAGGTGTGACATGGAATATGTGCTCTCAAGAGTGGGGACTTGTCTTGGTAACTTCTTATTTACCTTGTCCACAGAATGCTTGGTAGTAGGTATTTTAAATGCATGTAACATAAATGAATAAATGATATTTTAATTTTTGTATATATTCGGCCCTCTAAAAGGTAAATGTGCCTAGAAAAAAACACTCCCTAATTCCGATGTGTGGATTTTGTCAAGTTTTCTTTATAAATAACACATGCATGCAGTTTTAAGGTCAGAACATAAAAGGAAATCAGTAAAAAAATCTCCTTCCCACTTCTCTTCTACCAGTACACCATGCTCTCCCCAACCCCAAGAATATAAAAACAAATACAAACATATATTCTTACTTTTCCCCTATTTTACTTGAAAGGTGGCTTACTTTAAAAATAATGGTCTGGGGATTACCTGGGTGGCTCAGGTGGTTAAGCATCTGCCTTCAGCTCAGCTCATGATCCCAGGATTCTGGGAGCAAGCCCCACATCATGCTTCCTGATCAGCAGAGAGCCTGCTTCTCCCTCTCCCTCTGCCTGCTGCTTCTCCTGCTTGTGCCCTCACTTGCACGCTCTGTCAAATAAATAAAATCCTTAAAAAAAAATTGTCTGCCTTATGCTTTCTTTTATCTTTAACATATCTTGAAGATCTCATTAATAGAGCATTTCCTTTGCATCTTGTTTTTTTTAGTTGAAAAATATATTTCCTTTTTGGGGCATATTATAATTTAATAAGTCTCCCCAGTGGAGGACATTTGGATTTTTATGAGCATTTGCTATTGTAAACAGTACTACAGTTAGTACCTTTGTATGTATGTCTTATTACACACAGGTGTGAGAGTGTGCAAAGTGTATCTCTGTGATCAATTCTTGAAGTGGAATTGCTAGATCGAAGGATATATGCATATGTAATTTTGATCTATATCAAATTGCCCTCTGCCATACACACCCTCTCAGGCATTTGAAATTCTATTTTAAAAAGAATATTTAATTTGTTTTTGTTTTCTTTTCTTTGAGGAGTTAGAGTAGTTACATTGTAGGTTATCTGAATTTTGGTAAGAGTAATAACATTTGTCTTGATCCTTGGTTTCTATACTGGCCTGACCAATTCTCAGATTCATATGCTAAATGAATGTCACCATATGGAAAATAGTAGCTCACCCAGGAATGCTATGTATAGCAAATGCTATTGTATTTAATAAAATGACAATTCATTTAATAATGTGACTGAATTCTTAGTTCAACTAATAACAGCTCAGCATCTCCTCAATGCTTCCATTGTTTTAGATGACCTTTGGGTTTTGATGGCATGTTAGCTTCATTTTGTGTTCTGTCAAATTTTTGAAGTGGGCTTAGTCTGGAGATCTAGAAGAACATAAAAGACTATGCATATACCGCAAGTGTCTATATGAATATGATAAAAATAATATTTCTCTTACAGATATTCCTTTAAGGACCAGCCTGCCACCACCATTCAGAAATTATAAATATGGTAACTAATTTTACTTTTTAAAAACATATTAATATAATTTCACATTAGTTTCATGTTGATAGCAATTTGAATTGGGTTTTCAAAAATGAAGCTACTGTAATGCCTGGGTGGCTCAGTGATTGAGCTTTGCCTTCGGCTCAGGGCGTGATCCCGGAATCCCGGGATCAAGTCCTGTGTCCGGCTCCTTGCGTGGAGCGTGCTTCTCCCTCTGCCTGTGTCTCTGCCTCTCTCTCTTTCTCTGTCTCTCATGAATAAATAAATAAAAATAAAATCTTAAAAAAAATGAATCTACTATCTATAAATAAAAACCAACAGGAAAACTTATTTAGAAGTATAGGAATTCTGGTGTATCCCTGAAGTGAATTGTAATAGTATATGAAAGTGGCCTATTTGTGAGCAACAAATAACATGTTTGGCAAATGATGTCTAAAATGAATTTGTCAGGTAACCGGGAAAGGAAAATGATTTAAGACTAAGAATTAAGAGGTTAAACATTTTAAATATCACTAACTTGGGCACAGTATATAGTAATTTTGTTGTAGTAGTTGATTTAAAAAAATGCAGTAATTAGGCAGGTAGTTTGGTTTCATTATTTGATATAAAGATGGTACAGTTATTAACCTTCAGCACAGTGACACTCACCAAACTTTGAGACCTCACTTGAAAATTATGACGCATCTAATAAATATTTCTGTTAATTGGTACAGGGACATTTTTTGAAGTATAAATTTTTTATTACCTCGGATCATTTTTTGGAGTGCCTTTTAATTCTGTTCCCATTTGGTGGAGCAACTTATGACCTAAAATACTTTGAAATCACAATCTTCACCGTGTGTATGCATTCTAATATCCAGAGACTAATTGTGAGGTCATAAGGGGTAGTCAAGCAGAAGTTGAAGGCACTAAGCGGAAAGTACTTTGATTTATTGGGCTTAAAGAATTTACATACTAAATATTGAATAAGAGAAAGGAATAAAAAGCACGATTAAGTAAATATGAAACTTCTCAATTCTGGCTTTCAGAGTATAATGACTTGCAATATAATCTTAAACTTGAATCAACCTACAGATGCCATTTCCTTTTCTGCATGAGGAGTGTGTGTGTGTGTGTGTGTGCATGTGTGTGTGCGTATATATGCATACATATTCAAACTTGTGTTCCATGTAAACTATTTGAAAGATAAATTTTAGATACCTACAGCATTAGAGTATCTGACTGTTACTCATCATGGTGATAGATCATGTACCTTTTATATCTTCCCACCTTATGAACAGTTTTGTCCTAGGAGTTGAATACTATTCAGGTGAATTGGCAGAAGAAGTAAATACATTTATCTCTGACATTAGAAACTAGACAACCACCAGGGTTTTGATAGACTTCCAGTGACTCAGTCTGAGTTGGGTTTGGCTCTGTAACAATCTGTTGCTTTGTGTCCAGCGAGAAAGGCCAAACGTCACTTTCTCACATGTCATTGTCCTCCAGTATTGCCACCTGCTCTGTGGAAATAGAACACATTGGGTGTTGAGGAGTAGAAAGGGTGCAGAGTCAGATTTCTGCTTTTCTGGTTGCGGTCTCTGTGCCCTTGGGCAAAGGGCGGGCTTGCTGTCCAGGCCACGGGGAGTCTGAGATTTCTCAGGGCCCCTCCTCCTATTTAATTGGCATCTATATCTATGATTGGTATATCCCGACCAGACTGTGTTCTAAAGCACATTGGATGCTGTCTTATTTTTAAATCCTTATTACCTAGACACTGTGCATGTGTGCAGTAAATACTGGTGGCTGTGCAGTGCGGGGCCACTGATACTGTTTATTTCATAAGGCCGTATGAGATTAAACCATGCTTGTGTGAACACATCAAATGCCCCACAAATATATTATTTTTATTTTTAGGAGATTACTTTCCTCAAGGAATTTGTATTTAGGGTACAATACCCACAGATGTTGTTTCTGTTAACAATGAAATTTTTTTTAAAAAAGAAGTAAAAACAAGTGAAAGATTATTCAACAAGGAAAGGCGCATTATTAGTACAGTGTCTTTTGCCAGCTTGTAGTTTCTCTGACCCTCTTTTTTTTTTTTTTTAAGATCTTATTTATTTATTCATGAGAGACACACCGAGAGAGGCAGAGACACAGGCAGAGGGAGAAGCAGGCTCCATGCAGGGAGCCTGACGTGGGACTTGATCCTGGGACTCCAGAATCATGCCCTGGGCTGAAGGCAGACACTAAACCGCTGAGCCACCCAGGGATCCCTTTCTCTGACCCTCTTAACAAGTCTTACCAGTTTCTGTTGGAGACAAAAATCTGAAAATTTCTGTTCAAGTCATTTCTTCTTCTGCTTAAAAAAAAATGTGGCTTTCTTTTTTTTTTTTTTTAATTTTTATTTATTTCTGATAGAGAGAGAGAGAGAGAGAGGCAGAGACACAGGCAGAGGGAGAAGCAGGCTCCATGCACCGGGAGCCCGACGCAGGACTCGATCCCGGGTCTCCAGGATCGCGCCCTGGGCCAAAGGCAGGCGCCAAACCGCTGCGTCACCCAGGGATCCCCAAAATGTGGCTTTCTTATTGTGGGTTTGCAGGACCCATAGAGCAAGGATTTATCTAATTTAAAGGCTCTTTAGCAAAATATATAAAACATGATTAATACTTGGGAAGGTCAAACTACAGTTTTGCATTTTGGTTGTAACAGACTTTAAGCAGAATTCTTTTACTTAAAAAACTGTTACTGGCTTTACTAACTTGTCTTTAATAATAAACCGATACCCATCTATAGTGAGAAAAAGATAATAGGTAACTCAGAATAATAGACAATCCAAAAGCCAACTTGTTTATTTTCTTGTGTACGTTCTGAGCTTATTTTTAACAATTGTGGTATATTTACATTCCATATATGCATTTTTCACTTAGATTTAGTTTTAGTTCTCAACTATATGTAGTTACAGTCCTAGGATTAGGCAGATATTGTGTTAACAATTGCAATAAAGGGTGATGGGCACTAAGGAGGGCACTTGATGAAATGAGCACTGGGTGTTATATGTTGGCAAATTGAATTAAATATTTAAAAAATTGCAATAGATAATTGAAAGTTGACCTTTTAAAATCATGGGTAATTCAGAGTGCTAGAGCTCTTAAGTGGATTGCAATCCTATTCTCTTGTATTATTAGAACAGTTAAGGCCTGTTTTTTAAGTAGATCCTGTCACTTCATTTTACTGTTGGACTTCTTTATTGAATTGAATGGTATGATTGCTAGAAATGAATTTTAGTTTAGGTTATGAGTTTATGCAGAGAGAATAGTATATGTTTTCATAATACATTAATTAGCTGGTTAAATAAAACTGAGTGAAGAATTGGAAACTTTCTGACTTGAAACCCGTTGAATGCTCAGCCCTGGCTATAATTAAGAGCTCACTGTTGCAGAGTCAGACTTTACCCAGTGTAGAGAAATGACTTATTAGAAAAGCACAGTGTAGCCTGACTTCAAGATAAACAGATTAAGGAGTGAAGGAGGATTGAATAAAGCAGATTAGGTGGTGTGAACCTGTGCAACATTTCAAAACCAGGAGGCAAATACTGATATTCTTTGGGCCTTCGCAGTCCTGCTCAGATTACCAGTGAGCCTGAACTCTGAGAGTGGTAATAATTTGTCAGGATGATAATTTGACCTCCTGTCACTGTATGTATTCTGAGAGATTGGTAGGATTTTTTCAACTATTTACATTAATGTCCGACATGTTTTATATTATTTGCTAATCATAGCCTTTTGTGACTCCAAAAAAAACCAGGATAGAGTAATATCCACCCTCTTCTAAGGGAAAATGTGCTGAATTCACTGCAGGTTATGGCACACAGTTGCATGTGTCAAAGACCAAGGCTTTTTTTTTTTTTTTTTTTTTAAGACCAAGGCTTTCAAATATCTTTATATATCAGTCACCTTTAACATGATGCTATATAAAAGTATTTTTCTTTTACTGTATTCTAGATTTTTAAATGGAGCTGATCATAAGGCAAGGACTTAAGTTTCTCAATTTCACAGCTGTAGCCTCCCATTTCAGATTATTCAAATGAAGTTTTAAAATAATCTTTTACAAAGACTTCTTTTTTCCTTTCAGATAAACTCAAGATTGTTCATCAAGCACATAAAGCAAAGGTATGTTTCATATGTACTGTATCTGGCACATAGCAAGTAATCATTGTTGGCTTTCTCAGTGAATAAGTGAATGAACACACATACTTCTAAATTATTTTCCATTATAATAGCATTTTAAAAATTTTGCAAATATGCTTTCTACAGCCATTAAGGGAAAAAAAAACCCACTAAGTCCCTGTGAGTAGGAGATCCTTTTAAAAAATGTTAATTTTTTGAAAAGCAAAAACAAGCACAAGCACAAAACTTGGTAAATTGAGGTTACAGATAAAGCCATTCATTGTCTGGCAGTCTGATCCACTTAATTTACTTAATTCTGTACCAGAAGGAAAGAGCCAAAAACAGTTAGAAATAATCTGCTTTTTCTGACCTAACTCTTCGTGTGTGTAAGAGAAGATCCAGCACTGTGACTCTTGGGAACAAACCTACTTGCAGAGAGGTCATGGCCTGCGGTCCTAACAGTATCTTACCTGCCCCAAACAGAACTGTTTGTTTATCATGTATTTACATTTCTGTTTTCTCATTCTTTTTAGAGGAATATATTTATAAAGCCACAGTCGAAGGTTTGCTTCTCATACAGACTAGAGCAATCTTTTTTCTTGAATCTCAGTGACTTTGCATTGACTCCTCATTAAAGCCATTATCTTATTCTGTAATTCTGTAATACAAACTACTCAAGAGCAAGGGTCCGTAATTATTCTTCGTATCTCCAATAGCTGGCATAATGCCTCATTCATAGGAGTGTTTCTGTAACAATTTTTGAATTAAGTGTTTCCTGATTGATTATTTATTTATTAGAGAGAGAGAAAGAGAGAGAGAGCGCACACATGCACACATAGAAGGAGAGGGAGAAACAGACTCCTCTCTGAACAGGGAGCCTGATGAGGGGCTCCATCCCAGGATCCTGGGATCATGACCTGAGTTAAAGGTAGCTGCTTAACTGACTGAACCACCCAGGTGCCCCAAGTATTTATTTTTGAATTCACTTAATTTCATTGTTTTCTCTAGTCCTGGATACCCACCATAAACTCATTCAGCTCTCTCAAATAACTGTATACCAGGGTACAAAGAAAATGGCATGAGGGTATGGCTGTCGACTCTGACTTAGAAACTTCAAAAAACATTTTTTTCCTTGTAGCTTAAAACAACACACGTTTATTCTCATAGTTTTTTGAAGGCCAGAAGTCCAAAATCATTTTCACTAGGCTAAAATCAAGGGCAGGACTGGTTCTTTCTAGTAACTTTATTTTTTTATACCAAGGTTGTATGTACAAACTTGACAATGCTTTAAAATTTAGTGTTCACATGTGTCGGGAGTTGTGGTGTGGAATCTGCACTTTGTATGGGTACTAGAATGTCCACTGTGTCTGGCCATAGACATCATTCTTTTTCTCTTTTCTCGGCCAGGTGGGTTTATAACTTTGTCTCTAAAGTGTGGAGAATAGGAAGTGTGGGTTTGTCATAGGGGGAAAATACACACACACACACACACATACACGAAATAAAGTTATAATGAAACAATATGCTCTTTGAAAAAGTTGTAGAATATTTCATGTCATTCTCTACTTAATGTTGCATTTTTACATTGTTGGGCTTGTTCATATGCTCATATTTTCCAAATGAAAACCTAATTCTGTAGTATTCAAATAATTGATATTATGATACTTAAATCAAGTATCATTTCCTCATGTATTTGGAAATCTCTTAGAATGGTTTCTTATATTATAAACACATGTTCCAACCTGGCATGTTAGAGTTATAGAATTAGGGCTTATCTTTCCAGTTGAGCAATGTATTAAAAGAGGGATTCCCAAAACAAATTAAGTTGCTTAGAATGTTTCTAGAACCTGGCTTTATAAATTTTCATCTAAACCATAACAATTCTAGTTAAGTACAGACTATATACCTCCTGGGGATGATTCTTCACATTTTTTCTTTAGCTTTTATAAGGAAAGGGGTTGTTATATTTTTAAAGATACAGTTTTAAAACTTCAGAAAAATTTTACCCAAAAGCCCTCGTTGTGCTTTATCCAGCTTCCAGACATTTTTCTCATTTCCCCATCTGCTTCTACTTCCCATTCTCTGTTCCGCATCTGTAGGGCTTGTCAGCATCCGTGGGACCAGCCCATCAGTTTTCCAACCCAGCTGTGATTTTAGTTCCCTTTCTCAGCCAAAGGAAGAGACTTCCAAATGACTCCCATATCTTCATGAACTTAATCACGAAAGGCATATTCCCCATTCCCCTAATATTCTACATTTAGAGGCTTTCTTAATTACCAGATATCCACAGAAATTTCTTCCTATTATTGCAATAAAAAGCTGCCTGGATACCTTCTCACGAGAGCCTCCTATTTGGACTATGAGCTCGGTTTTTATTGAATAGATGAATCAATAGTACAGTGCAAGTAATTACCATAATATGATTTATGGTTATCAAGAAAATGTACTTGTGTATGTATTATGGATTATAATCAGTGGGCTGTTTGCAGAGTCAGAATAATTCCTATTAAAATGATTTAAAATAAAAACTCTAATTTCTTTGTGAGTTTGGAAAGCAGATAGCTACTCTTGTTAAAAGTTTATGAAAGGAAGAAGTCATATCCTAGAATAAATTTTATAAGAAATGTTCAAGATCTTTAAGAAAACTTTGGAATGCTAGTGAAGATCATTCAGTTGTCCACACTCATTGAACTGAACTCCCCTTAAGATCTGTGCATTTTATTTATTTATTTATTATTTATGTATTTCTTATTTTTATTTATTTATTTATGATCTTAGTCCTGGGATTGAACCCCACTTGTGAGTCTGCTTCTCCCTCTGCCTGTCCCCCTGCTCATGTGTGTGCACTCTTGCTCTCTCTGTCTTGCAAAAATAAATAAAAATCTTAAAAAACAAAACAAATAACCCCCCCCCCCCCTTAATTTCTGTGCTCTGGAGGTCAAAGCCCTGTACTTTCCAGTGGGTGAAGTTATGGTCTGTGGAGCAAGGCTTCTGGGCCTTCTATTTTGGCTACTGGAGTGGCCTTTCTGTTCTCTTTTAGCCATCTAGAAATAGACTATGTTGCTAAGCAGCTACATTCTGGCTGACAGGTGGTTTGTCTAACTAGTGGTCACCTCTATGCTTTTTAGGGGCAGATATCAACTCAAAATCTTCTCCTATAGTTATAATGTTTAACTGGATTTGTAAATTTCATTGGAGGGCAAACTCATCCACCGCCATCCCAAACCTCATAGAGAAAGGTTACTGTCAGTATGACACAGGATCAAGTTAATATGACATCGGATCAGGTGTTTACTAGGTAGGGCAAAGTTTTGAGATGCATAGACTTTTGGCCATCAAGGTAAACTTGCTTGTCTCCAAAGTCATACTGATCAGAGCTCAGGCCTCAGTTCCATATACTCTTGGGTCTGGTTTTTGTTTGTTTGTTTTAAGATTTTACCTATTTATTTTACTTATTTAGTTATTTTTTTCCTATTTATTTGAGAAAGAATGTGTGCGTGTGCACACAAGTGGGGGTAGGGTGGGGGGTAAGAGGGTGGGAGAGTAGAGAGTGGGAGAAAGGAAGGAAGGAGAAGGAGAAGCAGACTTCCCACTGAGCAGGGAGCCCAATGAGGAGAAGCTGGATCCCAGGACCTTGGGATCATGACCTGAGCCAAAGGCAGACGCTTAACCTACTGAGCCACCCAGGCACACCCTCTGGGTCTGTTTCTCAACTTCTCTGACTCCTAGTGTGTTGTGAGGATGAGATGAGGAGGAGGAGGAGGATGACAGCCACAGAAGAGCAGCAGCTAACATGGAGAGGCCTTGCTCTGTGGCTGACACTCCCTTACGGTTTTCTGTACATCATTTCATTTCATGCTTACCCCAGGGCAAAAGAGAAGATTCATTCCCCCCCCACCCAGCCCCTTTTTAGAGCTAGAGATTGAGGAGCATGGTTTGGGAAGGGGGACAGGGAGAGAAAGAATCTTAAGTAAGCTCCATGCTGGGCCAGTTTGTAACCTGATATGGGGCTCCATCTCACGACCCTGAGATGATGACCTGAGCCAAAATCAAGTTGGGCTCTTAACCAACTGACCCACCCAGGGCCCCCTTCCTTTTTTTTACAGAGGAAGAAACTGAGTCTCAGAGAGGCTGTGTAGTTTGTTTAGAACATAGGGGGCATGAGTGGAACCCAGATTTTTGTCCAGCCCCAGCCCCAAAGCTCTATGCCAGGGTGCTGTCTCCTCAGTGCTTATGGAGTTGTGCACATAGTAGGCACTCACATCCATTTGCTTCTGCCCTGACAGTGATGGGAACAGCATGTGACTTTGGTTATTGCTGTGATCCAGAGTAACATTATTCTGTGTCTTCGAGAAGTCTTACCAAATATGAAGCACCTACGAGTACTGATAAGATGCAGGTTTTCTTTCTAGACAAATGAGCTTGTTTTGAGTCTGGAAGATGATGACACACTCATGCTGAAAGAAGACAGCACGCTGCAAGCCGCTGGAATCGGTGAGAAAGAACGTGGTATGGTGCTGGAGGGGTGCTCGCTTCCCCTCTCTGCTGATGCTGGGCTGATGATGTTTGGATAACTCACCGCAAAGTAAATGCTACCCTTGGTGCTCTTTACACTCCCTGATAATTATTCAGAGGAGGAGGATGAGAATGATGTACATTCAGATCATTTGACTGAGGGCAGGAGATATCTGCTTTCCAAATGTGCAGAATGCAAATAAGTTCATTTCTGCAGGTATGCTCAGAATTCTGCTGAGGGTTATTTTAAGTGATTGACAGATTATTACTCACTTAATAGCCTACTTACTCTTATCAGCATCATGTGAACTGATGGTTTGAGAGAAATGGACCTGGTAAAACTAATATGGAATAATGAAGTGAGATGTTGTTTGTATAACATGCAGCGTGACTTCTAATAGTCCTGTAGTTCACTCAGGGCCCTCTGAGTCACGGAATTTCAAATTGGAGCCCCGTGTGTGCAGTTAGAAGGGGGCCCGAGTTAGCTTTTCAACCTACAGTGTGCAAGTAGTTCTGTTTTAAAGAAACGCCATGTGCCATGTTTTGTCACCATTAGATGTCACTCTAATTCTGTGTATGTACGTCTAAAGATTATCTGGCAATAGGAGTAAAGATTTACGAAGACCATGAGCTGTTGAAGATGCTATGCCCCTGACATACCTTTGTGGTTGGCGACTCTAATGAAACAGCACAGATCACACTTACTTTATAATTATACACACTGGCTAAGGGGCACTCTAGAGTGAGGTTCATGTTAGGAAGCCTTACAGTTTTTTTTGACAGGTGTTCTATTGAGTTATTTTAGTGACATATGTCAGGAATTCAGTTTTTTTTTTTTTTTTTTTAGGAATTCAGTTTTGAGTGATGTGTGGCTAAAGTGGGTTCCTGACAAGTCTTCTAATTTAAATAGGATTTTTGTTTTGCTTTGTTTTGTTTTTAATTAGGATTTTAAATAACATGCTACAAAGTCTTAGACTTACTTTCCTTGTTTGTCTACCATGAGCTACCTTTAGTGTCTTTTCATATTATAAATATGTAAGATTGCTGTTATTTGAAAACAGTTTTTATTTTAGCATTTATTTCTTCCAATGCTACTATTTTACTATAGCAAGTGACACCTAGAAGTTAGGCCTGCTTGTTGTTAAAGCATAAAGATATAATTATTATAACAGACTGGTTTGGTATTGATGTAGGGATTGAAAACTCCATGGAAAAGATCAGAAACAAACTTAAAAAAAGTTAAGATTTCACAAAATGATAAAGTTTTTACCTCTCAAAGAAGGGGGGTAAGAATGAATTAGCTAGAAAATGGCCCATTTGCCAAAGCATTTGGGAAAATAAAATTTAAATTATATCTCAACCTTTATTTCAAAATAAATTGTAGATGGATTATATGTCATAATGTAAAAAAAAAAAAAAGAATTTTAAATAAAATGTAGCTTAGTAGTTTCCTGATCTTGGGGAGAAGAGCTCTCCAAGCATGACCTTGAAGGCAGAGTAATAAAGTGGGGAGAAATGATAGATTTGCCTACATAAAAACTAAAAAAATGTAAACAGAGTTAAAAGGAGAAGCACTAAACTATACAATAATATACTTCACATATGACAGAAAGTCATTAGCCTGAATTTATAAAAAGCTCTTACAATTAGCTTGAAAAAAGATCAGAAATCCTACTGATGGAAGAAATAGCTAACATGAAAAATAGGTCAGCCTTATTAGTCCGGAGAGAAATGCACATGAAGATAGATGTTATTTTATGTAGTATCCTAGTCTCGTAGTTAAGAATTAGAGACCAGAGCCAGAGTGCGTGGGGTTTACAGCCTGATTCTGCTGTGTACGGG
The DNA here is from genome assembly GCF_053574225.1 of Canis aureus. Classification (NCBI taxonomy): domain Eukaryota; kingdom Metazoa; phylum Chordata; class Mammalia; order Carnivora; family Canidae; genus Canis; species Canis aureus. The sequence continues at coordinate 37,311,549 of NC_135630.1, forward strand.
CTGGGTGACCTTGGACAGGCAGTAATTTTAAGCCTTGCAGACATGAAGAAAAGTGATGGTATCCAAGAGAGTGTTGGGAAGTGGATACTCTCTTGTACCACTGTTGGGAACGTATATTTCCTCTAACTTCCTGTAGGTCAAGTTGGCCAATAAGACTTTGTCACTCTTAACTTTCTGTTGCAACTGTTAACCAGGCCAACAGGAATATGCTTCCTCAACCTCTGTGTCTCCCCTGAGGTTGAGATGTGCATTCAGAGGGGTGGCAGGCTTCTCTCACCTTCCTCATTTGTGAATCACCAACGTAGAGCTTTCTTTACTGAATGGAAATAGAATGTGTTGTGTGATACCGTTGTTGTTTAAGAAGGTATATATTTACACATCTATAGGCATATATGAAGAAAAGATTATGTAACAAAATTGTAGAAATAGTTCTCTGGGCAGTGGCATGGCAAGCGATTTTTTTTTCCTTCTTGCTATTATCTAGTTGTTCTTGTAATTTAAAATTTTTCTACAGTACACTTGTACTATTTGTAAATTAAGGACCCAATTTCAAAGAATAGACTCCTAAAGTTGGAGAAAATTGATTTGAGTGAGGCTTGCACATTTTACTTATTTTGTGACCTTTCATAAGGCATTTAGTATTTTTGAACTTCTGTTTTGATTTCTGTAAAACAAAACAGAAGCAATTAAACCTGTTTCAAAGTGTTGTCCTAAGAGATGAGTGGGGAAAAAAACATGACATGAAAACATCTGGAACAATGCACATGGAGACCCTCAGAAATACGTATTTGGAAACCATTTTAGAGAAGGCGATCAGCAAATGTTTTGAATTTATTAAAAACTTGAGTTGTTGAATTCACTGTCGTTAATTTCAGACTCGTGTAATGAGCCCCCTGTAGAGGTAAGAATCAAACTCATCGTCATTCTTGTTTTAAGGCCACGGATCTTTGATGAGAATCTGATTCTTTTCCCGAGTTCCCTATTGGTTTGAGGGTGGTGTGAGAACCTTACCTTGCCTTTCCGCCCTGGCAAGCCCACAGCCCCAGTGGCTTTCTGTTGTGCGTGTCCCTCCGTGTTGCCTGAAGCCAGTGTGGCTATGCCCTGAAGAAGCTTCGCTTACACACGGGGAAGGAGGCGATGGCCCTTGGAGAGGAACAAAAAATTCTGACTGGGAGTCAAGTTGTAAAAATGACGCTCGAAGTGTGTGATTTTTTTCTAGGGAAATTTCCCCTCCCTTGGTGCTGTGTCAGGTTAGGTTTTTAAGTGGTTAAAGGGAAAAATTCTAAGTTATCACTCTCCCTTTTTACCACTTGATCCTTCGGTAGAGCTGTCACTCTGCCATCACAGCCAGTTGCCATGGGAATGATGCCAATGTAACAAATTTATCATTTGACTTTCCTGCAGAATTCATGAAAGGAAGAGAAGGACTGTGTGTGTTGGAGGGCAGGGGAAATTAGGGGAACAAACTTGTTTGAAGATCTCTTTTCTCACAAGGAAATTCTCCAGTTCCTGCTCTGGCCTTTTATCTGCATTGCAGATCCCAATTGTATATTCTGCGCCTGACGTCGGGGCACATTTTTGCTTGTGGACTCAGAGCTAAAGGACATAAATAAAAAGATTTGCTTTTTGGAAGGAAGAAGAAAAAGCTTTACTCAGAGTTGTTATTTGTAATTTAAAGATTTTTTTACCTTGTCATTAATGATTGTAGTTTTGTGGACTAATTCCCCTAAGTGGTAAATTTGCATGTAAGTATTTTGGGGATGTCGTTTCATCTCATTCTACTACTGTTATCTCCTAAGGAAAATGGTGGCAGGGTAACTCTTTTCAAGCCAGCTGTGTTTTACTGGAAAGATTTTAAAACAAGATACCATGGACCAAACCATAAGTGCTTATCCGAGGGAAGAGTTTTGTGCATTAAGCCTGCTCCTGTAATCATGCCGAAGCTCCCCTGTGGTCTGTTTTCATTTTGCGTGTCAACTCTTGTCGTCTGCCCACAACCATAACCCTGACTTTGTGACCCGCACCTTTTGATTATCTCAGATGTATAGCTAATATTGTAGGATTCTTTGGCTCTCACTTCATCAAGATCGTGTTTGATTTGTGTTTCCTGAACCTTCAGGTCTCTCCCATTCTCTTTGGAGTAGTAATATCTTAGGGCCCACATGCTTTCCTCACTTCATGGCGTGTTACAGGGGCTGTTCTTTACCTTAAACACCAAAACAACAGTACTCAGGAAGGTAGGTGAATTTGGGATTCCAGAACAAGGGGTCTGGACTGTCCTTCCTTTTTACCGTTCTCTCATCATTGTGGGAATCACAGGGCAGTGTCCAGTCTATCAGAGGTTAGATTTATTTTACTATCTGTTTTCTTCAAACTTGTTTGAAATCCTCTCTGCCTGCTGATCAAACAAAACAAAACAAAACAAAACAAAGCAAAACAAAACAAATGCTTGAAGCAAATATAAAATGAAACACTGTGATTGGGAACTCTTGGCCAGATCACTTTGGTGCAAACTTAAGAACAACTCAGCTGTAAAAAAAAAAAGAAAAAAAAAAAAAAAACTCAGCTGTGAGTGTAGTTTTGAATAATTTGTAGATTAGGATTTTATGATCCTTGGAAGGATGGGACATACTCCTGGACCAGGAGAAAGGGTGAAACTTTGTTATTTTGGTCTCAAATTGCTGCAGAAACCAGACCTCACTCTTTCTGTATTTTTTTTTTCTTTTTTGGCCAATAACCTGCAATTATTATCACATTACAGCCTGGCCTGATCATTAATTGTCTGTACCACAGAATCCATGCACATGTATAGGTCTCTCTTCTCAGATAACAGTTACTGTGGCTTTCATGCCTACTAGTACAGGCTAGGGAGTTTGAAACTATACAATAAATCCTCATTGATAGGTGATTTTTTTTGGAATAAATAGTTAAGAGCTTAAGTATATTGCCTTGAATTTTTCTTGAGATTTACCATTTAACATTGTTTTTTTTTTTTACATCCTTTTATTTAAAGTCATTATTATTTTCTTGTTAAAGATGAATGAAAAAAATGAAAAGAATGAAAAAAATGAAGAATGAAAAAAGAAAGATGTGTATGTATGGGGTTGACCTATTTGAACACATTATAAAATTATTCATTTCATTTTCCAAGTTTGAATGTCCTGGCTTGCATTCATTTCATTAAACTTGTAAGTCAGTATGAAAAGGGTGCACAGTATTTGGAGACTTCTTACTTGATTTCATTTGATAGTAAGACAAAGGGATGAATCCAGCACTGTATTTATTGGATTTTAGATTTTACATTCATTTCAGATTCACTTGCCAGGGCACTATACACCTGAGTGCCCTGCTGCCTGCAGCACATTTAATTTAAAATCAGGTGCCCTAGGGGACTGGCACACAGTAGACTTCCTGAGGGTTCTTCTGGAGCCATTTTAAATAGAATCGAGGAAGCAAGAATTTAAGGGATAATGGCCGAAGGGGTGATTATGCAGAGGTCTTGAAAATCTTCTGTAATTTGTTTTCACTTTAATTGGCAAGTAAATTTGTGGTATAATTACAGGAAATCATCCTCAAGCATTTTCAACAGAATTTTACAAATTTTCAAAAGCATTCTGTTTATTTGAGGACCACATTACTAAAGTTTAAAATACATTTTAGGCCTTACTTTTGACTGTTCAGAGTAACCCACTTTGAATTTGTGTGCTGTTTTCCAATTTTTGAAGGGTTTAAGTTTTATCAGCCTTTGTGAAGTATTGGAGTTTAATCCATTTGTCAGTCTTGTTTGCTTTTTTTTTTTCTGAAAAAAAAGATATTCATCTGAAAATCTTTATCTTGGGGGATTCCATTTTGAGCATGTATTGTGAGAGATGGCATATAAAAACTTTAGATAAGCAAGGAATTGACCTATAAGTTAATTAGACCCAAGAAAACCTACATGTCAAAACAAAAAAATGCTTTGTCAGTCCTTTCTTCAGCTTATTCTGAACCTATTATTACCATCCCGAGGAACTATATGATGCGTTCGTTTCTCAAAAGGGGTACAGATAAATGTCAACTGCTGTAAGTGAAAATTGTAATTACAGTTAGTGTGTATTGAGCAAAGTGCTGCGTGGGCAAAGCACTATGTAAAGTTCTGTATGTAAATAGCAACTTTGTAGATAAAACCTTGCATTATGATTATGAAGAACAGAGTGCTTTCTTAGCTTGTTCTCCATTTGGAGGATGATTAGCAGCACTTGCAAATGACATAGGTCTACCTTTGGGATGGCTTCCCTTCAAAAAAGGAAACCCCAGGAGCTTTTATATAAGGGAATAAATCTCGAAATATCTTCTCTTTGAATATTGAATTTTCTGAAGCCCCCTTTTCAGCATTTTACTGATTCCAAGTGTGGATCCTCTTAGCTGTCTTTCAAATGCGCTTTTCTTGTAAAATTCAGCTGTACATGAACTTCCTGTTTGCCTAGGGTTCATCTGTCTCCAGCCCCTCCTTACCGATTCTCTGTCTCAGCTCGGCCCCCATCCCACCCCTAGGCTCACTGTGCTGAGAGTTTGCAATCTGATTTTCATCAAGATTAATCTTCATTTAATCTTGAAGATGCACTGGGACTGGAATGAGGATCTGAGACAATGGGTGACTTTATTCTTTCAACACGTCTGTATTTTCTGTAATGAGCATGGGTCACTCATGATTGAGAAACAATAAATCTGATATTCTTAAAATCAGCAAAGCCATTTTTTTTTACCTGAAATGTCATGCTAAGCTCCTTCATTTCATTCTTTTGTGATAAATTCTAGTGATGAGATGAGTTTGGTAAACTAAGAAACCAGTGGTAATCCTTGGCATCTTTCCCTAGTATTCTATTTATTTGGCTTGAAGAGTTTTAGTTGGCTGTTTTTAGAGGATATGTTAATTGAGTGATCGGTATTCATTACAAATAATCTTGTCTGTTTTCTTGTCGAGAGTCTGCAGGCCCTTTTGCTCTTTCTGTAAAAGCTAAGCAGACTGTATTAACTTCTGGTTTAATTTAGAAAAAAAAAATGAATGTGGAACTTGTTGGCGCACACCTTCAAGAATTGCATGTTTAATAATTGGAAGGCTCTCCATCAGATTTGTCTCCAGTCTGAATTAATAATGTTGCTGACTTATTGTTTTAGAAGACGGAGTCCTTGACCTGCTAGGTTGAAAGAATTGTGACTGCTCTGCTCCTTTGCGGGTCCTTTAGCTGTGCCATATCCCCTGTGAATAATTAGAGGTGTTTGAAGGTATTGCGGGAGAAGCCAATTTGTGTCTTTCACTTTGCATATTGTTGAAGCCTCATGAATTAGGCATAAGCAGGCAAAAAATTAACTTCTTCAGACACATATTTTGATGGGTCATGAGGGAGAATGTAAAGTGATCTGTAAAGTATTCTACTGATCCTCTAAGTATTAAATTATTATACCTACAGGCTAATTTCAGAGGGGAAAAAAAAGCATTTTCCCTCCTCCTTCTGTAACTGAGCAGCACATTTGGAAAAAAATAAGCGATTATTTTCTAGGATTGTTAAGGGGACTATAGCATGAGTAATTTTATGGTTTCCTGGAAACCAGCGTCTTGTACTCATTCTTGTTTTTAATTTTTTTATTTTTCTTTTTACTTTTAAATTATTTGAATTCTAAATTCATATATAGACAGCTGATGCCTCTTGTTGATTTGGTGAAATGTGAAACCAAACAAGTAGCTCATCTTTCTCACCTTAGGCATCTGAAACACTGAATCAGAGTAATATGGATTTCAATACTTGCTTAAGATCTAGTTTTACATTAAAATTTTTCCATTGTCTTTTTTTTTTCAGCTCATGAAACTGAAATTGCATTCTTCTGTGAAGAAGATTATAAGAACTACAAAGCTAATCCCATTTCATCCTGGTGAAAACCTCTTGGGGTCTTCCTTTTTGCATACCTGTATTAAGCTCTTTATTCCACTAGTGAGTTTTTGAAATTGACAAATACACTAAAAATTAATCTCAGGCTCTGCTGTTTGAGCTGAAGTCTGTTGTGTTTTCTCCTTCTGCAGGTCTGCCCTTTTTCTTTCTTGTTGGGAAATAGTGTATTTATGAGAAAAACACTTTAAAAAAAAAAAGTAAAAGAAATAGTTATCCAAAAATCACCATGGAGGGGTTCCTAGGTGGCTCTGTTGGTTAAGTGTCTGCCTTTGGCTCAAGTCATGATCTTAAGGTTCTGGGATTGAGTTCTGCGTCACGCTGGGCTCCCTGCTCAGTGAGGAGTCTGCTTCTCCCTCTGCCCCTCCCCCTGTTCTTTCTCTCTCTCTCTCTCTCTTTCTCTGTATCAAATAAAGAAAAATATCATGGAATATTGGTTCTTTTAGTCATAACTTATTTTTCTGAAATTAGGGGTTATTTGGATGGCTTGCATGTTGGGTTCTTTGAAAAGATTATAAGACTAAGGTCATTCTGTTCATTTTGTATTTTTCTCATAGTTTTATCAGAACCACTGTACACTGTTACTGTCTTTGGTTAGCAGAGATTAGGAGTCTCTCATGACTACCAGTGCTACCTTTTGCTCATGATGATACACCACCATGCATTAATTGAATTGTGTGCATTTTAGAGAGGTTTTCTGATATAAGAGGGTTTCTTCTTCTTTTTCATATTTCATCCCACACAAATAACATGGCTGAATTTTTTTTCCTCCCTGAGTTATGTTTCCTTACTTTAAGAGCAGCTATAATAGAACCAAACTCATTTCTTTGGAGAGAGAAGGTAGCAGGATGTTTGCACTTCTGGAAGAAAATTGTTCATTGAGAACAAGTCTAAGTCATGGAAGATACATTCTTTCAAAATAATGCAATACTCTCTCTGATAATGGCTACTACCAGTACCTGAAGAGTAGGGATTTCAAAAGGGGCCTCTCAGCCAGCATGTATATCTAATCAGAACTCCACGGGGTTACTTGGCTCTAGAATTATTCTAAGAACCTTAAAATTGCTGGTAGGGCAGATTGATTTCATTGTGGTAGAGGCTAACTTAAGAAAAAAATCAGCTTTGAAAGTCTGGTTAAGATAATAAGAATATGGTTTTTTTTTTACTTTGCTGAGAGACTTAGTAGAGCCATGTTTATTTATTTATTTTTTAAAAACAACAGAAGTTTTTATTTTTTTTTTTATGATAGTCACACACAGAGAGAGAGAGAGAGAGAGAGGCAGAGACATAGGCAGAGGGAGAAGCAGGCTCCATGCACCGGGAGCCCGACATGGGATTCGATCCCGGGTCTCCAGGATCGCGCCCTGGGCCAAAGGCAGGCGCCAAACCGCTGCGCCACCCAGGGATCCCTAGAGCCATGTTTAAAACAAAATTTATTTGTTGTTTCATTCATTATAAAAGGACCAGTGACCCACGCTTCTGGAGAGTTAATAAAGAATTAAATAAGACACAGCTTTTGCCTCAGTGAGTAAAGAAAGATATTTAAGGAAGTAATTTTAATAGAATAGCAGTGAGAAATGCTATGGGAGCATCGATGGGGTAGTTAATTCTGTGTGGGGTTATTTTTTTTATTTTAAAAAGTATTCAGTTGAGCTTTTTATTAAAAAATTGAATAAGAATTTTTGCTTAGTAGAAAATAAGAGAAAGGCTTTTAGGAAAAGGGACCAACATATGCAGAGGCAGAGCACTGTGAGAGAGCTTGTGATTTTCTGTAGAAAGTACAGATTTCAGTGTACTGGAGTATAAAGCCCTTAGACCGGAGTGGAGGAAGGGAGGGCCAGAAGGGAGATTGATGTAGGCCTCATCCATCATGCTAAGGAGTTGGTCCTTTATCAAGTAGATAGTGGGAAGCCAGTGGAAAGATTTAAACAGATAAATTACATGGCTAGATTTGTGTTTTAGAAAGGGAGCTTTGGCAGCCATGTCCAGATGGCAGAAGGACAGTTGTCATGGACCAGATGAAGACTGGAGGATCTGACCAAGGGCATGACCCAGGGGAAGAAGAGGGGAGGAGACTTCTGTGAGATAGTGTTAACATTTGGTCATGCATTTCACTGTAAGCATCATGTCAGGTACTTTACGTGTATTATCTCATTTTAATTTTTACCACAGCTCTTAAGTCTTGGTAATTAATATCCTGTCTATTCATACATCAAAAGATTGAAGTCCAGAGAGGTAAAGTAGTTCACTCAAAACAACAACCATGTGCAGTGGGATTGGAGCTGGGTGTGTCTTTAAAGTCCTTACCTTGCCCATTCTGCCCTGTGGCCTCCCGTTAGAGGCGTGGGGTGGAGTGACTGATGGGATCCTGGGACCTAGTGAATGCTGTATGTGGAAGGTGTAGCAGAAAGAGGAGTGGAGGCTCGGTGATTCTTACTAGAGTGAGTGTCCTGATGGTGACAATGTAAACCCAAATAGGGAATTTAGTGCATAGAACAGGTTAAAGCACACTCCATTTGCTCATTTACATACAAGTTTCTCTTTTCTAAGACAACTTAAGCCTATGTCTACCTTATATTTTCTTTTTAAATATATGCATTTATAATCCTTCATTCTGGTGTATATTTTCCTAATTAGACAGTTACATATAGTTATAGACAGAGGTATGAAAATCAAACAGATCTATATTATAACTGAAACGGGCTCTTACCAGGAATGGAAGATAGGTTTTCTATAGTTTTGAGCCAATCAAAGTAATTCACAAAACCTACAGGTTAAAGGAGAAATAAATTGTGCTTATCTCAATAGATGCCAAGAAACATTTGATGATCTGCAACCTCAGGCATGAATAAAAACTAAGACTAGAATAGGATGCCTCTCACTTGACAAAAGTTACCCACAGAAAACCTGCTTAATGGAGAAGTGTTTTAAGCAGGCCTATTAGAGAAATTACAGGACCAAGATGACCACTGTTGCTAAGACTATTCAGAATTGTTCTGCAGGTCTTATTGTAGCTAATACAATAAGAAAAGTCATAAGAAGCATAGATACTGGAAAGGAGGAGGTAAACCATTCATTTGCAGACAAAAGGATTGCAAGAGGATCAACTGACACATTATGAGAAGTAATAAAAGACTTCCAGAGCACTTGATAACGAACCATGTGCACAAAAGCTACAGAAATGTTACTAGAGGATGTAAAAGGCCTAAATAAAGAAAGATCACATGTTCATAGATGGAAGCTTTGGTATAGCAAAGACATAGATTTATACTGAATCTGTAATTTAGTGTAACCTCCATCAAAATCCCAAAGGATTTATATTGTAATTTGACAAACTGAAAGATTCATATGCAAAAGGAACCAAGATCAATTGGAAAACCAAAAAGGCAAGGGGGATTGGCTACCAGATGTCAAAATATATTTTATAAGTATAGTAATTAAAACAGCTGGGGGATGATATAGAAATAGACCCCTCCAAAATCAAAGGAGTAGAATAGCAAATAAAGCTGACTAATTTATATGACAACTTGTATAATAAAAGTACTTGAAAGAAAAGAAGGATATTTAGCACCTGGCTAGGCATTAAAAAAAAAAAAAAAAAGATTAAGGGTCCTATTTCCTATCATTCACTGAAATTTCAGATGGATTAAATAACTTGACATGAAAGATGAAATGAGCTTATTAGAAAAAAATGTGGATTATATTTATGACCATGGGATAGAGAAATTCTCCCTAAAACACAAAGTGCAAACACTCTAATTTGTTAACTTTAATGTATCTGTATGAAAAACTAGCTCTCCCCTCCCCCCAAAATCAAAGATTGAAGGACAAAGATGGAAAGAAACTGTTTGCATTTATAAAGTAGACTAAGGATTAGCTTCCAGAATTTGTGAATGACTTATATAATAAGTCTATGAGAAGAGGACAAACATGCAGCAGAAAAACAGACACATTTTATAGAGAAGTAGCTCATTAAAAAGGAAGCCTATGTGGCTTATAAACATGTGAAAAGATGCACATCCTGTTATTCAAGGAAATTCAAAACAACAGGATACATTTTCATTTGTCAAGTTGGCAAAGAGTGTAAAGGGTTTGGTAATAAGTATTGGCAGTGATGTGTGCCCACGCTGCCAGTGGGAATATAAATTCGTGTACAGTCACTTAGGCAAGCAATATGGTGTGATATCTATTAAAATAACAAATGTGCAGATTCCACTGACCCAGAAGTTCCACTTCTTAGAATCTGCCCCAAGAAAACCCTCTCATACCTACAGAAGGAGGCATTTTATAAGGGAATCTACTGCAGTGTTATTTGCAATAGAAAAACACTGTGCACATCTTAATTGAAGTCAGTAACAGAGTAGCCAAACAAACTATGATGTATCTATGTTCTTGACTTCTTAATCTGAAACAGTGAGAGATGTATGTATTACTTATGGACATGGGGCCATCTTTGGGACATCCCGATGGATTACAGAGAGATTCAAACTGTGATGTCATTTGTTTAAAAGCACAAAATATTTATAGGGGCGCTTGGGTGTCTCAGTCTGTTAAGCATTTGACTCGAGCTCAGCTCACGTTTTGATCTCAGGGTTGTGAGTACAAGCCCTGAGTTGGGCTCCATGTGAGGTGTGGAGCCTACTTAAAAAAAAAACTATACTATGTATATATGTGTACATGTATATGAATATGCACATGTGTATACCTCTATACATGTGTACAAAAGCACATACACCAAATTGATCACACTGATTACCTCTGGGGAGAGGACTAGTGTTAGAGGGTGACGGTGTTAAAAGCCTCATCTGTAATATTTACCTGGAGAATATATTTGTGTTAAGAATTAGAAAAAAGTAATACCTGTATAGAAATTAAAAGAAGCAAGGAAAAAACCCATTAGGCAACATTTTGGCATATTCTATCTCCTAGGTTTTTCAGTGTTTCTGATATTTTTGGTGTATTTTTAAGTTATACAGGTAATATCTGCTTTTTAAAAACAGCCAACTCTAAGGTAAGTAAAAATTCCTTTCTTCAAAGGTCACTCTTTTGCATAGCCTTATGTTCCATACTTTTTTTGTACATATATCAGTATTTAAATGTGCATTCTAGGGCAGCCTGGGTGGCTCAGCGGTTTAGAGCTGCCTTCGGCCCAGGGTGGGATCCTGGAGACCCGGGATTGAGCCCCATGTCAGGCTTCCTGTGTGGAGCCTGCTTCTCCCTCTGCCTGTGTCTCTGCCTCTCTCTCTCTCTCTCTCTGTCTCTCAATGTATAAATAAATAAATAAATTTTTAAAAAATGTGCATTCTAAAGCGCTGCCATTGAATATTTAAAATGTTATAATTCTCTTAAATATAGTTGAAGTGTCTCATTTTCCTTTCGAATCATCACTGTGGGAGGGACACTGCATGTGTTTTAAATATTATCCCATCTAAGTCCTCTCATTGGAAAGAACTGTGAGTAGTCCCATCTGTAAAATGGAGAAGATAATACCCACCTCACAGAGTTTTGGGGATCAAGCGAGACATTGCCTACAGGGCACCTAGTAGACAGGGCCTAGCACGGAGTTATGTGCTCAGTAAGTGTCTTATGATGCTTATGAGCAGTGCGGCAGCGTCACCTTTATTTTGAAACCAAGAACCTTGATGCTCTCAGACATAAAGTCCTTGCCCAAGACCTACAATCAGATGAAGTCCACGAGCAGGTTTCTTCTGGCTTCAGATCCCACATTCTGCCACTCTTTGAAAACAAGGGGTGTCAGGCCCTTGGAGAAACAGGGCAGGAAGGATGCTAATCACAGGCCAAGAGACAGTGTCCCACTCTTGGTGGTTGGCACTCCTGCCTGATTTTTTGCCCTTTTCGTTGGAAGAGAACTTACTTTCTCTTCTTGTGCCACAAGAACATACAGGCCCTGTTCCCACTAAAGAGCCAAACCTAGTTGTATGTGAGTTTACAAAGATGTTTTATTTGCCTTGTCTTTTTGCCTATTCCAAATGCAAGCAGAAGAGGTGATGATGTTCATGCCTACTTGGGACACCCAAAGAGGTGGCCTTGCCTAGGCCCCTTTGGAAACCTGTAGCTGCATGTGGAGGCAAAGAAGGGGCATCTGAGGTCATAGAGCCACATCCCTAGTGGAAAGAGAAGTCCAAGTATGACAGTGTCTGAGGCCCCAAGTCTTGTCATCTTTTTCCCATGGTGTTTGTGTGTGCACACATGTTGGGGGCAGGGCTCTGATTATCGGGTGCTTGTAGTTTCCCTTGGTTTTACTCAAAACTCTTCTGATTCATCAGATTAGCAAAGGTGATAGAATTAAGCATAATAGTTCCTTAATTGGTTTGAGGTTAGTATTTTGAACTCCACCATCAAGAGAGTGGAACTTGGGTTCTGCAGGCCTGGGGAGCTCCCATCTCTCATGTTGGACCCAAAGCATGAAACTCTTTGCCACTTTCCACTGCCAGTGCTTATGTGTGGGAGGGGAGTTGGTGGTAGAGGAGAGCACAGCTTTTGTGATTTCCTTCCATTATAGGAAATCTATTTATCCAATGAATCAGACCTGAGACCCTTCCCCTCCTTACCCAAATGTGCATTTTGGGTTATAATAACTAACGTTGACTTTAGATAATGGCCTTTGGAGACTTGTTTTTTTTTTTATTATTTGTTGGTGAGAGGATTATATCATATGTAATGATTTAGAAGAAACATATAGGATGTGTGTCATGCTGCTCTACGGTGTGGTTCTTAGAGAGCAGTGACCTTGCTCTGTTGGGTGCTTCTGGTACTTCACCAGAGTATTCGGTAAGTAATATCACTCATTAGGTAGTGAGGTTCAAGATGGAGAAAATCCATTTCAGGTCCCAGATAATGTCATACGACTCATGAGATAAATGAAGGCAGGTCGTTTTGAGAATGCTGCTTAGAGACTCAAGATTTTGTTTTGGTTTTTAAAGATTTTTAAAATTTATTTATTCATGAGACATAGAGAGGCCTATGCAGAAGGAGAAGCAGGCTGCCCACGGGGAGCCTGATGCAGGACTCAATCCCAGGACCCGGATCATGACCTGAGCCAAAGGCAGACGCTTAACCACTGAGCCACCCAGGTGCCCCTCAAACTTCTGGTTTTAGCCTCATTCCTGTTAAGTCCAATATGCAGGGAAAGATGCTGCTGCCAATGAAATGCTCTTGTGCTGAGAGAAGTGGCCAGAGTACTCTGAAGTTTCCATTTCTTCAACAGGACTAAGGTAAGTGGTGAGGATCAGGGTCATGACGACTTCTTCCCCCTGCATTTCTCACCTTTTGGGAAGTGAGAGCCAAAAATATCAAGAGCTGTCTCCTATCCTTTCAGTGTTAAATTCTACTTAGCAAAAAAAAAATCATTTAATTTCTTAATCATTGCCCTTCCTCCTCCCTGTACCCCCAGCTTTGTTCCTTATGCCATCACACTCAGCATTGTCTACCTCCCCACCTGCTATTGCAGACACCTGTAGGCCCCCAGGCCACTCCGCCTCATTCCTTCACCATCTTCACTCCTGGCTCACCATCACCTCTCCAGCCTTGCCACACCTGGAGTTGATGTCTCCCTACCACCTTCTCCCTGCCCTCTGCCTAACCTGAGGTCCTCTGGTCCTCATCCTCATCCCCACCTCTACCCCAGGCACCTGGGTAAAATCCCACTGTGCGCCTGGATTAACTGCACATGGCTAGGTAAAAGCATGTGGGCTGACTGGAGCTCTGGTTCATGACCGCGAGGCTCAAGTAAGTTCTGAACATTGCCCTGCAGCTCCACACTTCCCTGCTCCCCTTCATCCTCCAGCTTCTCTTTGGCCATCAACTCCTGACACCTCCTCTTCCTCATTCTGGGCTGTTAACCTTGCCTCATTTCACTGAGGAAACAGGCCATTGGTAGATGGCAGTGCTGAGCCAGCAGTCCATGTCCAACCTCCATCTCGGCATCCTGCCAAGAGCATCACTGCAGTGCGGTCCTCCCCATCTCTTCTGGGTCATTCCCACCCACATGTGAACATGCTGTGGTGTCTCCTAGCAAACCCTGGCAGAGTTGTCCACACCTTCCTTTTCCTGCTTTCTTCTCATTTTCTCTTGAACTCGCTCCCGTTGGCTTTCTGTCCCCATCTCCCGAAATAGCTCTGGTCAGGGTCACCAGTGGTTCCCCTACTGCCAAAGCGGTATGATTCCCTGTCTTCAAATTAACCTGTCAGAAGCATTCGACATAGAACCAATGGACACTTTCCTTCTTGCAAACTAACTTCTTTTTTTTCTTTTCTTTTCTTTTCTTTTCTTTTCTTTTCTTTTCTTTTCTTTTCTTTTCTTTCCTTTCTTTTCTTTTCTTTTCTTTTCTTTTCTTTTCTTTCTTTTCTTTTCTTTCTTTTTTCTTTTCTTTTCTTTCTTTTCCTTTTCTTTCTTTTCTTCTTTCTTTCTTTCTTTCTTTCTTTCTTCTTTCTTTCTTTTTCTTTCTTCTTTCCTTCCTTCCTTCCTTCCTTCCTTCCTTCCTTCCTTCCTTCCTTCCTTCCTTCCTTCCTTCCTTCCTAAGAGAGAGAGCATGAGCATGAGAGGGAGAGAGAATCCCAAACAGACTCTGTGCTGAGTGCAGAGCCCAACATGGGGCTTGATCTCATGACCCTGGGAACAAATATTTTCCTTATGTAGCTTCCTCATGCTCCACTGGCCACTCATTCTCATCTCCTTTGCTGGTTCTTCCTCATCTCCTCCAGCATCAGAAAGTCCAGGGTTCAGTCCTTGGGCTTCTCTAATTGCATCAACCCTCTTGATGAGCTCATGCATCTCACAGCTTTAAATAATAACATGCTGCAAGCTCCTAATTTTATCCCACAGCCCAGATACCCCCTGGAACCCAGCACTCATATATCTAACTGGCCACTATACATCTCCATTTAGGTGGCTTATCAACTAATAGATATCTCAGACTTTAAAATGTCAGAAAACAAGCTTCTGCTCTTTCTCCCGTGACCTGGTCACTCTTTCAGTCTTTGCCACCAAAGGAAGGAACTCTCATCTGTTTGTGTAGGCCAAAAGCATTGGAGTCATTTCTCTTTCCTTAGACCCCCTCATCCAGTCCATGGGTCAACCCTGTTTGTTCCATCTTTGAAGTATAGCCAGAATTCAGCCTTGGCTCACTTTCTTCACCGCTACACCTTGTCCAAGGTACCACTGTCCCCCATTGGGATTACTGCAATATCCCAACCAGGCTCCCTGCTCCTACTCCTGCCCTACTACCGTTTTCCACCCAGCAGCCAGAGTGATTGTTCTAGAACATAAAGTCTGTCATGCTTAACTCAGGAAAAAAGCCAGTCTCTTGCTGAGGCTTGCAGGGTCTTATGTGATCAGCCTCTGCCACCTCTGTGACTTCATCCAGGATCTCTCCTCTCTCTCCGTATAGCCACTGTGGCCTGTTTCCCTTCCTGATGTATGCCAAACACATTCAAACCTCAGGGCCTTTGCACTTGCTATTCCCTCTTCCTGCAGTGCCTTTCTCCTAGTTATTTTTGGGAGTTTCCCTCATTTCTGTCAGGTGTCTGCATAAATGCCATTAAGGAAAACCTCTCTGGTCATACTATATAAAATAACAAATGCCTGCCTTCTGCAGCACTCCCTACCCCTCTAACTCTAAAAAAAATTCTTTTTCTGGTCTCCTGCCATTAGAATGCCCCCAGTGTATGGAACAGTCTCTGGAATGTAATAGGCCAGCCTAAATCTTTCTTGAGTGAATAAGTGACTTTGAGATTGTATTTGATTCTTGAAAACCCATTTCATGGCAAAGTAGACCTGTGTAGATTGGATGAACACTAGAAGCTTCTGCACTTGAAGAATAGTCATCTAGGTTTATACGTGATCGTAGACTAGGCTCGAGTCATTGGTCGGGAGTCCTGAGTGCATACATATTTCAAATGGAATTGAGGAAATGAGATTAACAATCTCATCAACAGCTTGTCCTTATTGGTCTGAAGCTGGTTGCTGCTGTACCTGCGCATCCATGCAGCTGACAGTCCTGTGCAGTGCAGTTGCTGTGCATGCCTGGAGGCAATCCTGCGCCTCATGTTGAGGGCTTTTCACCAGGTGGAAAAAGCACCCTGGTGGTTATTCACAACAGGCAAGGTAAGTGTCCTAGATTGCCATTTGTTTCTGTTTCCCTGGACAGCCGAGAAGAAAACTGAACAGTGGATTCTACAGCTGTGCAAATTACAGCAGATTCCCCCCCGCCCTCCACCTGCCACAAAGCAAAGCTGCTTGTTTTAAAAGTGACCTAGAAGCGAACTTGTGGTGACATTTAAATTTACACAAATTGAAAAAAGCAAGCGATGCTCTTTGGGATGTATTGGAATCCTTTCTCCCTTGGTGTTTGGTTTTGGTGAGCACGAGGAGGGAGAGAGGGGATGGGTTTTGAAGTCATACAGCCTTGGGTTGGAAGACTGCACACACTGTCCCTAGTTTGGAGGTGTGACCTTGGGCCAGCCACCCAGTCTCTGCATCTCCATTTCTTTCCCTGTTAAATAGGGGTAACTTTCACAGAAGTGCTCTGAGGTTTCAGTCAGATGGCTGGGCTCAGTGCCTGGCACACACACATTTTTATTTTGGGGAAATCTGTTGTGTTGCTGTTGCACAAAGGAGATGACTCCCACTGCACACAGGGAAGGTTCAGGCACAGAATGAGACATTGGGAAGGCATATCAAAAACTGGGAAGTCAAGCCGGGTTTTTTCCTACAAGTTAGGTATTTCCCACTGCTCGTCTGTTTTCTCCCATCCAGCTATACCTGTCAGCTCCCAGGCCTGCTTCTGGGACCCAGGGAAGGACTCACTTCTCATTTTCCAAGAAATCTTCCCTCCCCATTCCCTTGCCTTGAGTGCCTTGCCCTTGGATGCAGTTCACCCTTAGCACATTACCTATCAAATGTATCCTGTACACGTCCTCTTTCTTCCGGTTGGAATGTTTTTCAGTTAGGGCCGAGTTCATTAACAACAGCAGAATAATTTAAATTTCCTTTTCATAAGAATAAGGCCATCCGAGGACACCTGGGTGGCTCAGCGGTTGAGCATCTGTTTTTGGCCCAGGGTGTGATCCTGGGGTCCTGGGATCAAGTCCCACATCAGCCTCCCTGCATGGATCCTGCTTCTCCCTCTGCCTGTGTCTCTGCCTTTCTCTCTGTCTCTCTGTCTCTCATGAATAAATAAATACAATCTTTTTAAAAAAAAAAAAAAGAATAAGGCCATCCCTTTTTCTGTTCTCTGGGCATGGGATAGAGGTGAGAGAGTGAATGGATCCTGAGGTAGATCAGAGGTCATTCAAACAGATACAGTCTTTGGGAAGAACAGTCTTGCAAAAGGCAGGCTTTGCAGTGTGAGCATTCTCCACGTCTGCCCAGACTTCTTCAGTGGTGCTAATGCCCGGCCATTAATCTTTAGATCTTGTAGAACAGCTCTTCCTCCAAGATAATATCTTCCCTGCTGTTTTAGGCAATATTCATTACACAGACTAGAAATCCAGGCAGCAGGTCAGGTGGAGGGAGATCTGCATTGGACTCAGCCCTGCCTGCCTGCTGTCTGCCACCAGGTGTCAGCAGAGTCTGCCTGGGCCCCAAAGTCTCAAGGGCGAGAGGGCTGGGCATTCGTTAGTGACTGTGCTTAGTGGATGTTTGTCTACCTGTCAGATCAGCCTCGGACTCCGTTAGCTGAAAGTCAGAGCTTTCAGCCTGTAAATGGTATGGAATTCTGTACTCTTGTTCAAAGGTCATCCTATGGTTGCACCTGCTTAAAATTCAAATTTATTTCAAAAGTCAGTGCCTAATTATTTTAAAGCCAATACCTACCTTTAATCAGACCTCAATAATCTTACTTATTTCTAAAAAGAATACCATAATGGGTTTACGCTTTGCTAAATGCCCTGCTTATTTGTCAAGCATTATTTTTTAAAACTGAAGACTGAAAAGCAATAAGCAAGTTTTAAGAGATCCTTTGTTAAAGCTTCCAAGGATACTCCATTATGTGCAACTTCTTTTGTTTAGCTGAGCTTAGATGCTTAAACAAATCCCTTTCCAAACCAGTGATATTAGAGAAGACATTCTGCTCAGTGGAAGGGCCTGGAAGCGATCCTTCTCCACGTGTAAAGGTGAGTTTACACAGAGCCCAGAGCTTTGGAAGCAGAGTAACTTCCACCTCAGGACATGGCAATTGTTTGCACGAGGTGCTGTCTCTTCCCTTCTTAAGGCTGGACATACTCACATGTGGCATCCTATATATGCTTTGAATAGTTTACAAAAAGCCTTGTGTTTATTTCTAGGTTATCAAATAAATTAAGAAATACAGCTTTGGGGCACCTGGGTGGCTCAGTGGTTGAGCATCTGCTTTCAGCTCAGGTCATGATCCTGGGGTCCTAGGATCAAGCCCCTCATCAGGCTCCTTGCAGCGAGCCTGCTTCTCCCTCTGCCTATGTCTCTGCCTCTGTCATGAATAAATAAATATATAATCTAAAAAAAAAAAAAACAAGAAAAAGAAATGCAGCTTTAAGGTTGTGAACACAATCAAAAACCAATCTGCCAGAGTTCAGAACTGCCTCCACAGGTTTTCTTCATGATTCAACTCAAGTCTGGCCAATGGAAGAAAACTGTAGGATGGAGAGCTGGATTGCCACGGGAGCAGGGCCCAAGATGGTGAGATCTCTCTATAGCTTTGGGAACTCTAGGAGTCTAATTTCAGTCCCCAGGCTAGAGTCTTTCAGTGCCAATCTCAGTGCCACTTAGCTCTTTAATGCACGTACCATAGCTGGGAGGGCTTGTAGGCTAAGATGCTGTGGAGAGACTTGGTCACACTTGAGATGAGACATAGGAGCTAGAAAGGAGAGAGGACCATCCTAGGAAGGCCTGCATCAGGTGGGAGCTTCCCAACTCCTCCCCAGCTCTCCTTTTTCCAAACTGTTGCAGCCCCGAGTGGAATGCTGAGCCCTAAGACCATAGAATGCTCTCCTGACCTCACAAGCATTCTATGGTCTTAGGTCTCCCATAGGTGATGGACACTTGTTGAGACCCATGTCCAAAGGTTCTCCTAACTGGCCTTCCTCAGATCTCCAGGCCAAGGAGTCAGCGTGGTTTATTGAGATGGGAGTTTGTATGCCATTCCCTGTATTCTTTTCTCCTCTCATTCTGAGGTAGTCAAGGCTCTTGGTGTTTCAACCCCGGGGTACTTGAAGTGTGAAAGCAGAAGCAGATCAAAGACAGATTCTTCTGGTCTTTCCTGGAGCCTTAGCTGGTCAGGCAGGTTTTGCTGAGGCTTGGGGTGGAGGGGAAGGAGGAGTGGGCTGGAGGGGTGGAATGATTCCACAAGGCATGTTCTACCTCTGGCAGGTGTCTGTGTTCTAGAGAGGAAATAGCTACCCTGAAAGGGACGGGCCCTCCCACTCTGCCCACAACTCTGGACCTCCACTCTGCACAGGAGCCAGCAGGTTGCTCAGCTTCTCAGGACCACATGGATAGAGACAACAGGCACCTCTGGGAAAACCAGCATGAACTGAAGACTAAAGGAGTCTTCTGGAATACTTTGCCCCAGGACCTTTACATAACCTATAGGTAGAGCATAAGGAAGCTCAATAATGACTGAGATTGAATTTCAGACCAGATGGGGACCCAAAATCAGACTTAAGAAAATAAAGAAATAGGATGTACACTTGAATCTAATAGTATACCATGTTAACTAACTGAAATTTAAATAAAAACTAAAGAAAAAAAGACATAGATTTCTTTCACATGTGTTTGTAATCACAAATTCATGTACAACATACTAGTGTTGGCTCAACTTAATATATATATTTTAAAGACTTTATTCATGAGAGACAGAGAGAGAGAGAGAGAGAGAGAGGCACAGACACAGGCAGAGGGAGAAGCAGGCAGAGGGAGAAGCATGTAGGGAGCCTGACATGGGACTCAATCCAGGTCTCCAGGATCACACCCTGGCTGAAGGTGGCACTAAACCGCTGACTGAGGCTGCCCACAACTTAATATTTAAGGAAGGACAGTGTAGCCTCTTGGTTTCTGTTACCAATCAAAAGGATAAAAATGGAGAACAGAATGAAACTCTGTCTAAATTATCAAATGAACCCTCTCTTCTTTTTTGAGAATTAAAAAATATGTGTAACTTTTTACCAAGTTAAAAAAAAGTCAATCCTACTAAAAGACTTCTATCACAGTTTTCTGAGATAACTCCTCTCTCTTTGGTGAAAGAGAAAGTACTTTGGAGTACCTTGGTGGATATTTTTAATTTGGAAACTCAGGTCTTTCAGTTTGGGGAAGTTTTCTTGTGTAGGTTCTCTGATGACTTTCTATTTTTAAGACTTTATTTATTTATTTAACAGCACAAGTGGGGGGAATGGCAGAGGCAGAGGGATAAGCAGATTCTGCACTGAGCAGGGAGCCCGATGTGGGGTTCTATCCCAGTACCCCAGGACCTGAACCAAGGGCAGATGCTTAACTGACTGAACCACCCAGGTGCCCCTGATTATTTCTTTCTTCTGTTTCCTCTGTTCTATCTGGCATTTCTATTAGCCAGATATTGGACTCCCAAGATTGTTCCTCTGGGCCTTTAGCTTTTGTCTTTTGGTTTTCCTTCCTGGGAAGTTTACTAAGTTTTATCTTCCTATTTTTCTATTTTTAAATATTTCTGGTATCATATTTTCAATGTTTTTTTCTAGTTCTCTATTTACTTTCTGTAGTATCCTTTCCTGATTTTATGGGTGTAATATCTTCTCTTTTCTTTCTTTTTTTTTTGATTTTTTCTCTCTTTTTTTTTTTCTCTTTTCTTTCTAAAGATACTATTAATTACCATTTTAGCTAAATGTTTTATTCCACTGCTTATATTGTGTCTGTTTCTTCTATGTTCCTTTTCCCAGTGGTTTGTTTTCAGTTCTTTCTTACACGGTAAAGGCACTCCCTAAATGTTTGTCCACTTGTATTTAAGCTTCAGGTGCTAAAAAGCTCCGTAATTTGGCTCTTCCTCTGAGGGAGGCCTGTTTCTTCATGGTGTTCTAGGCCTCAGAGCCCAGACAATAAACCTCCAGAGTGGCCTGGGGCTCCCGGGAAGGATAAATGAGCCAGCTTCTTAGGAACATCACTTTCTGTGAGCACTTCAGTCAGAGCTTCCTCCAACTCAACTATACCTTGTCAAGTCCTACTTCTCTGTCCACTTTCCATCTCCAAAATGGGATGAACTCTGTTGTCCTTTTATCTTCTGGTCTTTCTGTTTTCAAGGGCTTAGTATACCTATATTATCCTTTTACTCAATTTTAGTAGGGTTTTCAAAAATGATATGGTGAATATGGTCATTCTATCATGTTTAACTGGAAATCTCCCTTCCTTCCTTTAAAAAAAAATTGAAGTATAATTTCCATGTATTAATCCGTGAAGATCTTAAATGTATAGTTCCAAGAGTTGTGACAAATGTGTACCCTGCAGTCCAATATGTATCTTTACAGAGCATGCCTGTCACCTCAGACATTTCCTTTATGCTCTTTCCCTATTCTCCCTGCCTATCTGCCACCAGCAGCCACTGTTCTGATTTCTATCCCATAGATTAGTTTGTGGGGCTTCATTTTGGGATGTTTGATTGAAATATGTATACAGTCTAAATTACTCTCCCAACTTAACTCACTGAAGTGAGTTAATTTCTATTACAAGAAATTGGAATTGAAGAGAGAATGATGCCATTTGATTTTTTTAAAAAAGCACAAAATTTGGCCAATGCTAACCATGTTTTTCAGGAGTGAAGAAAGATTTATTCTCTCCTGCATGGGCTTTTGGGGAAATCTGTTTCCTCCATAACCAACAGAACTTCCTATCATATATTTAGTTAAAAACTCTAGTAATCAGAAAAGATCCTTAATGTCTTTGAACAAACATCATGCCCCCTTTACAGATTTTCAAGGTCATATTCTTTTTTTGTTCTTCCGAACAAAAAATGAGATTTCCCTTGTTTTCAAATGTGTATCTGACCTCTTATCAAAATAATATATGTTTAGCCATCCTTCTGTTTAGTACCTTCTGAAGTGTGTGCACTCAAGGGTACAGGGCCCTCACAGCAGGGGTGGCAATGAGGCGTAGATCTTGGGGAGTGCCATGTGCATAGAGGGGGCCTGTAGTATTGAAGTGTTAAGAACTGGGGTGTGGGGATGCCTGGGTGGCTTAGTCAGTTAAACATCTGCCTTCAGCTCAGGTCATGATCCCAGGGTCCTGGGATGGAGCTCTGCATCGGGCTCCTTGCTCAGTGGGGAGTCTGCTTCTCCCTCTCCCTCTGCCCCTCCTCCTGCTTGTGGTCTTATGCCCTCTCTTGTTCCCTCTCTGTCAAATAAATAAAATCTTAAAAAAAAAAAAAAGGAAGAACTGGGGTGTGCTAGTTGCTTGGCTTCTGGTTTGTGGTTGCTCCCTTTATGGAGAACTCCCGTGAATGACAGGAGCCATAGTTAAAAATGCCATGCCTGAGTATCTTTCCCCCAACTAGGTTCAGCAACCTCTGTAGGACAAGCCAAGCCATGAGAAGGGAGACCTCACGCTATAGTACAGTAACAGTATTTAGTGAGTGTGTAGTCTGTGTGGGGCCTCACCAGAGCACTTTACATAGGTTTACTCATTCATTTACCCTGCTTGTAAATGATGGAGGGGGACTTTAGAGCCTGCTCATAACCAAGTATCACACTATCTTTGTAAGGAAGGCAGGAGGGACTCTAGGGGTAAAAGGAAGGCTCCTTATACTCAATGAGTATGCTAGAAAAAAATTCCTAACTGTAGCTACCGTGACTGATCTCTCCTTTGCTTCTCAGTACTTTCAGATGTCTCCTCAGGGTGAGTCAGCTCAGACTTCCTAGAATTAACACTGCACAAGAACACCCTTTCTTCTCTTTCTACTATTCCTGTCCTGGTTTGGGCCCTCATCATTTCTCATCTCGACACTCTCCTGTGACATCAAGACACTCTCCTATCTGGTGTCCTTACCTACAGACTCTCATTCATCGGGTCCATCTGTCAGGCTTGTTGCCAGAGTGATCCTTTAAAAATGCAAGTCTGACTGTGTCACTCCCTGATCCTTCCCATTTCCTCCAGGATGAAGTGCATACTCTAGCATGGCATCAGGGACTTCTTGGTTTAATCTCAAGGCACATCTCCTGCCTTTTGCTAGTGATTTGGAAGCTGCCTCATCTTTCCCATAGCCATCTTCTGTCCCTACCCTGTATTCTCTCTGGACACACCATGCTTCCACCTACCTCAAGTTTCTCACACTGTTCTCTGGAATGCTCTGTCCCTTCTCCACCAGACTACCATTCATCTTGGGAGACAGTCAAGGATGACCTTGACTCAAAGGTCTCCTTTGACCTAATTGTCCCACCACCTCACAACCAGTAGACTCAATTATGCTCTCCTTTGGGTCCTCACCATGTCCTGGCCCCTGGCCCCCTGGTCTTTTATAACACTTAGAACACACTGTTGCCTTGTTTTTTTTATATGTTGATCTTCCCCACAAATGGGGCTCTTTCCAAGTTTGGGGAGCAAGTCTTATTCATGGTTGTAGCTCCACGGCTTGGCACATATCAGGACTTAATAAATGTACAGGTCTATTTATTTACATATGAATGAATGGGCTCACTTTCCCTATTGCATCTGTATTCTTCTAAAAGCTCCTGGGCTTTCTGGAACTTATATTAAGGAATTCACATACCAGCAATAACATGCAGATAACTCAGCCTGTGCCCAAATTGCCTGACGAGATTATTTGTGTCTCACAGCTAGGACCCCAATTTCTGCTTCTTTTGTATTCTCTCCATGTCCTGACACAGTGTTGGGTATGCACTATCTGCTTAAAATGTGTTTGTTGATGAGTTGGCTAGGTTAAGGGATACAAAAGAGAGATAAAATGTGGTTCCCACCATTGAGGACCTGACACATAAAAAGGGAGACAGGATAGGTCCTGTGAGGGAGAAAAGCCTCATTAAAACCAATTACTGAGTCTTTCCTCCAAAGTCCCCAAAGATGCCAGTACATATCCCCAAAGAAGCCCTTTCGAATTACATGACCCTGCTGAAGGTCTTCCTTCACGATATGATTTGTTACTGGAAAAATAAGGAAGGAATTTCGAAGCGGTTAAGGTCACTTTGTACTAAGACAGTGGCACTCTATCATGTTAAATAAAATGTCAGGTGATAGTTACTGTGTCATTCTTTTCACATGATTTTATGCACAGCGGATAATTTTATTATATATAGGTGTATATGTACATGAATTGGGTTTGACTAAATTATTGATTTTTAAGAATTTAGTAAGAATATGCCAACAAATGTGTATCCCTTCTTTAAGGAACCTGAGAAGGAAATGACAAGATACTGATGTATTGTGAGGACTGTGGTGGGCTTTTTGTATACGAATATCTGATCTTGTGCACAACCTTGGACAAGATATTGTGTCCTCTCCCTACAGATGAGAAGACCGAGGCCCAGACATACTAATTTGCCTCAGGCCAAATTTTAGAGGTTTTCACGTTATGGTACTTACAGACACTCAAATCTAAATTCATTCACATGAAATTCTGTGTTAAATCCTTGAGCAAACTGTCAGCCATAAGATCCTATTGGTGAATACCTGTGGTATATATATATTTTAAGATTTATTTATTTATTTATTTATTTATTTATTTATTTATTTATTTATTTAATAGAGTGCATGTGCACCCACACATGTGTGTGTGATGTAGGGGAGGGGAGAGAGGGAGAGAGAATCCTCAAGCAGATTCCCCACTGAGCATGGGGCCTGACTCAGGGTTTGATCCCACAACCCTGAGATCATGACTTAAACTGAAATCAAGAGTCCAACACGGGACACCTGGGTGGCTTAATGCTCGAGCATCTGCCTTCGGCTCAGGGTGTGATCCTGGGGTCCTGGGATCGAGTCCCACATCGGGCTCCCCACAGGGAGTCTGCTTCTCCCTCTGCCTATGTCTCTGCCTGTCTCTCTCTCTCTCTCTCTCTCATGAATAAATAAATAAATAAAATCTTAAATAAATAATTTTTAAAAAATAGAGTCCAAGGTTTAACTGACTGGACCACCCAAGCATCCCTGTATATTTATTTCTTATCTATATACATGTGTTTAAGTTTTAAGCATGAAAAATATTTTAGCTGTTAGATTGCCAAAAAAAGAAAAAGACACATAGCATACAAAATGAACACAGCTTGATGTACCTCAGTATTTCTGCATAGTAACAGCAGGAGGAAACCTGAAATAGTATTTTCAGGGTGGAGGAAATTTGACGATATACCTAAATCAGTATCACACAAACCCAGTGGCTCATTGAAATCTCTCAGGTTCTGGGGTCTGTATGACTGTGGGCAGTTTACTTTGAGCTCCATTTTCTTTGTCTGTAACACTAGGCCAAATATGGCTACTGCAAGAGGTGTCATCAGGATTCAATATCAGGATGTCTGTCAGATGCTTAGCAGGTGCCTGCTCACAATATGGCTCAGTGACGGTAGGTAGTTCTTGTCACTGGCTGGTTATGTACACTCCTTAGCTACCACCTAAAATCATCCCCTAGTATATGCACTTGGAGTGAGCTGTACATATGCTGGAAAATTCTGGAAAGGCCAAGAAGATATGAGTGAGATGCACTCTCCTGGTCATGAAGATTGAGAGGACATTGGGACACTGATATTGGGTTCTGGTTAATCATGGGAGGCTTCTAAGAACCGTAGTGTTTGGAGGGAGAAAAGGATGTGGCAGGGAGGAGGAGTCAGCATGATATCTGAAACCGTTTTCATATCATGGTGAGCAGGGTAAACAAAGCTGGATACAACCAGGTAGCCAACTTTGAATGTCTCCACTGCGATCTTGAATGTGGGCATTTCGTCATGCAGTCTGAGAGAGCTTGTATTCTGGACCTTCTGGGAAGTCTCAGTTTCCAAGACTCAGTCTTATTGTCAAAGCCCAATTTCTGATTTTTGGATTTGGCGGTATGGAACCCAGAAATGGGAAAACCCTCCAATCTCAGTCTTTTTTTTTTTTTTAAGATTTTATTTATTTATTCATGAGAGACAGAGAGAGAGAAGCAGAGACACAGGCAGAGGTAGAAGCAGGCTTCTCAAGGGAGAGACTCAATACCTGGACCCAGGATCACACCTTGAGCCAAAGGCAGACACTCAACTGTGGAGCCACCCAGGCGTCCCCAATCTCAGTCTTTAAACACTAAAGTAGAAACGAGGCACGGAGATACCTGGATGGCTCAGTCGGTTAAGTGTCTGCCTTCGGCTCAGGTCACTATCCCAGGATTCTGGGATGGAGCCCCCTATCAGGCCCTCTGCTTAGTGGGGAGTCTGCTTTCCTTCCTCTCTGCCCCTCCCCACTGCTTATACTCTCTCCCTCTTTCAAATAAATAAATAAAATCTTAAAAAACAGAAATAGGGCATGGAGAAAAGAAAGGGGACCAAGAGGAAAAGGAGGGAGGCATGGGAGGATAGAGGGAGGAGAAAGAACCAATGCAAACCTGGGGGCTCACACCCTGGCAGCAGGGCCGGGCAAGCACATTCCATAGAGCAGAGCATGAGAGGGCTGGGGAGATGCTGGGCGTGAAACCCCTGTGCATGCCTGACCCCCACTTGCCCATGCTGCCCCTTGGTGCCGCCCTTGGCACCCCACCTAAAGCCTGGAGGGAGATGGTTGCCAGCATCTTGCAGGAGTCCTGGGCCTCCCACCAGGGGCCGCATGGAGAGATCTCCCAACTTTGCCCTCCACTGAGAACAGCCCAGTGAATTATTCCTGACACTAACCTGAGGTGGCCAGACTCCATAATGTCGCCACAAAGAGAGGAGTTCAGAAGTGGGCACTCTTTCAGAGGGACTTAAGATAATTCTCCCAAGGGCAAAAATGTTGTTTCCTACCTTAGCCTTGAGGTTTTAAAAGACTCAGATGTGAGTGTTTTGTGATTCTGGGTTTAATGCTTTCACCCGATTTCCCATTCCATCACACCCCTCAGGGCTATGAAATTTGGATTATTTTTTAATCTTCCCTTCCCATTTCTGTTGTTCTGGTGTTGAACTGATTATGCAGAACTGTGTGTTGATGGCTCTGTGGCACCTTTCCTCTGGGGATGGAGCTCTGCTTTCTGAACATCACCCTTAATCCTTTTATGGGGGTGGGTGGCTGCACCGGGGTGCTCACCCCATCCATCAGGGCCCACAGACACTTGAGTCTGACATGCGCTGGGAACATGCACCACACAGAACAGGAGGTTCTGAGGTGCCAGGATCCCACATCTCTTGCCTACCCCTCCAGCCACCCTTTCAGGTGACACTGGTGGTTAAAAGCATACATAGATGACAATTGAGCCAATTCTGCCCACGGAAGAGAAGAGGAGGCATGTCGGCTGGGAGCTGTCACCTAGAGTCATCTACTGGAGTCACTAACTGCTGAGTCACCCCCAGATGAAGGTCAGAGAGGAGGATATAGGTGAGTGACAGTCCCACTCTCAGCGCCTTGTACAACAACACCAGTTTAAAGTGAAAACAGATTCTTTGCCTCAGATCCAGCCTAGCAGTGTGAGATATTTTGCTCTCAACTCAGGGATGTTCGCGATTGATAGAGCGACACAGGGGTGCCTGCTTTCATTTTTCATTTAGATGTGCTACGTGGGGTACCTCTCACTTTCTCAGCTTTTTACCTCTGATAGGCCTTTCTAGAACTTTCCGGAGTGGATGCAGCCTCCTCCTAGCACACCCAGGAATGATTTCAGGTGGTAGTACCCCGAGAAAGTTATTCTTGTTTCACTTCTCCCCCAGGTTTTCTGGCTGAGGGGAGGAGGAGGCCTCGGTTTGCCATTGGCAAGTCTTAAAGATTTCCTTAGCTTCATGCCGTCCTCTCTGTTTTACATTTTTAAGAAGACACCAGGGCTACCCTGCTAAGTATTTAGCAGGCAAATATCTAGCTAGAATTTAATAGCACCGTTTTGTTTTTATCTTTAATTTGTGTTAAGAAGCAAGTGATCCTGGTTTCTCATTGATGTTAGAGATCTCATTTAGCAAACTTATATAGCACTTACTCTGGAAGGCTCGTTTTAAATGCTTATAAAGGGAAATCGCTGATTCTCATAATCATATTATAAACCTCTGTGACAAGAACTGTAATTGCTTTCATTTTATAGATGGGAAACTGAGGCACGAGGGAGTAAAATCAGGTTCAGAAGTGGGGGAGGCAATGTTGAAATCCTGACAGCTTGGCTTTAGACTTTGTTCTTAACCTCTGTGCTATGCTGCTTCTCCACAGGAACGCTTTAAAAATTAATGTATTCAAGGAAAAAAAGTGAGTCGATTTGAAGGAAACGTTGATATAAAGACAATAAGGCTCCTGCACTCTCAGGAATGGCAGAAATGGTGAAGGGAACTAACAGGAGTGCAGTTGCTGGCTACGCTGGCCAACAGAATCAAGAAGTGCCTAGCCAATTAAGCACTTGGAATGGACACAGCACACTCCACCCAGAGGATCCCTGGTGGTTCAGGTACAACTTCTTGCAGGCTGATTCTGTAATAGAGACATCTTGCAGGACTGGCTGTATTTGTAATGATATGCACATGCATACATGATGTGTGCATATACACTCATGTGTAAGCACACACACTGGTGCTCTTAGGTGCCAGGACTTAAGCCAGCCAGCGCTCTCATTACATGCATTCTCTTCTTTGCCATCCATGTATTATCCCCTTTAATTGTTGCAACAGCCTGTGTGGTGGCTTTTATCCCCTCTGCTGGATGAAGAAGCTGAGTCAGGAGAAGCTGCTGAACTTGCCCACTCTGCTGGGTTATGCTGGGAGGTCAGCCCCAGTGGCTCCCGAACCCAGGCAAGTTCTCTCCCACCACCTGACACGGCCAGTTACTTGGGATTAAAGAGAGAGCCTGGGACTCCTGAGTGGCTCAGTGGTTAAGCATCTGCCTTTGGCTCAGGTTGTGATCGCGGGGTCCTGGGATCAAGTCCTGCATCGGGCTCCCTGCAGGGAGCCTGCTTCTCCCTCTGCCTGTGTCTCTGCCTCTCTCATGAATAAATAAATAAAATCTTAAAAAATAAATAGATAAAGAGGGAACCCACTTTCCTGACATTCTCTTTCAAAAAAAAAAAAAAAGCTTGGAGTTCAAATATGGCTCTGGATGACAATTCTCAGACTCTGAGATTTAAATAATAAATAGCTTAAATCTTAGAGATTGATTTGGAATTCCCAGCTCTCTATTCTATCACGTAAGGACATTCAAAACAAAATGGGACTTCCCTAGAATGTAACAAAGCTTGGCCACCGTGAATCATCACCTTGAATACATAACTAAAAGGAGATCCTAACACAGCAACAGAGGGAGAACATAAACTCGGAACAACCTGGATGTGTGAGCACATGTGTGCGCACACGTGTATACGTGTATGTGTATGCATGCATGTATGTGTATTCTATTTTTAAGAAAATTAAAACTTCCTCATGGAACCGAATCGGCAGTGCTGGGGGACCGTGGCCTTGGAGTGCCAGTCTGCCCTTTCTGCTATTTCCTGTTGGCTGTTTAATTGCCTTAATTTAAAAATCAGCTCCTCCGACGGATACAAGACCATGTCCCCCACTCACCCTGACACTGATAGTGCTGAGTGTGGATGCTCTTGGCTCTGACCTGCGGCTGTGGGAAAGCCACTTCACACTGGGCACCGTCTTCAGTCCTCGGAGCTTGGTGCGCTCCCAGAGGGCAGCAGTGGCATCTGTTCATTCACTGCTCTGCCCTAGAGCCTTGCCCAGTGCCTGGCATACAATAGGCACACAGCAGCTATCTTTTGAGCCACTGAGTAAGGGAGTGGCTGGTTGATAAAAGGGAGAATGCCATTTTCACGTTATCCCCTCTCTGTGTGCAGATCTGATTAAACTCTTCATGATTTGTAAATTATGAAATAGTAATGGGAAGTACACTGCTTACCCCCCACATCACATAAGAAGAAAGTTTATGAGCACCTTCCTTGTCTCGTCCTCCTTGAAAACCATCCTGAATTCTGGGTTTCTCATTCTATTCCCTTTCGCATGTAGTTTTTAAAATCCCACAAGTACGTATTCCATCCTAAATTATGTATTTACCATCCTTGCTTCCCTAAAATAGTTTTTAAAATTGCATTTGTATGCAGATTCTCAACAATGTATTGTATAACTTTTGTTGGGTTTCTAAAGTTTATAAAAATGGTATTCTATAGCTTTTTGTAAAATTTTCTTTTTTTTTTTTTTTTTGGCTTTTTTTCTGTCTATATTTTGTTTCTAAGTTTCACTGGAGGAATGGGAGGTTTATTTTCATCGCTGGATAATCAGCCATCCTCTGAATAGTACAATTTATTTGTGTGTTCCCCTGTCAATGGGATTGGGGCTCCTTCCATTTTGGAGCAATTATGAACAATACTTCTGTAAACATTCTTTTTAAAAAAGAAGTTTAGTTGTTAAAATAATATTACATGCACACACATACACATGTATATAGAGTGTAAAATAAAATGAAAATTAATGAATTAACAAGGGAATGCATTTAAACACCTCTGTGGCAAGGAGATGGACCCCATCAGCCTGAAATGCTCCCATTTCCAAAAACAGTAGCTCTCACTCCTCCAGCTGGATTTTTGTGCTGATCACCTCTGTTCATGCTGTACTGTGGCCAGTCCTAAATGCTACAGTTCAGCTTTTTGTGTTTTCTTTTTTAAAGTGTCTTTTAAATCTCCCTTAATCTGTAGGCTCTCATTCCATCTCCTCCCCATCTTTTTGCCATTTTGAAATATTAGGCTACAGTTTTCATCTGTGCGTTTCTCTGACCTGCTTCCCTTGTCTGCAGGGATGCTATTCTGTTCCTTACTTTTTCCTTGATAACAGTATGGGATTTGACTTTAATTTTTTTTTTCTGTAACATGTGTTATATAACATTAGATTTTCTGAAGTTTATTTTATTTTTAAATATTTTATTTATTGTTTATTCATGAGAGACATGGAGAGAGAGGCAGAGATATAGGCAGAGGGAGAGATATACCCTGTGGGGAGCCGGATGTGGGACTCGATCCCAGGACCCCGGGATCATGTCCTGAGCTGAAGGCATATGCTCAACCACTGAGCCACCCAGGTGCCCCAGATTTCCTGAACTTTTAGAAAGGAGGTATAAGAGTTGTTCCAATTTCACAATTTTAGAGCATCTTCTTCTGTCGTTTTTATTAAGTAGCAAAGAACTATGGCACCTTCCTTCCTGAGATCTCCTGACTCTGTTTTCCTCCCCTACTTTTATCTGGGCCTTTTTTTCTTTTCTCTATTTTCCTGACGTGCTTCCTTTGGATTTTGTTCCTAGCAGTTACTTCTCATTTGGGGTTTGTCCTGGTTGGGAGCCTGGCCTGGTCAGTTCTGAGTATTTCTTGGTCCCAATCTTCTCCAGGACCTTCAGACTTTGCCCCTGGCACCCACCTAATGTCAGAGTAAGCAGATCCCTTCTCCAGTTGGCCCACTGGCTTCCTCATGCTTGCCTGTCAGTTATTTTGAAGTTTTTAAGTCTATCACACACTCTGTCGCCTCCTCTGATTCAGCTGCTGTGCCGTGCAGGTCTCATAGGTGTGTCTCCACCCATTCAGTTTTAGGGTTTACAGTTTTAGGGTTTACATTTTAGGGTTTATCAGACTATCTGGGTGATAGTCTGTCATAGTTACTGCCCATGAGACTTTAGTTTTGCAGTCCTGGCTGCCCTATATTATTGTGGGAGATCTGGAGAGATTACACACCCACAACGCCAAGGTTGTTGCCTTCCCAGAAGACCCAGGAATACTTTACTGTTGTACACCTACAGGAATGTTTCTAAGTATCTCTAGGGGAAATTAGGGCAAATATTTGACATTACAAGATAGTGCTAAGTTGTTTTCTAAAGTTGTTGCATCAGTTTATACTGTCATTGGTAGAATATGAAAGCCCTCTCGGATCCACACGGGTCCAGTACTTGTCAGACTTCTTAATTTTCCACATCTGCTTGGTGGAAATGGTTTGCTCTTTGTGATCTTCATTTGCATTTTCCTTTATTTTCATTTTTTCTTTGTATGCTTACATTTCCCCCATATGTCCTTTTCTATGAATTGCCTATTCATATCTTTTCTCTAATTTTCTTTTGGGGTGTAGTTTTTTGAAAATTGATTTTTGTTCTTACAAATTTTTTTCTCTGTTTTTTTTTTTTTTTAAGATTTTATTTATTTATTCATGAGCAACACAGGCAGAGGGAGAAGCGGGCTCCTCATAGGGAGCCCCATGTGGGACTCAGTCCCAGGATCTTGGGATCATGTCCTGAGCCAAAGGCAGATGCTCAACCATTGAGCCACCCAGCTGTCCCTCTCTGTTCTTTTTTTTTAAATGAGACTTTAATTAATTAACATTAAGTTTTAAATTTTAATTCCAGTATAGTTACTATTTCATATTACTTAAAGTGTCTTTTGATAAACAAGAGTTTTTAATATTTTTACTGAGGTGAAATTCATGTAACATCAAATTTAGCACTTTAATATGTACCATTCAGTGACTTTAAAATTTTTAATATAGTTGAGTTTTTTTTTTATATTATGCTTAGTGCCTTTTGTGTCTTGTTAAAGAATCTTTCTCTGCCCCTTTGTCATAAAGATGTTCTCTACTTTCTCCTTTAAGTGTTAATGTTTTACCTTTGAAATTTGAGTCTTTATCTGGAATTACTTTTAGTAAATGTTGTAAGGTGGGATTTGATTTTTTCCCCACGTATGTAATTGATTATCCAAGAACCATGTATTGATTACCTCCTTTCCCCTAGTAACCTGCAATGCCAGATCTGTCATGCCCTATTTCATTGATTTGAAGAAGCTATCTATGTAAGATGTAACATTATTTTGGTGCAACAATAAAAGAAAAATTACTGTCAATTTAAAAATTACATAATGTTTTCTAATTACTTCACATTTTGTATTTCTTTGAAAAATATTTTCATCATAAATCACTTCTGAATCCACATCAGGAGAATATATTTGAATTAAATTGGTTAAGATATTCTTAGAAAAAAGATATTCTTAAAATGTCTTCACATTTACTTCTGCATCACTGTCTTTTTTAATTTATTTTTATTCATGAGAGACACACACATACACACACATACACACACACACACACAGAGGGGCAGAGACACAGGCAGAGGGAGAAGCAGGCTCTATGCAAGGAGCCTGACGTGGGACTCGACCCCAAGTCTCCAGGATCACACCCTGGGCAGGCAGTGCTAAACCGCTGAGCCACCCGGGCTGCCCTCACTGTCTTTTTTTTAATTGGAATATAATTCACATATCATAAAACTTACCTATGAAGAATATAATCTGGTGGTCTTTAGCATATAATCAGGTATCTTTTTATTGTTGGGTTGTAAGAGCTCTTTATATATTCTGGAGACAAGTTCCTCATTAGATAAAGGATTTCAAATATTTTCTCCCATTCTGTGAGTTGTTTTTTCATTTCTTGGTGCTGTCCTTTGAAGCACGAGAATTTTCAGTTTTGATGAAGTCTGTTTCATCCATTTGTCTTTCGTTTCCTGTGCTTTACATGCCATGTCTAAGAAATCACTGCCTAATCTATAGTCATGAAGATTCACATCTATGTTTTGTTGCACAAGTTTTATACTTTTAGCTTTTACATTAGGTTGTGTATCCATCTGAGTTAATCTTTATATGGTGTGAGATAGAGGTCCAGCTTCTTTCTTTCGTGTGAGACCGCCAGTTGTGTCGGCACCATTTGTTGAAAAGACCATTCCTTAGCCATTCAGTTGGCACCCTTTTTGAAAATCAATTGACCATAGTTGTGTGGGTTTATTTCTAGACTCTAAAGTCTATTTCATTGATATACCTGGCTATCCTTAGGCCAGTCTTGTTTACTTATAGCTTTGTGTAAGTTTTGAAATTGGGAAGTTTGAGTCCTCCAACTTTGTTCTTTTTCAAAATTGTTTTGGCTATTCTCTGTCCTTTGTATTTCCATATGAATTTTAGGATCTGTTTATCAATTTCTCCAAAAAGAGACCAGATGGAATTTTGATAGAGATTACACTGAATCTGTAGATCAATTTGGGGAATGTTGTCATCTTAACAATATTGAATCTTCCAATCTATGAAGGTGGAGTGTCTTTCTGGTTGTTTAAGTCTTCTTTGATTTTTTTTCAATGATGTTATATAGGTTTCAGTGTATTTCAGTATATTTAGACCTTCTTGTTAAATTTATTCTTTTTATTTTACATTTTACTTATTTATGTATTTTTAATTTTTTCACTTGACTAGAGTTGACACACAACATTACATTAGTTTCAGGTGTGCAACATAATGACTCAACCTCTCTATACATTATCCTGTGCTCATCACAAGTGTATCTGTCACCATATAATGCTATTATATCATTGACTATATTCCCTATGTTGTATCTTCTATTTGTGCCGTAGTATGGGGCATGTGCTCTGAACCCAATGTGTTTCTTTGGTCTCCCCTCTTTACCTCCCTTCACCATTCCACACTCATGAGTTAGAAAACACCCCATGTGATTTTGCTTTTTTTCCTTTTACTTTTTTGTTTCATTTTTAAATCACTGAGTTCTAATAAACGGTAAGTTAATCTACAAAAACGCCAGGTAGCAACCTGTCAGTACTTACTGAGCTCATTTTGACCAGTTGTTTGAAGAGAAATGTGAGTGTGTGCACAGGGGAAACCCTAGAATGCATATATACCTGGATAAAGCTGGAAATACATGCATGCACACACCCCTCCTGTGAATATAATGTTTGTCATCATAATCCAAGTGACATGACTGCACACACACACACACACACACACATTTGTTGGTCCTTGTCAATGTGGTGTGTGACAGTGTTCATGGCTGGATGTCTGCCCCCAAATTGCATTGTGCTGGACTTTAATTTTTGGAGGATGCTGAAAGCTGTGAGTCCCATCTGAGAGACAATTACACCTCCTGCCTTGAGTACTGTCACTGTTGCTATTCCTCTTTATGCTCTTATTTTGTTTGAATGTTTTATTGTCATTCACTTGAATATTAGTGATGATTGCATCTGCTTTGAGTCCAGGGATAAAGTGTTCGAAGAGACCTGCACACACACACACACACACACACACACACACACACACACCACCATCTGTCCAGTTCCAGACCCAAACGGAACCCATTTCCCACCCTACCCTACCCTATCCCCCTCATTGTGGAGCTCAAACCCAGCAGGTGTAAGATGATATCTCATTGTGGTTTTGATTTGTATTTCCCTGATAATTAGTGATGTTGAGCATCTTTTCATGCATCTATTGGTCATTTGTATGTCTCCTTTGGGAAAATGTCTATTCAGGTCTTCTGCCCTTTTCTTTAATTGGATTTTTTTGTGTTGAATTATATAAATTTTTAATATATTTTGTATATTAACTCCTTATCAGATATATCATTTGCAAGTATCTTTTCCCATCTAGGAGGTTGCCTTTTTGTTTTGTTGATTTCCTTAAAACGTTTATATTGGTGTAGTCCCAATAGTTTATATTTACTTTTGTTCCCTTGTTTTAGCAGATATATTCAGAAAAACGTTGCTATGGCCAACGTCAGAGAAATTGCTGCTTGTGTTCTCTTCTAGGACTTTTATGTTTTGGGTCTCACATTTAGATCTTTAATCCATTTTGAGCTTATTTTTTTGTGTACGGTGTTAGAAAATGGTGCAGTTTCATTCTTTTTTTACATGTAGCTGTCCAGTTTTCCTTGCACCATTTATTGAAGAGAGTATCTTTTCCCTATTGTAAATTCTTGCCTCCTTTCTCATTAATTAATTGACTATATAAGTGTGAGTTTATTTATGGGCTTTCTATTCTGTCCCATTGATTTATGTGTCCTTTTCTTTTGTATTAGTTCATTGTTGTTGTTACTTGTTTTTTTTGTGCCAGGATTATCCTGTTTTGATTACTGCAACTTTGTAGTATATCTTGAAGCCTGGAATTGTGATAATTCCATATTTACTTTTCTTTCTCAAGATGGCTTTGCTAATTTGGGGTCTTTTGTGGTTCCATATAAATTTTAGTATTGT
Source organism: Canis aureus (assembly GCF_053574225.1). Classification (NCBI taxonomy): domain Eukaryota; kingdom Metazoa; phylum Chordata; class Mammalia; order Carnivora; family Canidae; genus Canis; species Canis aureus. Next base: position 37,347,602 of record NC_135630.1, read on the forward strand.
TCTAATTTTGTAAAAATTCTGTTGGTATTTTGATAGGGATTGCATAGATCTGTAAATCGCTTTGTGTAGAATGGTCACTTTAACAGTATTAATTCTTTTAATCCATGAGCATAAATATATTTCTGTTTGGGTGGTCTTCAATTGTTTTCATCAATGTTTTATAATTTTTAGAGTACAGATCTTTCACCTGCTTGGTTAAGTTTATTCCTAGGTATTATTATTTTTTTGTTGCAATTGTAAATGGAATTGTTTTCTTAATTTCTCTTTCTGCTACTTCCTTATTAGTATGTAAAAACTATTGATTTCTGGGTATTTTGTATCCTACAACTTTATTGAATTCATTTATTACTTCTAGTAGATTTTTGGTAGAGTCTTCAGGATTTTCTATGTATAGTATCATGCCACCTCCAAACAGTAATAGTTTAATTTCTTCCTTACCAATTTAGATGCCTTTAACTCCTTTTTCTTGTCTGATTGCCATAGCTAGGACTTACAGTATCAGTTGAATAAAAGTGGTGAGAGTGAGCATCCTTGTCTTGTTCCTGACCTTAGAGGAAAAGCTCTCTCTCTCTTTTTTTTTTTTTTTTTTTTTTTACCATTTTTACCATCATATTGTTTGAATATGATGTTAGCCCCGAGCATTTCATAGATGGCCTTTATTATGTTTAGGTATGTTCCCTCTAAACCTGCTTTGTTGAGGGTTTTTATCATGAATGGATGTTGAGTTTTGTCAAGTGCTTTTCTGCATCTATTGAGATGATCATATGATTTTTTTTATCCTTTATTTTGCAGACATCATGTATTACATTGATTTGCAAATAGTGAACCATCTTTGAAGTCCTGGAATAAATCCCACTTTATTGTGGTGAATGATCCTTTTAATGTATTATTGAATGCAGTTTGCTAATATTTTGCTGAGGATTTTTTGTACATCTGTGTTCATCAGGGATATTGGCCTGTAGTTTCCTTCTTTTGTAGTGTCTGGTTTTGGTATCAGGGTAATGCTTGTCTCATAGAATGTATTTTAAAGCTTTCCTTCTTCTTTATTGAAATGTTTGAGGAGAATAGGTATTAACTCCTCTTTAAATGTTTGGTAGAATTCACTCAGGAATCCATCTGGTCCTGGACTTTATTTTTTGGTAGTTTTTGATTGCCAATTTAATTTCACTACTAGGAATCAGTCTGTTCAGACTTTCTATTTCTTCCTGATTCAATTTGAAAGATCGCACATTTCTAGGAATTTATCCATTTCTTCTAGGTTGTCCAATTTTTTGGCAGATAATTTTTTCTAATACTTTTTATAATCCTTTTTAATTCTTCGTAATCCTTTATAATTCAATTGTTACTTCTCTTTCATTTCTGATTTTATTTATTTGGGTTCTTTTTTTTTATAAGTCTGGCTAAAGATTTATCAATTTCATTTATCTTTTCAAGGAACCAAATACCGGTTTCATTGATTTTTTCCCCTCCCTCCCACTCTCCCTCCCTTCATTCCTTCTTTCCTTCCTCTCTTTCTATTTTTCTTTCATTCTTGTCTCTATGTCATTTATTTCTGCTCTGATCTTTGTCCTCTATCATTCAGGATCCCCCCTCTCTTTTTCCCCCTTCTCGTATGTTCATCTGTTTTGTTTCTTAAATTCCACGTATGAGTGAAATCATATGGTATTTGTCTTTCTCTGACTGACTTAATTCACTTAGCATAATACACCCTAGCTCCATCCACGTCATTGCAAATAGCAAGATTTCATTCTTTGTGATGGCTGAGTAATATTTATACACACACACACACACACACACACACACACATACCACATCTTCTTTATCCATTCATCAGCTGATGACACCTGGGATCTTTCCATAGTTTGGCTATTGTTAATAATGCTGCAATAAACATCGGGATGCATGCACCCCTTTGAATCTGTATTTTTGTATCATTTGCTTTTTTTTTTTTTTTTTTGTATTTCAGTAGTGTTATTGCTAAATCAAAGCGTAGTTTTATTTTTAACTTTTTGAGGCACTTCCATACTGTTTTCCAGAGTGGCTGGCTGCACCAGTTTGCATTCCACCAACAGTGTAAGAGGGTTCCCCTTTCTCTGCATCCTTAGGAACATCTGTTGTTTCCTGTGTTAATTTTAGCCATTCTGACAGGTGTGAGGTGATATCTCATTGTAGCTTTGATTTGTATTTCTGTGATGAAGATTTGTATTTCCATGTGTCTGTTAGCCACACTTCTTTGGAGAAGCGTCTATTAATGTCTTCTGTACATTTCATAACTGGATTGTTTGTTTTTTGGGTGTTGAGTTTGATCAAGTTCTGTATAGACTTTGGACCAGATATGTTATTTGCAAATATCTTCTCTTTTCCGTAGGTTGCCTTTTAGTTTTGTCGATTGTTTCCTTCACTGTGCAGAAGCTTTTTATCTTGATGAAGTCCCAATAGTTCATTTTTGCTTTTGTTTCTCTTGCCTCTGGTGACATGTTTAGTAAGAAGTTACTCCAGCTGAGGTCAGAGAAGTTGCTGCCTGTGTTCTCCTCTGGGATTTTGGTGGATTCCTATCTCACATTTAGGTCTTTCATCCATTTTGGGTTTATTTTTGTGTATGGTGTAAGAAAGTGATCCAGTTTCATTTTTCTGCATGTTGCTGTCCAGTTTTCCCAGCACCATTGCTAAAGAGATGTCTTTTTTCCATTGGATATTCTTTCCTGCTTTGTAAAAGATTAGTTGATCATATAGTTGTTGGTCTATTTCTGAGTTTTCTATTTTGTTCCATTGATCTATGTGTCTATTTTTTTGACAGTACCATACTGTCTTGCTGACTGACTACAGCTTTATAATATAGCTTGAAGTACAGAATTGTGATGCCTTCAGCTTTTCTTTTCTTTGTCAGGATTGCTTTGGCTATTCATGGTCTTTTGTGGTTCCAGACAAATTTTAGGATTATTTGTTCTAGCTCTGTGAAAAATGCTGGTGGTATTTTTTTTTTAAAGATTTTATTTATTCATTCATGAGAGACACAGAGAAAGAGAGAGGCAGAGACATAAGCAGAGGGAGAAGCAGGCTTACTGCAGGAAGCCCAATGTGGGACTCGATCCAAGGACCTGGGATCATGACCTGAGCCAAAGGCAGACGCTCAACCACTGAGCCACCCAGGTGTCCCAATGCTGGTGGTATTTTGATAGGGATTGCTTTAGATATATAGATTGCTTTGGTTTGTATAGACATTTTAACCATGTTTGTTTGTTCTTCCAATCAATGTCTTCTCTGATCTTTACTATTTCTTTTCTTCTTCTCAGTTTGGGCTTTCTTTGTTCTTCCTTTCAGTTTAATGTTAGATTGTTTATTTGAAACTTTTCTTGTTTATTGAGTTAATTTATTCTTTTTTTTTCAAAGATTCATTTATTATTTTAGGGAGAGAGAGAGCAAGAGTAGGAGGGGCAGAGGGAGAGGGAGAGAGAATCTCAAGCAGAGTCCATGCAGCATGCAGAGACCAACGTGGGGCTTGATCTCATGACCTTAAGATCACGACCTGAGCCAAAACCAAGAGTCAGATGCCTAACTAACTGCACCACCCACACACCCAGAGTTAAATTTATTCTTAAGTATTTTAGTATTTTTGATGGTATTATTAATGGAATTGTTTTCTTAATATAATTTTTGTATTGTTCATTGCTTGGATATAGAAATGCAACTGATTTTTATATATTGATCTTCTATCCTGAAACCTTGCTGAATTCACTTATTAGCTCTAATCTTTTAGTAGCTTCCTTAGGATTTTCTGTATATAAGATCATGTCACCTATAAACAAATAATTTACTTCTTTCTTTCCACTGCCTTTTATTTATTTTCTTACCCAATTTCCCAGGATAAGACTCCAATACAGTTTGGTGAGAATGATTATCCTTCTCTTCCTTTGATCTTAGGAAAAAGACACTCAGCTCTCACCATTAATTATGATATTAGTTAGAGGTACTTCATATATACCCTTTATCAGGTTGAAGAAGTTTCCTTCTATACTTAATTTATCATGTATTTCTTATCATGAAAAGGTGTTAGTTTTTCTCACATGCTTTTTTTTCCCCACATCTAGTGAGATGGTTATGCAGTTTTTGTCCTTTCTTCTATTAATATGGCATTTTACATTGATTTTCTACTTGGTCATGATGTATAACATTTTAAAATATGTTACTGGGTTCAATTTTCTAGTATTTTATATAGGATTTTTTTTTTGGTGTGTCTTTATCTACAAGGGATATTGATCTGTGGTTTTCTTGTGATGTCTTTCTCTGGTTTCATTATAAGGATGATAATGGCTGCATAGAGTTTGCTATGGCTGATGTAACAAAGTACTACAATCTTGGAGGCTTAAACAATAAAAATTTACTACCTCATATTTCTTGATTCATATTGTCTCATAGTTCTCATACATCTGGAAGTCTAAAATCAAGGTGGCAGCAGGGTTGGCTCCTTCTGAGACTGCCAGGGAGTGATCAATTCCAGACCTGTGTCCTTGGATTATAGATGATCGTCTTCTCTCTGTGAGCCTTCACATCATTTTCCTTTTATGTGTACATTTGTCCAAATTTCCCCTTTTTATAAGGACATAAGCTATATTAAATTAGGGCCCACCTTAATACCTCATTTTAACTTACTTTCTCTGTAAAGACCCCATCACTTCATAAGGTCACATTCTGAGGTACTGAGGAATAGAACTGAATTTGGGTGGGTGTGCAGTGGAGAAGACCTAATTCAACCCATAACAGGAAATGTCTTATATTTCCTATGTCTTGAAAATGTTTGTAAAGACCTATCATTAATTGTTTTTTTTAATTAGGTAGAATTTACCAATGAAGCCTTCTTGTCTAGGGCTAAAGTTTTTTTGATCACTAATTCAGTCTTTTTTTACTTGGTATAGGTCCATTCAGATTTTCTTCTTGGTGTCAATAGTTTGTGATTTTTCTAGGAATTTTCCCTAGAAATCTATCTAGTTTGTTGACAGGCAATTGCTCATGGTATTCTCTTATAATCTATTTTACTTCTGGAAGGTCAGTGGTAAAGTGCCCACTTTTATTCCTGATTTTAGTCATTTAAGGTTTCTTTCTGTTTTTCTTGATCAGTCTAGATTTATCAATTTTGTTGATCTTTTCAAAAAACCAACTTTTTGCTTTGTGAATTCCCTCTATTGTTTTTCTCTTCTCTGTTTTCCTTATTTCCACTCTAGTCTCCATTATTTCCTTTCTTCTGCTTTTTATGGGTTTCATTTGCTTTTGCTTTTTTAGTTTCTTCAGGTTATTGATTTGAGATGTTTTTTTCTTTTTAAATATAAGTATTTACAGCTATAATTTTTGTCTAAGCACTGCTTTAGCTGTATCTTATAAGCTTTGGTATATCATGTTTTTGTTTTAGTTCATCTCAAAATATTATCTGATTTCCTTTGTTATTTCTTCTTTTACTAACTGGCGTGTTAATTTCCACATATTTGTGAATTCCCAAAATGTATTTCTGCTATTTTCCAGCTTTCCACTGCAGTTGAAGAACATACCTGGTGTGATTTCAATCTTTTAAAACATATAGGGACTGGTTTTATAGTCTACTGTATGGTCTCTCCTGGAGAATGTTCTATGTGTACTTAAGAATGTATATTCTGCTGTTGTTGGATGGGGTGTTCTATAGATGTGTGTTTAGTGGTTTTATAATGTTGTTCAAATCTTTGATTTGTTGATCTTTCATCAAGCTTTTTACCTGTCATGGAAAATGGGCTGTTGAAGTCTCCAACTATTATTGTTGAGTGGCCTATTTCTCTCTTCAATTGCAACAGTTTTTTACTTCATGTATTTTTGTTGTTAGGTTCAAATATGTTTATAACTGTTATATGTTCTTGATAAGTTGACACTTTTATTGTTCTAAAATGTTGTCTCTAGTAACAAATATTATCTTGTAGTCTATTAGTCTTTTATTACATAGTCTTTTATGACATAGTTCTCTTTTGTTACTGTTTGCACAGTATGTTTTTTTCCATTCTTTTACTTTCAACCTATTTGTGACTTTGAATCTACATTGTGTTTCTGCAGCCAACACATAGTTAGGTATGTAAAAAAAAAAAAAAAATCCATCCTGCTAATCTCTGCCTTTTAACTGGATGTTAAATATTTTCACATTTAATGCAATTATTGATAAGGTAGGACTTATGACTGCCATCCTATTTGTTTTTTTTTAATTATTTAATTAATCTATTTATTTGAGAGAAATAAAGATAGCGAGAGAGAACATGAGCAGAGAGGAGAGGGCGAAGCAGGCTCCATGCTGAGCAGGGAGCCCAATGTGGGGCTCAATCTCAGGACCCTGGGATCATGACTTGAGCCAAAAGCAGATACTTAACAGACTGAGCCACCAAGGTGCCCCATTCCTATTTGTTTTCTATGTATTTTTCTTCTCTTTCCTGTTGAAGAGATGAAGTAGGGAGGGGCAGAGGAAGAGAGAATCTTAAATAGGCTCCATGCCCAGTGCAGAGCTGGATGGGGGGCTTGATCTCACAACTCTGAGATCATGACTTGAGCTGAAGTTGAGTTGGGCACTTAATTGAGTGAGCCACCCAGGCACCCCATATCTTCTTTTATTTCTCAATTTCTTCATTACTTCTTTCCTTTGTGTTGAAGACATTTTCTAGTATGGCATTTCAATTCCCTTGTCATTTCTTTTACTATATATCTTAACTCATTTTCTTATTGTGTTGGGACTTATAATTGATATGTTAACTGACAACAATTTAGTTTGGGCTAATAAAAACTTAATTTCAGTAACTTTGCTCCCGTTTATTCCATTCTCCTCTTTTGTGATGTTATTGTACAAATTACATCATCATACGCTGTGTGCCCATCCACACAGATATGTAATTATTGCTTTGTGTTGTCTTTTAGATTGTAAACTGAGTTCACTCCTTGATGAGTCACAGGTAGAAACTATATCAGATGAGTTGTTGCATAAAAGAGACTTTATGTGCAGCAAATAAGAAGATGTTGGGGAATAATATCCAAAGCCATGAATCCTTGAACAGGATTCCTTTTATTTAGAGTTAGGATGAATATGTAGCTAGGGGAGTTTGTCTTCATATATACAGGCAGGCTTAAGTTGTGCATGCACCTTAAGGCCTATGCATACACTGTATGTTATGTAAACGTGGCTTGTGCTCCTCCTTGGGTGGTGATTTTAATATTATAATGGGTAAAGATGACTATTGGTTACTCCATGGATCAATCCCTGGTCCAACTGTACTGACATAAATTGGGGGTTAAGTGCAGTGAGTGGTCTGGGCCACAGAGCTCTACCTCTGAATAGTCATTATTACTTGAGGGGTAGTTTTGATTTCCATCACTGGGATGTTATGCCTTTAGGGTCTTTTGCTTGAGTTAAGAGACAAGCTGGAAAGAAGAGCTAGAGGAAAAATGTGGGACAGAGGTCAATGGGTACAAGCAGGTGAGCAGTAAAAGTCAGGTCTAGGGGTCTAACTGGTGACAAGATGGGAGAAAGAGTTATAAATAAAAAATATATTTATATATTTACCTCTATAGTTACCTTTACCAGTGTTCTTTATTTCTTCATGGGGATTTGAGTTACTGTCTAGTGTCCTATTAATTCAGCCTGGAGACTCCCTTTCGTGTATCTTGTAAAAGCAGGCTTGCTAGTGATGAATTATCTCTAGTTATATTATGTATAATTAATATTATATATAAACTAATCGTATTAGGTTTTTGTTTACCTGTGTCTTCATTTCTCTTTCATAGTTAAATATATTTATAATGGGTATTTGGAAACCTTTTTTTTTTTTTAAGATTTTATGTATTTATTCATGAGAGACACAGAGAGAGAGGCAGAGACATAAGCAGGGGGAGAAGCAGGCTCCCTGCAGGAGCCCGATGTGGGACTCGATCTGGGGGGCTGCAGGATCACACCCTGAGTGAAAGGCAGAGGCTCAACCGCTGAGCCACTCAGGCATCCCTTGAAGCCTTTTTCTGTGAAATCTTATATCTTGTCATTTCCACAGTCAGTTTTGTTGTCGTATTTTTTTCTCAGTATATGGGTTATATTTTCCTGTTTCTTGCATGCCTTAGAATTTTTTTGTTGGGGATGCCTGGATGGCTCAGCAGTTGAGCGTCTGCTTTCAGCTCAGCTCCTGATCCCAGGATCTGGAATTGAGTCCCACATCAGGCTTCTTGCAGGGAGCCTGCTTCTCCTTCTGTCTATGTCTCTGCCTCTCTCTGTGTGTCTCTCATGAATAAATAAAATTAAAATAAAAATTTTTTTTGTTGAAAAGTAGACATTTTAGATAATATATTGTAGGGACTATGGCTACTGCCTCACCCCCACACACAAGGGTTTATTTTTATTTGCTTGTTTGTTTTTTGTGACTGGATTATCCTTCCTCCCATACAGTGTTAAGCCTGTAATTCACTGCTCCTCAGGGATCCAACTTGGAAATACCCATAGTTCCTTGGGATGACAGTGGTATTGGTAGAGTTCTCTTTTCCTGAACACACCTAACTGTTAAACTCCACTAATTGCTAGCTGATTGCTCTATTGTTTCCAGTGGTGCCTTCAGGCACAAATTGTTCTACAGACTAATCCAATCAAAGTGTGGCTCCTTTGAAGGAATAGCTTCTTGGGTCTGTGTTTGATATTTGTTCTGACCCCAGGGTGGGTCTTTCCAGCCCCAACCATCTTACTCCATGGTTCTCTTGTAAACCAGCCAGCTGACATTCTAGGCTATGTCATCTTAAAATCCATAAAACTCCCCTTTGCCTTTCTATAAAACCTTGAGTGTTCTTGACAGTGCCCTTAGGTTTGAACTTCCCCACGCTCTGTTGAAAGTGAAGTCAGGTCCTTGAGAAGAGATTAGGAGCTATCTATTTTATAGCCTGCTTCATTTACACTAATCTCTGAGCCAAGGCTCTGGAGCTGCAGGTGGGAACTAGGGCAAGCTTCTGAGTCATACCTCTGCTCCAGGAGGTGAATGTTAGAGTAGTGGCAGTAGCCTGAAGTCCCTTTGGTTTGTAACCATTACCTGATGAGCTGAAACAAGGGTAATTGGGGCCTCAGTATTCTTAGCATGCCACACCCAAGGTAGGGCCTCTATTCTAAAGTAGGGGCTGGGCAGTAGAAAGGAGCCTATATCTCTCAATGATACTTGCTTGGAATTAGCTTCAGCAGTAGGAAGCTGGGGGTGCAATGAGAAACACTGAAGTTCTGCTTCTCCTAAGAAAGCTCTTCAACTGGTGGTTTGGGGAGAGGGAACTCTGGGTTCTTTGCTGGAGTCTTTCTGGAACATTCTGGAGTCTTTTTACCTCAATGAGCTGGAAGAAGGAGGAAAGGAATGGTCTTAGTTCAAATACCACACACTCTTGCCTTTCTTACCAATTTTTTGGGGGTAGATTTTCTTAAATATATCTTTTGTCATTTGCTATTTGCCACTAAAACCATTTTTAGAGGCTTTAAATGCTGTTTTAAAAACTAATTTTCACCAGTTTCACTAGGGAGCTCAATGGAGCTCAATGGAGCTCCTCTCGCTGTCACGTTGGAAGTGGATCTTCCTTGTCTCTCATTTTGCAAGTATAGTTTTGCAGGATTTAGAGTTCTTGGTTGAATCTCTTTATTTTTTTGGCAGTTAAAATATGTCATCTTTCTGTCTCTGGTCTCCGTGGTTGAAGATTTTACTTACTTACTTACTCACTTATTTTTTTATTTGAGAGAGAGAACATGAGCAGTGGGGAGGAGCAGAGGCAGAAGCAGATCCCAGGACCCTGGGATCATGACCGAGCTGAAGGTAGCTGCTTAACTGAGTCACTCAGGTGCGCTCATATTTGTCCATGATTTTAGGTGAACTGCTAACATTTCACCATTAAGAGTAATATTTTCTGTAAATTTTTTTCTGTGAATTTTTAATAGGTTATCAGATTAAGGAAGCTCCCTTCTATTCCTGTTTTGCTATGAGATCTTTAAAAAATTAAATTATGAATAGGTATTAAATTTTACCATGTCTGTTTCTGTATCTATTGAGATATTAAAATGTTGGGGGGTGCCTGGGAGGCGCAGTTAAGCATCCAACTCTTGGTTTCGGCTCAGGTCGTGATCTCAGAGTCAAGAGATGGAGCCTGGGTTAGGCTATGCACTCAGTGTGGAGTCTTCTCTCTTTCCCTGTGCCCCTCCTGCTCATGCTTCCTCTCTCTCTAAAATAAATAAATCTTCAAAAAATGTTTTTAAAAATGTAGTGAATATTTATAGAGTTTCTTATGTTAAATTATACTTGTATTCCTGGAATATGTCAAACTTAGTCATGGTATTCAATCTTTTTATATATCCAAGATTAAATTTGCTGATATCTTTATTTGGGATTTTTGCATTTATGTTCATGAGTGAGATTGGCTTATAATTTTCCTTTCTCATATAGTTCTTGTCTATTTTTGTTATCACTCATTGCCTCCTAGAATAAGTTGGAGAATAGTTTATCTTTTTGTAATTTTTAGAAGTTTATATAAGATGGAATGGTTTGTTCTTTAAAAGTTTAGTAAAAATTTTTCTGCTAAACCATCTGGGCCTTGGGTTTTTTGGGGGAATTTTTTGGAGGGTGGGGGTGGAAAAATTTTAAACTACTGATAGTTTTTTTTTAATAACTTAGGAATATTCAGACTTTCTTTTTTGGAATCCATTTTCGTAAGTTATATTTTTGTCCATTCTAAGTTGTCCAATTTAATCACATAAATTCATGTGTAGTATTCTCTTACTATCTTTTTAATTTGCTTCATCTGTAGTTTTGTCTTCTTTTTATACTAAGATTATTTCTGAGTCTTTTCTTTCTTTTTCTCATGCCTAGACTTATCAAAGACTGATCAATTTGATTAGTCTTACCATAAAACCAGGCTTTGACTTGGTCAGTCCTTTCTAGTGACCTATTTCATCAATTTCTGATCCTCCATTTAGTATGCCTTTCTTTTTACTTTTACTGGGTCGATTCTTAGTGTATTCATTCTTAGTGAATAGGGTAGCCCCGGTGGCGCAGCGGTTTAGCGCCGCCTGCAGCCCGGGGTGTGATCCTGGAGATCCGGGATCGAGTCCCATGTCGTCCCATGTCAGGTTCCCTGCATGGAGCCTGCTTCTCCCTCTGCCTCTCTCTCTCTCTGTGTCTCATTAAATAAGTAAAATCTTAAAAAAAAAATTCTTAGTGAATAATTGAGACTATTGGTTTCCTTCTAAGTAATATTTTTGCTGCATCCTCAAATTTTTGATAAGGAGATATTTGATTACCATTCCATTTTAAATTTTGGAAAAAATCATTATAATTTTCTTTTTGATTAATGGTTTGGAAATCTATATTTTAAATTTCAAAATGTATGGGCATTTAAAATATAGCCTTTTATTCTTGATTTTTAACTTTTTTGTGCCAAGTTTGGAAAATATATCTGTATGACATTTATTCTTTGAATTTTTTGAGATTTGCCCAGGTCTAATATATTTTCATTCTGTTTTCTTGAGAAAAATGTAATTTCCTTATACCTTATGATTTTAAGATTATGTTGTTATAGACACACATACACCCACACACAATTTTTGTTGCGATTTCCCAGTATAACAATGAATTTGTCATTTTTTTTTTGCTTTATGTATTTTGAAGCTGCATTATTAAATGCATGCAATTTTAAAATATTTAAATCTTTATCATTATATATAGTGACTCTATCTTTAATAATGTCTTTTGCCATAAAGTATACTTTGTATAATAATCTAGCTACCTCAACTTTCATTTGGTTTGTTTTTGCCTAACACATTTTTTACTATTGCTTTATCTTTAGTTTTCAGGTGTGCCACTTGTAAATAGTAAATAATTGTATTGAAAAATCCAATCTGGTAATCTCTTTTAATTCAGGAATTTAATCTGTTTATATTATTGTGATTATTGATATATGTGGATTTTTTTCTAACATCTACTTTTGTTTTTATTTTTTTATTCTTTCTTTATTTATTTAAAGATTCTATTTATTTATTCATGAGAGAGAGAGAGAGAGAGAGGCAGACACAGGCAGAAGGAGAAGCAGGCTCCATGCAGGGAGCCCAACATGGGACTCAATCCCCGGTCTCCAGGATCAGGCCCTGGGCTGAGGGCGGCGCTGAACCGCTGAGCTACCCGGCTGCCCTCTACTTTTGTTTTTAATGTCTCCTGCTATTTTATGCTATTTCTCTCTTTTATTGCTTTTTAAGAATTGACATTTTTGTTTATTTGCTTTATTTCATTTTTTCCTCTCCTAAGGATTTGGATGTTATATTTTTAGTTTTTAGTGGTCACCCTTAGCATTTTTCCAGACTTACTTAACAAAACCTTAATTAGTCCATAATTTCTTCTACCCCCGAACAAATACAAGTGTCTCAGAACATTTTAACTCACTCATTTACTCAGTCACCTTACATGTCATTGTTGTCCAGTCTTTCGGTACCCTTTAGAAGAAACTCACATATGTAGACATTATTATTATTTTATATAGACATGGCTTATTTAGATTTGCCTTCATGGTCACTATTTCTTTTACTATTCCTTCTTGTTTTTTGCCTCTCCCCTGGGATTATTTTTTCCTTCTATCCAAAGTATACTTTTTAGAAGTTCTTTAGATAAGAACTATTGGTAAACTCTCTAATTTTTGCATATCTGAAATGTCCTTTTTTTCCTTCTTTCTTAACATCAATTTTGCTAGATTTATAATTGTAAATTGATAATTATTTCCTCTCTGTACTTTCAAGATATGAGATCACTATTTTCTGATTTCCATTGATTAAGTTTATTATTATAATTTCACAATTGTAAATAATCTGTCATTTTTCTCCAGCTGCTTTTTGAGCTTCCTAATGTTTCTAGGTGTGGTTTCTGTTTTCAGATATGCTTTCCTGCTCAGAGGTACGCACTGTGCTTTCTGCTTTTTAGAGTCTAGTCTTTTATTACTTTTAAAAAATCCTCACCCTTTATCTCTTTAACATTTGCCTTTCTACCATTTTTTTCTTTCTGGAGCTCTGCTTATTTGTACGTTAGACTTTTTCATTTTAACCTCTATCTCTTTTAGCATTCCTTTTATATTTTCTGTCCATTTGTCTTTTATCTCTCTCTCTCTCTCTCTTTTTTGCATCCTGGGTAATTTCTTCAGCTCCATTTTAAAATTCACTAATTTTCTCCAATTGGCCATTAAATCCATCAAATTAGGTTTGTTTCCAATGATATTTCATTTCTGAATTTTCTATTTTTTGTCATACCTGGTTGATAATGTTGAGTATCATTGTATTTCTCCTAAAACCAATTACTGTAAGATTATCACTTGTAATAATTACTATTATTAGTGTTATAGATATTATTTCTACTTTATATTTCAATTAAGACCTTATATTGATTTTAAAAAGCATAGGTAGGTTATATTTCTGAATTTAATTTTAGGTTAGTAGAAAGGGTTTTCAAATAATATGTTAGAATAAGTTGATGCCGGTCTGGTGGGATTGAGAGTTTCTGCTCTACTGCTGCCGGCTTCCTCTTTTGACAAAGACCAGGGCAGTGACCCAGTAGAAGCAAGCTTCTGTGCTTCCAGGGGCCCACGTCATTGCTTTTGGAAAAGATTCAGCTTGTCAAATAGCCAAGTGACAAATCTTCTCTTAAACTTGTATGAGTTATTTTGGTTGTTCCTTAGTTCTTGCGTGAACCACCTTAATAATGGACATTCTTTCATCATTTCTTTTAAAGCTTAACTCTCTCAGCATTATGTGTGGGAGGACACAGAGTAAAAAAACAAAACTCCAAGCATGAGATTTTTTTGTTGCTGTTGAAAATTATTTGAAGTGAAGTTGTTTTCTGACCATGGTTCTTTCTTTGGAAAACTCTTCTCATGGGCTCAAGGCCACCTTTTGGTTATTGTTCCCAAGAAATGGTTTTTAGGTATTAGACTACTTTGTGCACATGGATTTCTTTTTTCTCTTTTTCCCCCTATAGAGTAAGACAGTTTTGCTTTAGTAGAAAAGCTTGACTGCATAATAGGTTGGTGTTCTGCCTTTCAGAGAACAGGGGCTGCAGCCACATCTGCAGCATGCAGTGGCATATCTCTCCAGCATGGCCAGGGAACCCATGTCCTGGGGAAGGTTAATAGAGCAGCAATGCAGCACAGCAGGGACAAAGGAAGATATCTAAGCCCTTGTTACTCAGAGTGTCTGAGGATCAAACACCATCCATGTTACTTGGGAGTTTATTAGAAATGCACAGGGTCAGCCTCATCCTAGATCAGGACTTAAGAGCCTGTGTGTGAACAAGATCCATATGTGACTCCTGTGTACATTCTAGTATGAGAAGCAGGTGCTCTCACCTACATTTTGAGCTGTAGCCTTCTGACCACAGCAGACACTGCTCCCTCCAGGAAGCCTTTCCCCAACTCTACTGGCTTTGGGTGCTCCTTTCACACCACAAACAAGTCCCCCCCAACACACACATACATACCACCACCACCACATCATCACCTGGATCTTGTCTGTCCTTCCCTGCCTATTGCTGTGGGTCTGCGTGCCTACCCTTCCTAGGAGGTAAGCTCTAGCCCAGATCATCCTGTGCTCACCTTGTACATTGCCTGATGATGAGCAAAGGTCAATCAGAAGGCTCATTGAGCCAATGAATGAATGAATGAGTGGGCAGGTAGGTGATCAGCAGGACAGAAATAAAAGCCTGAAATTCACAGGTTAGGTGTTTATTTTTGCTGCTTCTTTGACAAGCTCTACGAGGTAAACACAAAATACACAAACTGTTTCAATGGCATTGATTTTGAACATCAACCTCAGACCATGGCATTTAGGGTTTCTGGAGCATGTTGGTTCAGGCACTTTTGTACCCAGAGGCACATAGAATTTACCAGGCTGAAAGGGAGTGACTTGCTTTCATGGGGATGCTGTTGCCAGCTGCCCGGTGAGGTAGGGAAGAGCAGCAAACACCAGATCAAGGCCAAGCACACAGTCCACCCTGCTTTTCATGAGTTGATTGTCCAGCTGGTGGGTGGCCAGGTCCTCTGCTGCACCAGTTCCCTCCCCTGGGAGCACCTGCAGCAGGAGGTGGGGAGGAGGGGAGGGAGCATAATGGATTTTGCTGTATGTCAGCATCTTTGGTATAAGGAAATTCCCTGGGCCCAGGGAGGGCTGGAGAAGGAAGGCAGCCAATACTGACTGGGACTGGGGTTGAAGACCTGGTGGATCTCAGTTGCCCCTGTTCTCCATGCTTCCAATCAGCAGGAAATTGACGGGCCCTCATTTCATTAAGCAAATGCCAGGATCTGTGCTTTGCCCACCTCCTTTTTCAGCCAGCTTCTCCGAGGATCTCAGTGGCCGCTCCATCAGGTCCCATTTGGAAGAAAAGATTCTGCTGCTCAGCCTTGAAGCAGCAGATGGAAAACATCTGCAGGAAGCAAAGTTTTGCCTGCGTTGCCTTCCCTCCATCACTCACTGGCCTAATGAGATATTCTTACACTTGGCTTTCTTTTTCTCCCCCCCTCCTTACTAAAGGACGCTAATGTGCTCTACAGACATGAGCTCATGAAGCCTCCCTGGGGGGAAGCAGGGGCATCCTTGTAGCACAGTCTTGTCAGCCTTTGCTGGCTCAACCCTCTATTCCTAAGATCCCCTCTGGCCCAGAAGACCTAAGACATAACAAGTGTGACCAGTGCTCCCCATTCAGAGCAGAGTACAGTGTCAGCCTCACTTGTGTCTTCCACTGGGACTTCACCCCCAGTGGGTAAAGCACCCAAAGGTGCTTTTTCTGTGAACATGACAGATCATCCTGGTTCTAGAGCTGGCAGGGGGGCTCAGCCAAAAATAGCTGTTTCTCCACAGGGGAAATAAAAGCGGTTTCAGTCTGAACAAGCAAGGGATGGCATGGGATTTGAGGACACATGTCCTATGGCCCTGACTGTGGTCCAGCCTCTTGTGCTTTAGGGTAGCAGCACTTCAAGTTTGTAGCTTTGGTAGAAAAGACCCTCCCAACTATTTTGAAGTATGACCACCTGGGGTTGGTGATTCTTGTTGGGGCCTGTTGCCCACGTTCTCCCTGTCTCCCTGGAGCAGTGGGGGAGCTTGGTGCCAGTACAGTTTTCTGGCAGTTTCTCTGCCCGGGAGGAGCAGAGGACATTGGACGAGGTCCCCAGTGTTTTTGCACAGGACCAGTTAGGTGGAGACCATCAGTCCCTCAGTGCCCTGGGTAGGGCCTGGGGAAGGCACCCCTGGGATGCTAAGCGCCAGTCTGCCTTGTTTTCCCCTCCCCCTCAAACTGACTTTCAAAGGGCCTGCTCTGGGCCTTTGTAAGAGATATCCAAACTAATGATCTGAAAGGTGAGAAGGCACAGTGGTTTAAAGAACGGTCATCACCAACTTAAAGGAAGGAAAGAAATTACACTTGTTCTCAAGATGGTTCATTAGTGGCTCCTGTGCGGAGGTGACTTCACACTCCCACAAGAGATCAATGTGCCGCCGTTGTGGTGACTTCTGGCTTTCAGGGGAAAAAAAAAAATCTCCCCGGCTCAGAGAGGGTTGGGGAGATCAGCCTGGCCCACACCCCCTACCCCCTTCTACCTAGCAAAGCACCCATCTACAGGCAGCAGGCTCACTCCCCAAGGGCCCTGGCTCCCGCCTGACCTCCTGCTAGGCTGGAGGTGAATGAGGGAGGAGACCCACCCCCTCTGCCCTGCTCACTAGCCACTCTTTCGTCCTGTGCACTGAATCCAGCTCCAGGCAGAGCTCTCATCTGCCCCCCTTAAAGCCCCGGCTCTGCGAAAGCTTTGGGAAAGCAGCAAAAAGGGTGTGAGGACACAAATGGATCAAATCCACCAAGAGACAAGCCTCTCACTGCCTTTTCTGTGCAGAGAGTATATGTCAGTCTTGGCAGATATCCCACTAGCATGAGCTCCTGTTCTCCTAACATCTGGCACTGGCTTTTAAATCTACAAGTTGAGATCTCAGGGACTCAGCTTTTTTAACTAAGTAAGTATAAATGCAAATCCTGTTATAGATATGAAATATATGTGAACGTATATAGCGCACACGCATGTGTGCCATTCGGAATATCACTGCATACATTGGTGTCCTGGGAGTTCAGACCAGAGACCTAGCAGTTTGTGCACAATTTCACCGTACCAGGCGATCCAGAGAAGCGGCCCTGACAGGCCCAGGGCACTATCCTGCCTGTGTCTGCTTTCTGGGGCCAGAGGCAGGCAGCTCACACGTGGCTCGTCTTCTGGGCCAGGGCATGGTCCATTGGCAGGGTAAACTTGATGGCACCATCCTTCTCCCAGCCCCTCCGGATCTTGGAGAGCCTGTGGCGGAAACAGGGCAGCAGGAACAGGCCTTTGGCAAGGATCACGACACAGGGCACCAGCAACGTGAGCGTGAAGGTAGGCGGCAGATAGAACTTGTAATGGCTGTCTTCGAAGGCGCGGGTCCAGCCGTAGGTGAGTGTATGCAGGGTGCTCAGCACCAGGGCTACGAAGCCCAGCGTGGACTGTGAAAGAAAGGAGAGATGGAGTTATGGCCAGTGGTGGTGGGGGTGGTTGGTGACACACAGGGATCCCACCTGTGGCTCATCTGCTTGCCTGGCCCAGGGGGAGGAAGGAGGGCTGTTTTGATAGTCAAGAGTCTGGGTGCCAATCCCAGTCCTGTCACTCCCTCTCTGCAGGATCTTCATCATACCTAAACTCTTGGAGCCTCAGTTTCCCCTACAGAAAAGATGAGAATAATGTCTCTACCCTGCAGGTGTGTAAGGGCTGACTGCATCATGAGGACTTGACAAAGTAATGCTGCCCCCATCCCCGCCCCACTGCATTATTCGTGCCTCTGGTGGCTGCCGGAGGACTTCAGATGCAATGAAGTTCAAAGTTTAAAAACATTTTACTGGTTCTGTGTATATTTTAATGTATATTTGAGTAAGGAGTGTCTGCCAGCATACCAAAGCCCTAATTTTGCTAATAATATTTGGCCTAAGATGAGGCCAGATAAAAAAGTGGTTTTAAGCTGACTTACACATAAACACAAAGTAACAAGTGTACTTGGCATGTGGATTTGGCACCGGTAGTGAGGGTGGCTCCAAGGGCATGTGGGCTGAGTGACCTGACACTATCTGTGAAGCCCGAGGCTTGAGAGCATCACACAGATGCTCTTGGTGGGTGCTGGCCCTTCCCCTCCCACCTACACCCTGACTCATGAACACCTCAGCTGAAAACCCCACCAGGTTACTCTCTTACCTGGAAGGGAATGGGTACTATGTGGAGATCGGGACAGTCACAAACCCAAACAGAAGCAGTTTAGGCCATTTTACAGGGAAGGGGAGCATCCCAGCCCTCGAGCCATGGGTGGCTCTTATGCACCACCTCCAGCCAAGAGCAGCTCTTCGTCATCCCAAGGGCTATACAATCCTGACTTTCTCTGGGAGCTGTGGCATGTAAATAGCTGGGAAGTGCTGATCTGTAGCTCTAGCCTCGGAATCTTTGGCAGGTCAGGTTTCTTGTGGACATCAAATGAGGCATTCTAGGGTCCACTTGTGGGGGCTAGAGTCTTGAATGACACTGTGGCCCTGGGCAAGCCACTAAATCAGCCTCAGTGAGAAGTCAGTGGTCCCCAAAGTTAAAGCTGGGAGATGTGAGGGAAGTGCTGTATGGCTGGGCATTCTGCGGCCCCTAGACGAGGTAGGGATGATGGAGAGCACAGGGTACCAAGGAGCAGAGCTGTGTGGCAGGCATGGAGGAGAGGCACTGGGCAGTTCTGATTGCATTCCATAAGCACTGAGGAACCATTGAGATTTTGGGCAGGAGAGCCCTGTGTTTCTTACATAAGGAATGAAAATAGCAGTGACTCATCAAGCCATGAACACATATGCATTTTCTCTAAGGAGACACTGTAAGGGTTCAATGGAAATGTGGCAGTATGAGGGTACCTCGGGGTACTCTCTATAGGGTGGTTTTGAGCTTTCCACAGAGAAGCCACAATTGGGCCTCCTGGATTTCCTTCCAGCCCCATTTGTCAGCATCGATCCAGGGGCTGGGTTGAGAGACACTGTCTTGCTTGTACTCCCCTCAGGCATGGTTCTAAGTGGGTCTGATTCTGCTACCAGGCCTTATTCTAGTTCCTCCCTAGTGTGGGGGACACCTTGCTTATACCCACTCTAGTACAGACACCAAGACAGTGAACCTCAGTATGTGGAGGAACATTGTTTGGAAGAATTGCTTGCAATACTTTTATGAAAAAACAAAGCATTTTCTAATGGCTATATTCTATATGTTCCTAAACAGGTTGCCAAGTATAGCATTTTTGAACCCTAAAAAATACTAGTTGCCAAAAGATCCCCAGTGTCTATCATTCCTGGCCACCACTGTTTTCTTCTTGGCTTTTAGTAACTTCAAAGATGTTTTTATCTCATCTTTAACAACCTCCTGGGTCAACACAGCCTGGTGGGAAAAGCCACGGTTGGTTCTGTGCTACTACCCACAGGTATGCCATATTAAAATGATCAGCCCCCAAATGGAAGGCTCCCTGACTGCGAGTCACAACCAGATCTGTGTCACTTGCAGATGTATCTATCAAGAACTCCAAACCTCCTGGCAACTTCTGAACCACCCCAAATTTTTCTAAGTTCTGATCTATTGATATTGAAGACGGATTAAAAAGGTCTGAGCACTGAGAAAATATTTGGGGTTAATATCCAGACTATAGAGAGGACTCCCAAACTCAGCAACAGAAAACCAAACACCTCAATTCAAACATAGGCAAAGCACTTAAATAGAACTATCTCCAAAAGAAGACCTACGGATGGCTAATAAACACATGAAGAGAAGCTCCACATCACTCGTCATCGGGGAAATGCAGATCCAAACCATAATGAGATGTCCCCTCACACCCATTAGGATGGCTAGCTGTCAAAAAAACCCAGAAAACAAGTGTTGAAAGGATGTGGAGAAATCGGAAACCTTGCACACTGGGTGGGCACAGCTGCTGGGGAAGATGGGTTGGGGGGGAGGTTCCTCAATAAATAAAAATACAATTACCACGCACTCCAGCCCACCCGCTTCTGATATACACCCAAAAGAATGGAAAGCAGGGTCCCGAAGAGATACATGTATACCCCGTATTCTCAGTGGCATTATTCACAGGAGCCAAAGCATGGAGGCAACCCAAGTGTCCACCGGCAGAAGAATGGATAAGCAAAATGGGATATTCCTAAACAGTAGACTATTACTCAGCTTTATAAAGGAAGGCAGTTCTGACATATGGTGTGACACAGATGGACCTTGAGAACATTATGCACATGAAATCAGCCAGGCACAAAAAGACAAATACTGTATGATCGCGTTTCTATGAGGCAGTCAGGTCACAGACACGGAAAGTGGAATGGTGGTTGTCAGGGGCTGGGGGAGGGGACGGTGGGGGGTTAGTGATTACTGGGGACAGGGTGTCAGTGTTGCAAGATAAAAAGAGCTCTGGAGATGGAAGGTGGGGACAGTTGCACAACAGTATGGATGTGCTTAATATCACTGAGTCATACACTTAATGGTTAAGAGAGTAAATTTTGTGTTATTTTACTACAATAAAAAAAAATTGAGGGAGGAAGAAAAGGTCCCCAGCACCAACCATCAGGAATCAATCTTTGAACAAGCTGGACAACTATGCTGATACTCCCCAACTGGCTGCCTGGCCTCAAATCCTTGCTTCCCCTTCCTCACGTGGATATACTCGGCTTTGCTCAGATGGCTGGGAAGTGCGTTTTACCCCTAAGTCTGAGACTGTGGTTTGCAAACCTGGCTACATGGTAAAATCATGGGGAGCTTAGGAAAAATATGAAATGCCCTAGCCTGGGCCAGAAATGCAGATGAGGTTGGCTTGGGGTGGGGCTCGGGTATCATGAGCTTTTAGAAATTCAGTGACGATGCTAATATGCAGTGAGGACTAAGAACAAAAATTTAGGAGACTCTCATCACCCAAGTCTGAAGTTGAGGTCACGGTGAGAAGCCCGCATGTGCCGCTCTGCCCAGGCTATTTGATTAGGATGGACCTGATCTTATATGTGCCTTCCACAAAGATCCACTGAGGCCTCAAAGGGCCCACAACCTGCATGGTGGGGCTTCCCCAGATGCTGCAGCAATGAGAACCCACCCAGGCCTAGAGATCCAGCCCTGGTGGCCCCCAGGAGGCCTCAGCATTTCCCTCAGGGACATGCCCTGGAGCTCCAGTGTTTGACTCACGTGGCCCACCATCCCCAGCCCCTAATTTGGAGTGCTGGATTGTGGTAGGAATGTGGACGAGCCCTGGGAGGGCACAGAGATGCTGCTCCCATTCCTGCATCCCCATCCTTTTGCCATCCCAAATTCCATGATGACAGATGGCAGGAAGCCCCAGTCCCAGGTTAATGGTTTACAGAGAGGGCTGACAGCCAAACATCAGCCAGTAATGAAGGGCCTTTGGACTTTCCAGTGCCAATGGGACACCTGGATGATTCCAGGGAGTTTGATTTCCTCAAGCTCTTTCTCCTTGGGAACGTTTTGAAAATCCCATCCCCACCCCAACACACACCCACACTCCCCAAACGAAGGCCATTTATATTGTACATAAGCTTGTTAGCAAAAAAGAAACAGCCAGGTTGTCTGTGGCTCTTGCTCCTGCTCAATTACTGTGGCGTAGAGGGGCCGTGGACAATCGCTCATGAAGCTGCCATCAGAGCCGGTCTGTGTCTTATTTCAGGCAGGTGGCCGGAGCGGCCAAGGTCACGGGAAGTCCCTCTAACTCTGAGGCAGAACCGAGTTGCTAGAGCAGAACCCTAATTTCTCTGTCCAGGTGAGCGGCCCCGACCTGGCTATTCTGCAACCTAACAATGTTTAACTGGCTTACTTTGAGCAGTTAGCACAGCCAAGGCCAAACCAAAGCCGTAATCACAAAACCCAGAATTTAAACCTTTGCAAACCACCTTAGGAACAAAAGGATAAAGATAAACACAAGTCACCACTATAGAGTCAACACACTGTTTTGATGGCTTTCAGCTCCAGAAATCATCACAGACCCAGGAGTCAGGCCAAGCCCCTGGAGAACTGCAGCTCTCCCCGGCCAGCTGCTGAGCCCTGGTGACCTGTCGTGGTTGTGTGTGGCAGCGGGAGGAAGTGGGGCCTGGGTAGCTCCTTGCTGGCAGTGCTAACCTCAAAAAATCATCCAGCTACTATCAGGTGCATGTATGGTGCGTCTGACATGCCCTCGGCTCACACCTCCCTGAGGACCACAGGACATAAATGGGGACACTGGTGCTCCAGCAGGCTAGGAAAACTATCTCATGGGGCGGCGGCGGTCTTGGGACTGAAACCCAGATCTGCTCACTCCACACCCTGTGTCAGCCACCCCAACGGTTACCACACACACAACAAAAACAGACTTCTCGGGCATCTGAGTCCACAGGTCGGGGGTGGGTCTGGGTATCTGTGTTTCTCCAAAAGAGCTCTGTGACTTCAAACTTCGTGATGGTGGCTCGCAGGAAGAAACATGCTTTTCATTACTGCCCAGGACATACCACATATGTAAATATAACTACCGAATCAATATAACTGCAAAAACTATCCTTAGGACATGCAAAGCACTCTGAATTTTTGTAACATCCTATCCTACTTCATTTTTTTAAAAGCTGGTTATGATCCACCAAATTGATTTCACGACCCACCAGTGGGTATCGGCTATAGTTTGGAAACACCACCCTGGATCATTCTGATCCCCAAAGTTGGAGTCTCCCAGTGTCTTGTGAGCTCAGAAATGGGTGATTGGTATCTTAGGAGTAATGGAAATGTGGCCACATATGCTAAGAATAATGCAAAATGCTTTTTACTTTCTTCCACCTGTCGTCTCTCACCTCTGTAGGCATTACCTCCATCTTACAAGAGTGTAAAGTGAGGTTCAGGGGGCGTTCGTCACCTGCCCATGATTCCAGAGCTGGGACAGGAGGAGGCAGAGCTGGACCTGGGCTCTGGGCGCTGACAGTTCCTTCTCCCTTTTAGCACCCTTGGGAGATAGAGCATTTGTTTTCGTGGACAGAATGTGGGCGTTTGACTTCTGTAAGTAAAACCCTGCCTTTCTACCCATCCCCTGGCCTTGCAACCCCCCTGCTCTTGCAGTGGGAGAGGGACTTCCATATTTACATTTCAGCTCTTCAATATGTAAAGTCAAGCGTGGCTCCTGAGGTTCCAGTCAGCCTTCGCTAACAAAATCAAATCCTCTGGCTTTCTCCGGCAGCCAGAGCCAGGGCTTGTAATCTACAGCTGCTTAACGGAGCAGCTTTCTGGTTAGGGGAGCGGCCTGCAGTCTGTTTTAATTGTGGATAAACCATGCACCCCAGGATACTCCAAGCAGGAAGAGGAAAATCCGAGATTTGGGTGTGCGACACATGGGGATTAATGGCAGATAAATAAAATTCTGTTTTTCCCCCTCTGCTGCTGGCGTGTGTCAGCCCTGAGCACTCCCCCCGAGACGGTCCGAGATGAGCAGAGCCACTGAGATTCAGAAACAAGACATATTTAAAAAACAAAATAGCAAAAAACAAAAAACCCCAAATAACTACAACTGTGTTTTGTTCTAGGGTATGTAAGCATCCCCAATCAGGGACAATTAATTTGGATTACATAAGAGCACTGCGGCGCCTCGGCGTCCCCCTGTGAATCCCGTACTGTGTCCTCACCACACAGGGAGGATATGTGACAGATTTTTGTTGATACTGGGGGTGGAAATGAGAGCTGTTCCCTGCCCTGATACAGTATCAATGCAGAAACCAGTATTAGTCAGCACCTATCCATGGAGGGGATGAGTTAATCCACCAACATTTGGGGGCTGACCGCGTACTCTGTATGGAGAACGGTGGGAAATGCCAAAGCAATGTAAAAAAATGTGCCTGTCTCAGATGTCCTTGTGACTGAAATGTGGCTATGCCTGTTTTGTTCCCTATCCCATCGGAGGCCTAACATGATGCCGGGCATGCCTTAAGTGTGCAAAAAACACGTACTGAATGAATGAATACATGTGTGAAGACCCTGTGCCTGGGGCACCTGGGTGGCTCAGTTGATGAAGCATCTGACTCTTGATTTTGGCTCATGTCATAATCTTAGGGTCATGAGATAGAGCTCCAAGCTGAGCATGGAGCCTGCTTGAGATTCTCTCTCTCCCTCTGCCCTCTGCCCCTCCCCATCCCCTCTAAAATAAATAAATAAATCTTTACAAAAAAAACCCCTGAAAAACAAAAAATCCTGGGCCATTAACAGCATTTCCTAAACTGTATTTGGTGGAATGTTATCTGCAAGACAAAAAACAAACCCAACAAAGTGGGGAGAGGTAGGGTGTTAATGCTCAAGTAGGTCTGGGTAACAGGTTGGTTGTAGACATTACTAGAATTTTTTAAAAGATTTTATTTATTTATCCATGAGAGACACAGAGAGAGAGAGAGGCAGAGACACAGGCAGAGGGAGAAGCAGGCTCCATGCAGGGAGCCCGATGTGGGACTCAATCCCAGGATCGCACCCTGGGCCGAAGGCAGGCACCAAACCACTGAGCCACCCGGCTGCCCCATTACTAGAATTTTGATGTGCCAGAGGGCATTGTGAATCTCTTAGGGAAGGCAAATCTTTTCTCAGATTTATTCAACTACGGACCTCCTTTTCTCTGAATATCTCATAGGCATGGTGTCCTTTGGGACATGCCATGTCTTATCCCCTATAAACTGGTGATCCTAATGCTTACCTCCTCTTCGCCCCATAAGAACCAACAGGTTAAAGGGGACACAACAGAGCCAGTTGAGGTGAGGTTGCTGAGTGGTCGGCGAGGCTCCCTCACCAGCTCGCTGGCTCTCAGCTAGACCAGTGAGATATGCAGTGACTGCACATCATGGAATTTTGTCTGAGAAGCACAAGAACCATAGACACTGAGAATGTTTAGTCCAGGGTTCAGTGTTCCATCGTCTAATTTTTTTCCCCATATCTACATCTGGCTTCCCTAGACATCATGAGGTCGAGCTTATCCCACAGCCTCTTCATCAGGTGTGGCCGAGCTCTCAAGGCTCCAGAAGGCCCTAGCGTCTGACCGAGCCATCCTGCTGCAAAGATTACGTAAGCCAAGGTGGTTGATGGAGGGGAAGGTGCTGTACATGAGAGTCAGGGCCAACACTGAGCTAGCGGAGTCTTACCAGCAGAGGTAGAAGAAGTACTTTACCTGAACGAAGCTGAATTCCCTCCAGTTAAGTGAGTTTGCAATGGACGGCAGTGATGTGACAGCCAGCAGGGACAGCGTGCCAAGGGCCAGCACGCCCAGCGACAGGTAGATCTCCATCCGCCAGACTTCCTCCTCGATCCACAGGTGACTCTTGTTGGCCAAGACCTGAAGTGGATGGAAGAAAATCCATGGGCACAGTGGCCGAGGTTGGGGCCCTGGGGTATCAGTGAGAGGAGATATTCGGCCTGGAGAAATACCGCAATGGTGAACATTCCCACCACGTTTGACATGCACCTAGTCCTGCTTTAAGTCTCTAAGTGCTTTTTAGACATCAGCTCACCTTTTTTTTTTTTTTTTTAAAGATTTTATTTATTCACGAGAGACACAGAAAGAGAGAGAGGCAGAGACACAGGCAGAGGGAGAAGCAGGCTCCATGCAGGGAGCCCGAGGTGGGACCTGATCCCGGGTCTCCAGGATCACACCCTGGGCTGAAGGTGGCGCTAAACCGCGCCACCGGGGCTGCCCGGCATCAGCTCATCTAATCCTCACAACAACCCTGTGAGGTAGGGTGCACTATTATCCCCATTTCACAGATGAGGGAAATGAGGCATGAGGATCAAGTAACTTTCCTAAGGTCACACGCAAGGTAGTAGATGGCAGGGCTGGGATTGGGACCCAGGCAGTCTGGGTCTCAGCTTTCTCAAATCCTTCTGGGGCCAGTCAACCAGCACAGTCCCCTGAGCTAACAGTAAGGAGTCAGAGAGGACGGGGTGCCCCCCTCATTTGTCCTCGCTCTATCTCTCTTTCAAATAAATGGATAAAATCTTAAAAAAAAAAAAAGGAGTAAGAGAAGTCAATAAGACATACAGACCCTTCAAATATGACCATATCACATGGTTTTCTGGTCCCCAAATCCCCAAAAGGAGGGAAGAGGTCTCCTAGCTCGGAATCCCTTCAACCAGATGGGCTCATGCCTCTGTGACCAGGCTCCCTATGTGCCTGTCTTATCCTGGACACTTTGCCTTCCTGGTCCTCCAAGCTGCCCCAACCATAGGCTTCCATTCAGGACACAAAAAGACACACATAGACACTAAACCCCTCAACATTTGCTGACCCAAAGCCACCAGCTCCCATCTTCCCATGCAGTTCCCTATTTCTGCCTGAGGAATATAGTTTTGGCTCAGCCATTGCCAGGCAACAGAGATTGACAGCCATCACCAAGTTGTGAGCACTTAAGAAGCACCTGCTGCGTGCGGTGCCCCAGGCTGCAGGGAGCAAGGGCACCTGCCCTCACAGAGCTCTGGGATAACCCAATGAGCTCGAGGCACACACCATCAGGGAGCCCCTGTGAGCCCAGAGATCTTGGCCCCCGCCTCCCCACTCCGTGCCCTCTCGGCTCCCACTCCCTGCCCATACTCCTTTGTATGGTGCACACACGAGGAAACTTTTATTAAGGTCCTTCCATTGGAACCATCACTGCCAACTGGACTAGGTAGCAGAGTTCCTGGAAGTTAGTGTCCGCTGAAGAAACACCATGGTACTTTCATTCTAGCAGCAGATCAAGGAACAGTATTTTCTATTAGGAAATGTGACTCTGCTTTAGCAGGCAGGTCTTTGCAAAACAGAATGACTCATACAAGTTTTTGAGAAACTATTTCATCAGGGAAAAAAAGGGGGGTGGGGGCCCCTGGGTGGCTCAGTGGTTGAGTGTCTGCCTTTGGCTCAGAGCGTGATCCCGGGGTCCTGGCACCAAGTACCAAATCAGGCTCCCCGCACAGAAGCAGGGAGCCTGCTTCTCCCTCTATGTCTCTGCCTCTCTCTGTCTCTCATGAATAAATAAATAAAATCTTAAAAAAAAAATAACCCAGGCCCAGTTACCAGCTCCACTATTAAAAATGAATCTAGTGGGCTGAGCAAAATTGTTGAAAAGCTGATGAGACAAAGTTTAAAGAAACTGAGAAAATGCCATCCACTGGGTGCTTTTCTTGCAATTTGAGAAACATGACCCCCCAGTTCTCTTTTAGGGCAGGTGGCTCACGTCGCTGTCCTTAAGCCACAAAAGGACCAGGAGCCTGGGGACTTGAGTTCTCATCCTGGCTGTAGGGTGTATGTGACTCTGGGCAGCTCCGGCCCTGGGCCTCTGTTTCCCCACTGCGGGCTGGAAGAGGTAACGTCTCAGGTCGCATGACTGGGCCTGTGTACCAAGCATGTGTCTGCATTAGCCGGAAGGCTGTGACCAACACAGCCCTGCAGAGGGTGGAGGGGTCTTCTGCGTAATGTGGCTCCAAGTCTTACTCACACCTTCGCCGTGTTGACAACTGCCACTAAGTAAGTCATCTCACTGCAAATTGTTTGTTCTTCAGATAGACTTCATTAGTCATTCCTCTCCGTGTTTCGGTAAGACCAGGCAGTTAATGTCACAAGTCAGAGTCTGGATGATTACACACACATACCATACTTCCTTGCAAAATGTCTTGTTTTTTTCCTCCAATATTTCCACTCTGCAATGACTCTGGGAAGCGGCGGGGTGAGGTGGGCAGGGGAGCAATGGGTGGCGCGGACCCAGGTGAGGATCTGCAGCCCGGCCGCCTGCAGTAGCCCGTGGGATTCTTAACCCACTGACCGGACCACTGTGCTGTACTCAGGGCTCCCCAGGGACCTGCGTCACACACGGCTACCTGGAATGTCGATGCGACAGCTCTTCACTCCCCTGGTAATTCTCCCAAGTTCACAGCTAACCCAGGTGGCCACCAAGAGAACCAGGCTAGCGCTCGCCAACAGGAGCCAGAATAGTGGCATTCACACGTAGGAATTCCGTTCCCTGGGGTTGGCCGGCTACATGGTGAAGAACCCAGGGGCCGGAGGACCAGTGAGGCTGTATCATTGGCCCCTGTCCTTGTCCCAAGAGTGTTCAGAGGGTGGGGCTGACACCCAGATGAGGGGCAGCCTTGCCTAGTAGAGACTGGCTTCAGGCTCAGGGCGGGGCTCCTGCTGATGCTGCCACTAGGGGGCAGTCAGGAGACCCTGGGCAGTCCCTTCTCTGGCTAAGAGCGCCACCTCCCCTCTCTGGCTGTGTTACCCCAGGGGGAAAAAGGATGTTTGTGAAACAAGTCGCATGTGACTGGCACACAGTAGGTGATTAGCACAATAAATGGTTGGCGCTGTTGCTTTTAATGGCAGCTAGGAAGCTGGACTAGTTCTTGCCCTAAGCTCTACATGTACTCCTCCTAGGAGATGCCTGCCACTGGCTTCATGTTGGCCAACTTAACAGCCGCTCCATGGACACGCACTGGGAATCTGTGTCCGGAACCATGGACCTCAAGGGGTGGAAGGACCAGTCACGGAACTGAGTGGGGGCAGAAGACAGGCCCGTCCAGGAGTGATTACAACGTGATGCCCAATAAACGTCACAGAAGCATGGACAAAATACAACAGATTACAGAGGTGGGTATGGGCAATGGGCGAGATAGGCAGGAGAGCTTAGAGGCAGGGGCTTTTTTAGTTTTTGTTTTTTAGGATTTTATTTATTTGACAGAGTGCACACACAAGCAGAGGAAGGGGCAGAGGGAAAGGAAGAAGGAGATTCCCCATGCAGAGCAGGGAGCCCAAAGCAGGCTTGATCCCAGGACACTGGGATCATGACCTGAGCTGAAGGCAGACGCTTAGCTGACTGAGCCACCCAGGTGACCCACAGAGATAGGGTTTTAAAAGAGAAATACAGGGACCCCTGGGTGCTTCTGCGGTTGAACGTCTGCCTTCGGCTCAGGGTGTGATCCTGGGGTCCCGGGATCGAGTCCCACATTGGGCTCTCTGCATGGAGCCTGCTTCTCCCTTTGCCTCTCTCTGTGTGTCTCTCATGAATAAATAAATAAAATCTGTAAAAATAAATAAAAGAGAAATACAAGTATGTTAGACAGGGTGTCCCAGGGTGGGGAGTCCAGGCCAGGAGGAATGAGCTGTGGCCACTCAGAGGACAACATGGGACTCGAGCGTCACAGGAGCAGTGGGGAGAGAGTGCAGCTGCTCCGGGAAGGGTCTGCCATTACCCTGAGGACAGTGGGGGATCACTGGGCGCTCTTCAGCAGGGACAGGGTAAGATGCAAATTTTAGACTCTCCAACAGCCTGGGCGAGGGTTGAGGCAAGGGGAAGAAGAAAACAGGGTGTGGGTTAAACATTTTCTTTGATTTCGATCTTTGATTTTGATCTTGGGATGCATTTCTGGGCAGCCAGACAAGCAAATCAGAAAGCGCTGTACAAATAGTAGTTATTGTAGGTGATACTACTGGCAATACACACGGTCTCAGAGACTCCCTCTGTGGCTGGGATGCAGCTCTGTCCAAATCTGTGGACTCGGGATTGAGGGGAACTGTGCTGTCCCTTCTCCCTAAGGCCCAGCAGGCCAGCTAGGGTGGTGGGCACCTGCCTGCCTGCCTGGAGGCCACAGGAGGACGGCCAGAGGGCAGGCTGGAAAAGTCATCAGGCAGGAGCCTGATGTTACAGCGCTGAATGAGGAACGCCTCTGCCACCCAGTCTTGGGGCCTGAGGGCGTGGCTGACCCCCAGACTATCCAGCATCTACTCCAACACCTGCAGGTGTAGGAGACACCACTGTAGGGTTGGCCTGGCCTGCCCTGCCCCGTGTTAGCCTCCCTCACCCCCTCCCACCTCTCTCTAACCACTCTTCCCCAACAGACTTCTTCAGCCCTGGCTCTACCCTCCAGAACTCTACAGGACAAGTTAAAGCCCCTTTTGCATGAGAAGCCTTCACTGTCTCCAAGTGATCCTGTCCTATGGGAGTGAT
This sequence comes from Canis aureus, assembly GCF_053574225.1. Taxonomy (NCBI): domain Eukaryota; kingdom Metazoa; phylum Chordata; class Mammalia; order Carnivora; family Canidae; genus Canis; species Canis aureus. The sequence continues at coordinate 37,377,658 of NC_135630.1, forward strand.
GGTTGCCTGGCAACCTCCATGGGGTGGGCGTGGGGGAGCCTGCAGCCCCAAAGGGCTTAGGAACTTGGCAAAATTACCTTGCACCAGCCCCTCCTCGCTCTAGTATTTTGCATCGTGGCGAAACTGGGTTAACATAATATCAAGCAGAGCCTTGGCATTGGCTGGAGAATTCAGAGGATGGCGATCAGAGGGTGGATGAGGGAAGGAAGGGTGCAGGGGCTTGCCTTGTGCTCTGGGGAGGGGAGGAGGCATTACCTTCTTCTCCACCCACTGTGTAAAACACCTGCCACCCAGATCTGCCACCTTCTGGGCAGCAAACATTGTGCCAGTCCCTGAGGAGCCACGCAGAGCCTCCTGCTGAGCAGGCTGGCTCATTTTAGAAGTAGGAAAATATCATCAAAGAGCATCAGAAACATTAGCAGTGGGAGAGGCCTCCTCTGCATGAGAGCCTTCAGGGCAAACCAAGGGCTGGGACTGGTCCAAGGTCAAGGTCTTGTTCTAATCAGGAATGGTGGAGGATAAGAGTTTAGGGCTCTGGCCTTCAGGCCTCCACGCCACCCCCACTCCCACCCCAACACCAGCTATAGCAGGAGATGAGACTGTCTTATTCCATTCTGGGGCCCCAAGACTGAGAGAGCAGGTGCTCAGTGAAGGAATGACCTGGGTCCTGGGATCATGTACTCAGCTGTTACTTTGGATTCATTTTCCCTATAGAAAGCGATAAGGATAGGAGCATGGATCTGGAGTAGAATGGCGGGATCAGACTCCCAGCTCAGCCACTCACTGGCTGTGTGACTTTGGTCAAGTTACTTCACTGCTCTGTGCCTCAATTTTCTCATATTTAAAATAAGGCTGGTATAGCACGTGCCTTAGAGGAATAAGGGTGAGATGGATTCATGGGGAGTATGTGAAGCACTTAGAATGGTACCTGGCACACAGCATGTTCTTTTTAAGGGTTTGTGCCTATTATTTTTCCCTTCTTCTCATTTCCAGTGGGCGTCTTGCTCCTCCGCCTGAAGTCTGGGGTTCTTCCTTTCTCTCAGAAAAGCCTAAGCCTACAGACACAATATGCCAGGTGTCTGTGGGGAGGGAAGGACGAGGGCATTTGAGAAGCTGCCAGCAGGGAAGCAGGGGCCCTGGTTCGTGGTTCCCTAGAAGCGGCCCAGCCTTGCCTCCAGGTCCTGCTGTGGGAGGTGGCCTGGCTTCCGAGGGAATGGCTGCATGGTGGGTACACCTGCGGAGGGCCCAGCCTCCCAAGCAAGAACAGAAACTGCAGAGGTCACCTGGGCTGGAATGAGGGGCTCACTGGCACCTGGGCCAAACTCTTGGCTGACTTGTCCTGCAGGGGAAAGGACCCATGTACCTGCCTGGGGACTGGAGGTAGGATGAAGCATGTGGGGGGGAAAAGACAGGCAGCGTTGCTTATAGACCTGAGCCTGGGCATCAGGATCAGACCCTGTGAACTTTGTAAACCAGAAGGGAGCATCGGGGAGCCCTTTTCTGTGGGTACGGGTGCCTGCTGGTCTGCCTATGCTACTACCTGGCTTGGCCTGTAGGCCCTCCATTGCCCAGGAAGCCTGGTAGCAAAAGAACACCACATGGGTTTCCCAGATGAATGAATAATTAACGCCGCCCCCCAGTCCCCTGCCAAAATACCTTGCTTCTGGGGCCTTCCCCACCTCGGCTGAGGGCGACTGCTTCTGTCATCCTTGACTACCTGGCATACCCTCTGTCTATTTCAAAATTCTGTGTCCTCTGGCTTCAAAACATGCCTTCAATACTCTCTTGCCCCCTGCGGCTCCCACCTCACTCCAGGCCCCTGTGGCCTCTCGTCTTGAGTTCCTCTGGAGGAACCCATCCCAGTACGTGCCTTTGACCCCTCCTGCCTGTTATCCACGCAGCAGCCAGAGCGAGCCAGCTGAAGGGGCAGGCACAGCATCTCCCCTCCTTGAAACCCTTCACTGGCTCCCTGTTTCACTCAGAGTCTAAGGCCAAAGCCCTTCCCCTGCCTTCAGGGCCTCCCTGGCCTGGCTTCAACATCTCAGGCCTGGTCCACCACCCCTCGCTGGGGTCCTGGAGGCTCCTGGAATGTGCCTCAGAGCCTCTGCCCTTGCCGCTCCCTGGGCTGGCTGCCACAGGCCATTCTCACCTTTTCCCGCCTCTGCCCACCCATCACCCCCTCAGCCAGGCCTCCCCTGACCATATTCCAGGGGCACCTGGGTGGCTCCGTTGGTTGGGCGTCTGCCTTTGGCTTGGGTCATGATCCTGGGGTCCTGGGATCCAGCCTCACATTGGGCTCCCTGCTCAGTGGGAAGCCTGCTTCTCCCTCTGCCCCTCCCCCTGCTTGTGCTCTCTCTCTCTCTTTCATGCTGTCTCTGTCTCTCTCTCAAATTAAAAAAAAAACAAACAAAAAAAACTTAAAAAAACTCCAAAAAACAAAAAACCGTATTCCACCACAAGGAGCTGCTTGGCTTTTCTCCTTAGCCCTCGGGACCTCGCAGCTGGCTTGGTTTGTCCCCCCTACCCCCGCTCCCACCCCGGGCCGTGCCCATGTGCGTCGTATCTCCCCGTCTGGGTCACTGGTGCTCAGCATCCGGGGTGGCCGCGGGCCCGGGCGCCTGGAGAGCAGCTGGTGGGTGGCACCCACAGGCCGTACCTGTTTGATGGCGAGGTTGACCACCTCGTAGCGGCTCACGCGGCCCAGGGGCAGACAGAAGCTGTAGAGCGCGTGCAGGGCGGCGCAGAAGAAGCTGAGCAGGCCTATCTGCTTGCGGTGCTGCAGCCAGTGGTCCAGCCAGTCGGGGAAGCGGCGGTACTTGGTGCCGCGGTGCAGCTGCAGGGCGGCTGCCAGCACCCCGGGCAGGTACACCAGCGACAGCAGCACGTAGGCCACGCACGGCAGCGTCGTGTTGACCACGGACACGGGGAGCTTGTAGAACTTGCTCTTGCCATCGCGCACGTAGGGCTGCAGGACGTCCCGGACGAAGTTGTAGACATAGAAGAAGATGAAGAGCCCCAGGGCCAGGAGGGCAGGCACCTTCCAGCCTGGGAGGAGGCGCAGGGGCATGGCCTCCACCTCCCGGGCCGAGACCAGGGACCCCATGTCCATGGGCATGAAGCCCATGGCCTGTACCATCTCCGAGACGGCCCGCTTGGCTTCCGGATGGTCACTGCAGATGGGCACCTGGGGGGAGGTAGGGGGAAGCAGATGGGGTCACAGGGGTGGGCAAGGTCTCAGACAGTGGCTAGGCCAAACCCCTCACCAAGCGGTGGAGGAAGCTGAGGCCAGGGAACCCCAGAGCAGAAGGTGGCTCTGACTCCCAGGCAGGCTCTCCCCTCAGCCCGCTACAGCCTCCCAGGCCCTGGTCCAGCATGCCCGTGATGCAAAGAGAGGACCTGGGGCTCACCCGACAGGGAATGTTTTGTCCAGTTCATTGCCATAGGCAACCACAAGCAATGAGCCCACCTAGGCAGCTCCCAGGAGCCCCAAGAATAGATGCTTTGAGAATGGTGGTCTGCTCTGGGGGTCACTCAGTAATTGGGCTTTGCATATGGCCCAGAACATGCAGTGGTGGGTGCAGTTCCATCCCTCAGGCCACAAGTGTCCTCTGCGATGGTGTCCCTTGGCCCCCTATGGCCCTCAGCCAACACAGAAGCCAGCCCCAGCCTCACAGCCCGCTGCTTCCCACCATGAGCTCCACGCAGGCATATTAGTCTCCTCAGATCTCTGGACACTGTGGCCTCACCCACGCTGCTATGGTCAGTCTGGTCCACCGACACTGACGGGGCACCTACTACGTGCTAGGCTTTAAGCACACAGTCCTTCAGCCTTGCCTCAAGTCCACAGGTGGGTACATCCCCATTTCTCAGGTGAGGAGATTGAGGTCCAGGAGCATCATTTCTCACCTCTGTACCTGTGCAGGTTGTCCCCATGGCCTGGGATGTCCTCCCCGCTCCCTGTACCTGACGATATGATAAGCTGACCTGGAAGTCAGCTCTGCCACTGGGCCCTCACACACTGGTCCCTGCCTGTCCACACACGGGAGTCCTATGACACAGGCTGTGGGACTTGGTGTGAGTCAGGTGGGTAACGTCAGGGAGCCTCAGTTTCCCACTCTGTGAAATGGAACTCGGCAGTGACGTGAGACGAACCTGGCACACCGAGGGCCCGCAACAAAAGTTAGTCATTTCCACTTATTGTTTTGACGGCCGCTGGTTGCCCCCACCAACACCCCGGTACCCACCTGCCTGTTCCCATCCCTAGGGCCGGACTGCAGGGTCCAGGCGGAGATGACATTGAAGGCCTTGACCACCGTGCAGGTGGGGAAGAGTGAAGCCAGGTACTCGGCGTTGGACTCGCGGCGCCGAAGATGCTCCTGCTCCGTGGGGTTGCTCACGTCCACGAGGATCTTGCCAGCTAGCTGGTCGCTGAGACCGCACAGGGAGGAGTAATGTTCCCGGAACATGGCCACGAAGATGACATCAGGGGAGTCCACTGCCTCCGCCTGGAAGGTCACTTGTGCAGCTGAGGGGAACAGCCCAGCCGTGCGTTTGGGGTTGCGGCTCCCCACAACCACGCTAAAGCCAGAGCCCAGCAAGCGTGTGACCAGGGAGCGGGCAAAGTCCCCGCTGCCCAGGACGCCGACTTTGGGGGCCTCGCTGGGGGCCTCGGCGAGGCTCCCATCACTGTCCACCAGCCGGCGGCTGATCAGCGGCTTGTCCATCTCTCCTGACATCTGAGTGGCTGGAAAGAAAACAGGAACTTGATCATTGGAGAGCTCCCAGACTGTCCTTCATACCACCTTCCTCTTTCTTGTCCACTGTAACCACATGGTGGCCCAACATGAGTTGACCTCCATGAGTGTTGGCATGTGCCAGCACAGGGGGGCTAAGCTGAGTGAGACCTAGCGCCCCAGGAAGAGGGGGAAGGACCTCTGCCCTCCACCCTCTGTCCTTTGTCCTGAATTATGTCCTTGGGACAAATTTGCAAGAGTGCTGAGAAAGAAGTGTATGGAACCTTCATGATGAGTGCTATGTGGTGCCATACTTCTTGTCAAAGGTGTATGTCATAGATGGATGGTGGTACTGCCAGCAGTCACTCTGACCTTCTCACCATTGGGTGTTATTTGGTTACCAGGAAGGGTGATGTGTGCCTGTGCTTGGTCACCTTGTGCATTTGGGGAAGGTACTTCTGTACTCTTCCTTTAGTAGACGATGAGCAGCTTGAAGGCAAGGACTTTTTTTTTTTTTTAAAGATTTTATTTATTTATTTGAGAGAGAGAGAGAGAGAGCATGAGTGAGGACAGGGGCAGAGGAAGAGAGAGAAGCAGACTCCCAGCTGAGCAGGGAGCCCAACACGGTGCTCAATCCCAGGATCCTGGGATCATGACCTGAGCTGAAGGCAGATGTTTGACTGACCACCCAGGCACCCCACAGGGACCTCATCTTATTTGACTTTGGGTCTCACCATTTGTCACAGGGCCTAGAACACCACTGGTGTTCAATGTTTGCTTAGTGAATGAAGGAACACTGATGCCCTATTCTATGAGGGTAGGGTTGGAGTGGGACATGACAGTGAGTAGGACCCTGAGATTGGGTGGGTGCCCTGGGATCTCCTTTACTGAGCCTAACATAGGAGCAAACATGGTAGAAAACCTGGGCTTAGGCCAGGAGTTCAGAGTGAACTTGGATGGAAAAAATTCTGCTGGCCTTGTTAGTAGCTTTGAACTGAAATTTGCCATTTCCTTCAAGTATGAATGTAAGCAGAAGACCATAAAAGTACTGGTAGTCAACACAATAGTACTGGTAGTCAGTGCTGATCATATCACAAGTTTAATTGTGAAACAGTTCTTCAAATGCTATTTAAACTTATCACTCACTTAAAATTATGGTAGAGGGAACCCTGGGTGGCTCAGTGGTTTAGCGCCTGCCTTTGGTCCGGGGCACGATCCTGGAGTCCCAGGATCGAGTCCCATATCAGGCTCCCTGCATGGAGCCTTCTTCTTCCTCTGCCTGTGTCTCTGCCTCTCTCTGTGTCTCTCATGAATAAATAAATAAAATCTTTTTAAAAAATTATGGTAGATAGGATAAATATATAATAAATATATAAACCAAACATTAACAGATGTGAAGAGAGAGATGGCAACACAGTAACATAGGGGACTTCTCTGCCCAGCTCTCAACAATGGATGGATCATCCAGACAGAAGATCAGCACAAAAACACTGGACTTGAACTATACTTGAGACCAAACAAACCTAACAGACACAGAACATCCGATCCAACGGCAGCAGAATACAGGTTCTCCTTATGCATCCACAGAACATCCTCCAGGATAGATCGTATGTTAAGTCATAAAATAAGCCTTACAAATTTAAGATTGAAGTTATATAAAGTATCTTTTCTGACCATAATGGCATAGAACTAGAATACGGGAAAATTCACAGATATGTGGAAATTAAGTAATACATTTTTATTTCTTCTCAAATTTTTATTTAAATTTTAGTGAGTCATCATAAAGTGCAATATTGGTTTCAGGAGTAGAATTCAGTGATTCATCACTTACGTACAACACCCAGTGCTCATTATGACAAGTGCCCTCCTTAATACCCATCACCCATCTAGTCATCCCCCACCCACGTTTCTCCAGCAACTGTCAGTTTATTCATTATCTTTAAGAGTTGAGTCTCTTATGGTTTGTTTCCCTCTCTCTCTCTTTTTTCCCCTTCCCCACCCCCCTCCCATGTGTTCATCTGTTTGTTTCTTAAATTCTATATATGTGTGAAATAGCTTGGTATTTATCTTTCTCTGACTGACTTATTTTGCTTAGCATAATACATTCTGGCTCCTAAAACAGACACATAGTTCAATGGAACAGAATGGAAAATCCAGAAGTGGGCTCACAACTCAATGGTTAACTAATCTTTGACAAAGCAGGAAAGAATATTCAATGGAAAAAAAGACAGTCTCTTCAACAAATGGCTTTGGGGTCACTGGAAAATGCATGCAGAAAAATGAAACTGGACCATTTCCTCACACCATACACAAACATGAATTCAACATGGATGAAAGACCTAAATGTGAGATAGGAATCCATCAAAACCCTAGAGGAGAATGCACGTAGCAACCTCTCTGACCTCAGCTGGAGCAACTTCTTAGACATATCTCTAAAGGCAAGGGAAACAGAAGCAAAAATGAACTACCGGGATTTCATCAAGATAAAAGGCTTCTGCACAGCAAAGGAAATAGTCAACAAAACTAAAAGGCAGCCTACGGAATGGGAGAAGACATTTGCAAATGACATATTTGATAAAGAGTTAGTATCCAAAATCCATAAAGAACTTATTAAACTCAATACCCAAAAAAGTAACACTCTTGGACAACCATTGAGCCAAAGAAGAAATCAAAAGGGAAAACCAAAAAATAAAAAATCTTAGAAAGTAAGTGGAAATGGAAAACTCAACATACCAAAACTTATGGGATATAGGAAAAGCAGCTCTAAGAGGGATGTTTATAGCTTAATGCCTACCTTATAAAAAAGGATAAATCTCAAACAACATACCTTTACACCTCAACTAGAAACAGAACAAGTCAAAGTTCTAGCAGAAGGAAGGAAATAACATATATCAGTGTAGAAACAAATGAAATGGAGGCTAAAAAAAAATATAAAAGATCAATGAAACTAAGACCTGTGTTTTTAAAGATAAACAAAATTGACAAAACTTTAGCTAGACTAAGAAAAAATAGACTCCAAATAAAAAATGAAAGGTAAAATACCACAGAAATACTAAAGATCATAAGAGACAGCTATGAATAATTATATGGCAACAAATTGGACAACCCAGAGAAAATGGATAAATTCCTAAGAACTTAAAATCTACCAAGACTGAATCATGAAGAAATAGAAAATCTGAACAAGCCAATAATGAGTAAGGTGACTGAATCAGTAATAAGAAATCTTCCACCAAACATTTCAAGATTTAATGCTAGCCTCTCTCCAACTGTTCCAAAAAATCAAAGGAAGGGAACACTTTCAGCCTCATTTTATGAGGTTAGTGTTACCCTGATACCAAAGCCAGATAAGGACACTACACGAAAAGAAAATTACAGGCTAATATCCTTAATGAACACAGATGAAAAAATCTTTGACAAACTACTACCAAACTAAATTCAACAGCACATTAAAAAGATTCTATACCATGATCAAGTGAGATTCATTCCTGGGATGCAAAGATGGTTCAACATACACAAACCAATAAATAAAAGAGATGCACATCAACAGAATGAGGGATGAAAATCATGTGATCATATCAACCCATGAAAAAAAAGCATTTGACAAAACTAAACAGACTTTCATGATAGAAACTCAAAAATATTGATATTGAAGGAGTATACTCCACACAATAAAGATCATATATGGCAACCCCACACCTAACATCATACTCAATGGTGAGAAGTGGAAAGCTTTTCTTCTAGGATCAGGAACAAGACAAGGATGTCCCTCTTGCCACTTCTATTCAACATAGTACAAGTCGTCTTAGCCAGAGCTGTTACACAGGAAAAAGGAAGAAAAGGCATACACAATAAAAAGGAAAATGTAAAATTTATGTTTGCAGATGATATGATCTCACATATAGAAAACTCTAAAGACCCCACCAAAAAAACCCCAAACCACATCTGTTAAAACTAAGAAACTAATTCAGTAAAGTTGCAAGATACAAAACCAACATACAAAAATCAGTTGTGTTTCTAAGCACTGAAGATGAACTATCTGAAAAAGAAATTAAGACAATCCCATTTACAGAATCATTGAAAAGAATAAAATATTTACAAATAAATTTAGCTAAAAAGGTGAAAGAGCTGTATACTGAGAACTATAAAACACTGATGAAAGAAATTCAAGTACTTAATTCACAAATAATAGAAAGATATCCCATGTTCATGGATTGAAAGAATTAATGTTAAGATATCCATAGTACCCAAAATGATCTATAGATTTAAAAACAATCTCTAACAAAATTCCAATGGCATTTTGCACAGATATAGAAAAATAATCCTAAGATTTGTATCAAACTGCAGAAGACCCCAAATAGCTAAAGCAATCTTGAGCAGAAGAACAAAGCTGGAGTAATCACACTTCCTGATTTCAAATTATATTACAGAGCTACAGTAATCAAAACAGTACAGTATTGGCATAAAAATAGGCCAATGGAATGAAATAGTCCAGAAATAAACCCATGCATATAAGATCAACTAATCTTCAACGGGAGTGCCAAGAATACTCAATAGGGAAAGGACAGTCTCTTCAATAAATGGTGCTGGGAAAACTAGATATACTCATGCAAAAGAGTGAAACTGGACCCTTATCTCACACCATGCACAAAAACCAAACTGAAATGGATTAAAGACTTACTCAAAAAGAATGTAAAACCTGAAACTGTATAACTCCTAGAAGAAAACATGGGGAAAAGCTTGTCATGGGTCTAGGCAATGATTTTTTTGTTTGTTTTTTGATTTGACACCAAATGCTCAGGCAACAAAAGTAAAAACAAGTAAGTGGACTACATCAAACTAAAACGGTTTTGAACAGGGCAGCCCCGGTGGCTCAGCGGTTTAGCGCCGCCTTCAGCCCAGGGCTGTGATCCTGGAGACCCGGGACTGAGTCCCATGTTGGGCTCCCTGTGTGGAGCCTGCTTCTCCCTCTGCCTGTGTCTCTGCCTCTCTCTGTGTGTCTCTCATGAATAAATAAATAAAATCTTTAAAAAAAAAAGGTTTTGAACAGTAAAGGATACAATAAACAAAATGAAAAGGCAACCTATTGAATGGAATAAAATAGTTGTAAACCATCTATCCAATAAAGGATTAATTTCCAAAATATGTAAAGGACTCCCTAACTCATACAACTCAATAGTAAACAAATCAAGACAATCCCCCCAAAATAAATAATTCCATTAAAAAATGGGCAAAGGATCTGAATAAACATTTCTCCAAAGACGACATACAAATGGCCAACAAGTATATGAAAAGATGCTCAACATCACTAATCATTAGGGAAATGTAAATCTAAGCCACAGTGATATATCTTCTCAAACCTGTTACGATGGCTATTATCAAAAAGTCAAAAGATAATAAGTGTTGGAGAGGATGTGGAGAAAAGAGGGAATATAAATTGGTGCAGCTATTATAGAAAACAGCATGAAGGCTCCTCAAAATATTAAAAATAGAAATACCTCATGATCCAGCAATCCATCTTCTGGGTATGTATCCAAAGGAAACAGAACCGCCATCTTATGGATATACTCAGTGGAGAAGGGGTAAGAACCACTGCTACAATCAATGGAGCAGTAGGAATGGCTTCTCACCCCCTCTTCCCACTTTCCACAGCAGCCTCTCAGGTGAGAGCTGTGTGTATGTGTGTATGGTGGGTTCAGGGTCTAATGCAAGGGGGACCAGGGGAGCAGGAGGCTGTTCCCCAGCTCTGTCACAGACCAGTTGTGTCCTTGGAAAAGCCCCTGTGCCTCTCTGGGTCCCCAGCTTCCACCCTTGTAAACGCAGGTCATGACCTCAGCTCTAAGATGACATATGATACAATCTTAAAAGGTTTTGAAAACTGTGACCGGACATTGGACAAGGCAGCAACATGCCCACCATGTACTGGACACTGCTCTAAAGCCTTTCCACAAGGGACAGTCATTTAGGCTTCACGGGACCCCACGATGTAGGTCCCATTATTATCTCCAACTTAAAGGGGAGGAAACTGAGCTCACAGAGGTTGAGGACCTTGCTCCAGGTGGCACAGAGGGTCATGGGGAAAGTAGAATGGGGTGCAGGTCTGTCAGCCTCAGCAGCTGAGCTTCACCAACAGTCTTACTGCCCAGACAGAAGACCTGCCCAGAGATTCCCCAGTGAGTGGCAGAGCCAGTGACCATGCAGCTGAGAAGGAGTCAGGGTAGAAGGGGATGCACTGACCATCCATTCCAAGAGTCAGGGGACACGTGTTGCACCCAGGACCCCCATCCTGCTCATGTGGGACTCGACTGAATGCTCTGATGGCAACAGTCCCTCCCTGCAAAATGGGAGAGCGTTTTCTGCCTGGTTTTGAGGACAAGGATATTTTTCCAAATGGTGATGCACTAGCCTTTGTAGATGGAAGTGGGGCTCCGGATGATCCCTAGAGTACAGACCTGGAGTCGTGCATCCACGGAAGGCTGCCCTGGGCACCCAACTTGGCCTGGTTTCTAATTCTGACTACTACTTGCTAGCTGTGGCTGTGGTGCCTCAGTCTCCCCAGCTATAAAAGGGAGACGATCATAGCACCTTCCTTAAGGGGAGATTATAGGAATAAGTCTCTCTCTCTATATATATAAAGCACTTAGAGCAGCTCGGCACTCGGCAGGTGTCAGTCAAACCTAAGCAAATAACCGGTGCCAGCACTTTACCAGTGGCAGGGACAAGGCAAAGGGAAGATGCAGAAGCCCCTGCCAACCCTCTTTAGCCCTGGGAAAACGGGGAGAGTCAGGACAGGGGCTGTGCTGGTGGCCTGGGGCTGCCAGGCCTCCATGGTGGATTTGGGCTGAGATGAATATAAACTCCCCCCACGGGGACCCCAGTATCCCTGTGGTCAGTCAAGGCTGGGACAGATACACAGGGGCCTTTCTGGGTAACTGCATCAGCCACCTGGAGACACCAACTCTGGGGTTAGTCTTGCATTTATAGGGAGACACGGAAGCCATCAGACCACCTTCTCCATGTCTGTTAGCAATTTGGAAGGTCCCAAGTAGGTCCCTCCTGGCCAGAAGCCTCTCCTTTGCTCTCTCCTCCCTTCCTCCCATCACTGCAGTAACTGCCAGGTGCTAAGAGAATAAAGATGAGAAAGACGTGGCCCCCACTCCTGGATGGTTTACAATCGTGTGTATGTTTGCATGTAACATGCTGGGGACACCTTAGATAGGACATGTCCACCCATAACTGGACACAGAGCACCAGGGGATGGAGCCCAGGAATAGACACCAGGGAAGGCTTTGTGGCACATGTGGCATCAGCTGGCTCTTAAAGATGCCCCCACCAACTGAGCCATAGGGAGGGAGTCAGTGACACCTAGACTTTGAATCTTGTCCACCTTCAACCCCAGACTGAGCATCCCAAGGTGGAGGCAGGGGAGGACTTATTTGGGGCTGGCTCCCAAGAGGCTCTTTGCTCAGAACCTGACTCAGTACTGGCTTCCCTTCAGGGAGCCGCAGGCAGCGACTGAGAGGACCTGGGCTGGGCCTGGAACTGGCTATGGGACACAGGAGCGTCGCTGAGCCTCTCTGGGCGGCTTCTCTAATCCAGCTGCTGTACCAAATCACCTGCGAGCCCCTGCAGCCCCAGCGGCCTCCCAGTGTGGGTTTTTTTTTTTTTTTTTTTAAGATTTCATTTATTGGGGATCCCTGGGTGGCTCAGCGGTTTGGCGCCTGCCTTCGGCCCAGGGCATGATCCTGGAGTCCCAGGATCGAGTCCCACATCGGGCTTCCTGCATGGAGCCTGCTTCTCCCTCTGCCTGTGTCTCTGCCTCTCTCTCTTTCTCTCTGTCTCTCATGAATAAATAAATGAAATCTTTTTTTTTAAGATTTATTTATTTATGATAGACATAGAGAGAGAGGCAGAGACACAGGCAGAGGGAGAAGCAGGCTCCATGCAGGGAGCCCGATGTGGGACTCGATCCCGGGACTCTAGGATCTCGGCCTGGGCCGAAGGCAGGCGCCAAACCGCTGAGCCACCCAGGGATCCCCGGCCTCCCAGTGTGCTAATGGTCCCACACCCAGGGGACTGCTTTCAGCCATAGGCCAAATGGAAATTAAGCACAAAGCACCCTGAAGTGCTTCTTGCCATCAAGATTCGGTCCCGGGACAGGAAAATGCTAGGTTATAATGCCACCTTGTGAGACCCCCATCCCAGGGGCAGCTCCTTCTTCTACAGTTTTGATGGCAGGGACAGAGCCACCAGGCCAAGAGGGGGTGCTGGGGTCAAATCAGGGCCCTGCGTCACTTACTGGGCATGCCTCAGGCCCCCTCCTTTATATATATTTTTTTTTTAAAGACTGTATTTACTTGAGAGAAGGAGAGGGTACAGAGGGAGACGGAGAGGGAGAAGCAGACTCCCTGCTGAGCAGGGAGCCCGATGCGGGGCTCAATCCCAGTACTCCGGGATCACGACCTGAGCCAAAAGCAGATGCTTAACCGGCTGAGCCACCTGGGAGCCCCAGTCCCCTTCCTTAAAATGGGGACACTACTTGTACTTTCCCACAAGGGTTGCTCTGAGGAGGAAATGAGGTCCTACGTGCAGGAGCTCAGAGCCAGGTTTTCTGACGGATGCCTGTGCCTCTGTGTATCGGTGCACAAGTGTATGAAACCGTTCTCTGGGTGCTTCATGGGCCAGGGTCGCCTCTCAAAATTCTGCCCTCCCAGGGCCCAGCACAAGGTCTGCTGCTGGCATGAAGGCCAGAGAAGGGAGGACAGGTGGCACAAGTTCTAGAGGCCCTGGGGGGCCCAGGAGCCCCTGTTGCCTGTCCACATGGCCTAAAGGTGAGACAGTGACTGATCCAGGCTGGGCCCTGGCTTCTGGTTGTTTGGGTTGTTCTATTTACAGACCTGGAGGGTGGAGGAGGGTGTGGATCAAATTACAGCTGGAGTCCGAGTGGCAGGCTGGGCCCCGCAGGCCACACACAGACCTGCCCCCCACCCTCGGACCAAGCTGCGGACAAAACAGCACTGAGGCTAGTGGGGCAGGAACTGGCACAAACCACAGGTCCTGGTCCTCTCTGGGTGTTTGCCCAGGCTTGCCTGGGCCCTCCCACTTCCCAGCAAGGTCATGACACGGGCTGTGTTCGTGGCTGGGAGCCATGTGGGGCCCACTGGCCGGCCTGTCCACTCCTGCCCGCTGCTACTCGCGTTCAGGCAGGCCACTAATGGTGGCCAGTCGCGACACAGATGGCTTTACAGCCTCTTCTGTGAGGGCAGCCGGCCACCAACCCTCAGACTCAAGTGGCTAGGGCAGTTGATGTCCGTGAAGGGGTCAGAGTAGAATCATAAGTGTGTGTGTGTGGGGGGGTGGGGGGCTGTGGCACATTGCAGCTGGATGGAGGAAGGGTGGCTTCCACCCCCTTCCCATGCAGAGGCTGACTTGCCCTAATATTTCTGGCCCTGCCTGGCCTTGGGGATGGAGAGAAGGCTCTACGGCAAAGCTCTTAGCAGCAAGTGGCCCATAGTTATCTTCTAACTTGAAGTTTTATCTAGTCGATAAAATTAAGTTGGGGCGGGGACACATTCCTATTACTGCTATTTTTATTTATAAGTTAAATTTATTTCAAATGTTGTAATTTGTGCTGTATAATGTTACACACAGAATAAATCGTCTATTAACATAAACATCAACATAGATAAATGTTAAAGGATAAAGCTAAAATTTATAGAAGCTCTAAGTTTTCTTCCTGGCCCCAGGGAATGATCCTTTACAATCCCTGGGAGGTCCATACCCATCCTGGAGACCTGAGCCCAAAGGGACCAGTATCTGCCCAGCTTCCCTCATGAGACAGTTGGGGGCCAGATGTGCCTGGAGCCTTGCTCGGTGGTTGGGACTTCTCTGAGAGTCATTGCCTGGTGGCTCCTGTGCTCAGTGAGCTTCTCTACCCTCCTGTCAGCTTTGGCAAGGTAGAGACTGCCATGTTCTGTTGCATGGCTGTAACCCTGAAACCCAGCCCCAGGCTGGGCACAGCATAGAGGTTTCATGGATATTTCCGACCACAGGCAAACATCCTGGATCTTCAGCTTCAAAACTTACTCTGTTTATTCTTGGGGACCAAAAATCCTTCCAAAATGCAGTGCATGTTTCAAGAGAAGCCGTCAGATCCTCACTGAAAACCTCAGCATCACCCCAAACTGCAAGAGGGGATGTCCTTGGGTCTTGCCCTTGTTTTTATAAGTTTATAGGTTTAAATCCTCCCTCATTGTGAGAACATTTATCACAGCTCTCTCTCTCTGCCTGCTTGCCTCTCAAAGCCCGCCCAGGTCCTGCTGTGGACAAGAAATACAGGCCACACACCACTGAGAAAGCACAAAGCCCACAGAATGGGAGATAAATTTTGCAAATCATTTATCTGATAAGGGGCTTTGCTCCCAGGTATATAAAGAACTCTTTGCTCAGTATTAAAACTCTCACAACTCAGTATTAAAAAGACAAATAACCTATATAAACATGAGCAAAGGATCTGAGTCGACATTTCTCCACAGAAAATACACAAGTCATCATGAAGAACACACAAAGATGCTCCACGTCATTAACCCCTTGGGGGAAACAAATTAAAATCATGACATGCAATTTTACAGTCACTTGGATGGCTTAATCCAAAAAGGCAGACAGAGTAAGTATCGGTGAGGATGTAGAGACGCTGGAACCCACATCCAACGTTGACGTAACAATGATATAAAATGTGTACCCACTGGGAAAGAGTCTGGAAGTTCCTCAAAATGTTGAACAGGGAGTTTAGTTTCTTTTTTTTTTTTTTTTAATTTTTATTTATTTATGATAGTCACAGAGAGAGAGAGGCAGAGACACAGGCAGAAGGAGAAGCAGGTTCCATGCACTGGGAACCCGATGTGGGATTCGATCCCGGGTCTCCGGGATCATGCCCTGGGCCAAAGGCAGGCGCCAAACCGCTGCGCCACCCAGGGATCCCGGGAGTTTAGTTTCTATATGACGTAGCGATCCCACTCCTAGGTATACACCTGGAAGAACTGAAAACACATTGTCCACACAAAAACACACAAAAATGTGTACAGCAACATTTCTCGTAGCATTACTCATAATACCCCAAATGTAGAAACCACCCAACGTCCACCAACTGGTGAGTGGGCAAACCAAATGTACTCTCTCCATACGATGCAGCATCGTTCAGCAACAAAGAGCAAGGAAGTGCCCCTACGGGGCCACAGCACCATGAATCTTGGAACTACTACGTTAAATGAAAGAAGCCAATCACAAAAGGCCACATGTTGTGTGACTCCATTTTTTCTGAAATGCCTGCAATAGGCAAGTCTACAAAAACAGAAAGTAGATTAGTGGTTGCCAAGAAGGGGGATGGCGTGGTGGTGAGGGCAGGGGAAACGGAAAGTGCTCATTGGTACAGGGTTCTTTTCTGAGGTGAGGACACTATTCTAAAATGGACCATGGTGATGGCCACACAACTCCATGAATATACTAAAGACCACTGGGTTGTATACTTTAAATGAGGGCGTTGTATGGTATGTGAATTACAGCTCAATAAAGTTGCTATTAAAGAAAAAAAAAAGAAATTGTGGGATGCCTGAGTGGCTCAGCGGTTGAGTGTCTGCCTCCAGCTCAGGGTGTGATCCCGGGATCCTGGATCGAGTCCCACATCAGGCTCCTTGCATGGAGCCTGCTTCTCCCTCTGCCTGTGTCTCTGCCTCTCTCTGTGTGTCTCTCATGAATAAATAAATAAAATCTTGAAGAAAAGAAAAAAAAAAAAAAGAAATTGAGACAGCACCGCCTGATGTGTGAACGAAGAGTAAACGCTTTGGGTGAGAGTCCAAGGCCTCCTCATGAGCTTAAAGCATGGAACCTGTGACATCATCATTGGTGGCTCTAAATTATTCTCTAGCCTGTTTCCCATATATCTGAGTTTCTAAGCCACACGACCTCTAGAAAAGCGTGTAGTGTGTAGTCAACATGATTAACAACTGTTAAAGGGGAGATGGTACTAGAGGTTAGTCCTCCTCTTAGCTTCTGCATGGACTCTGCAGCTTTTGCTCATGCAGCTCCTGCCCTGCACTCCAGCCCAAGCAGACAGCCAAGGGCCTTGGTACACAGAATGCAAGGAAGGTGCTGGGGTATGAGGCCCACCCTTCCAGCTCCCAGGGCAGGTCAATGAACAAGGCAGAGGTGTTCCAATGAGAGGGGGTAAGGAAGCATCATCCACTACTCTCTCAAGTGGTAGAAGGTTTATATAAGGACATGCGGCTGGAAACCAGCACATAGCTGCTAATCTGCTAACATTAGGTCTGATTTGTTTCCCTTTCCCAACCAAACCCATCCCCTCCTTAATTAGGCAGAGGATCAGCCCATGAGAGCCATCATGGTCATCAGGAGCTTGTCCGGCCAGGCTAGGCTGGTTCCTGAGTGCAGCCATCAGAACATGAGCTCAAAGACATCTGGATATTCCAAATTTATTGAGGTTTGGTAAACTGCAAGGTAGGCCAGTGAGAACACAGGCTTGGAGACAGCTGGGGTTAGATTTCAGCCCTACCCCTTATTAGTGGGGTGGCCTTAGCAAGTCACTTGACCTCTCTGAGCCTCGGTTTCCTTATCTGTACTGCAGAGTAATGTTACCTACTTAAATGAGATGTAGTAAGGATTATATAGGATCAGCAAAGTGCCCCGATCTGAGCCTGTTAAGTTCACTCCCTTTTCATTTTGTTCCTCTCTGTCTAGGACTTTTAAAAACCTTCTGTCTGTGTAAAGCAGAAATAGATGCAACGAAATCAATACATGGTACAGCAGAGAACTCTGCTGAATGGAGAAATTTAGTCTAAAATTTTCTAAAAATGTGCTCTGAGATAATGGCCTGGAGGAATGCACACATTTCCCACCAAGGCAATTGCAGGGAGAAACCTGTGGCTCTGTGGGGCTCGGGGAGTGAGGAGGAGAGGGGGCGGTGGAATGGGGATGAGGGAATAGTAGGATGAGGCTCGTGGTCAGGAGTGGGGCACCAGGGTGGTTTGGGACTGCACAGTGGGCCCTCTGAGCTCTCTATGGACTCTTAGTCCTAACATTCGGCTCCCTGTAAAGGATAATCCTCATGTCACTGGTGTCCCCAGGCCACCCTTCCTCACCAGGACCCCCAGCTCCTGGATAAACTCACACCAGCTGCCTCCCTGCCTCCATAGCCCTGAGAGCAGCCCCTTTCCCACTGACAGCATTGCTTTCTCTCCTGTCTGTCTTCTACCCAGACTCTAAGTTCCTCAGGTGTGGGAATAGACCTAAACTTTTTGTAAGCCCAGCACTTGGCCTGGCACCAGACGCATATCAGGTCAAACCTGAGCCTCCCTGGGGTCATCTGGAGGGCTTGTTGAAACATACTGTTGGGCTCTAGCCCCAGAATTTCTGATGCTGCTGCTCCCAGGACCACACTTTGAAAACCACTGCGGGAAATGCTTGCAAAAGGTGCTGTGCGGGGGGGTGGGGGTGGAGGGGGTGGGACACGGTGCTGTGCGAGGGATGAACAACTCCAGACGTGACTTCTTTCCTGGGTTTTTACAGTCAGGCCCAGCTCTTCGCCTGCCTCTTCCCTAAGTCCTCCCCGCCCTCTGGGACCTCTGGTATCCACGCTCTTTCCCTCTGCTCCTCTCAGCCTCGGGGGTCAGATGAATGTGCCCCATCTCTGAATACCTCTTGGCAGCCCAGGGCTGGGTCCTTCCGGTGAGAAGGGGGTCGGGGCCATGGTGCTGTTGCTCCCTGAGCCCGTGAGGCAAACTCCCCAGGAGGTGCTCCCATGGCCCCTCCCCCTTCCCTCACATGTGTCACCAGGCCCGCTGCAGGCCAAGGGAAAAGAGAAGGGTAGCACTGGGCTGTCTCCACACAGATTCTGGGGACTCAGGAGTCCCCAACACCCTGACTTGGAACATCTTCCAAGAGGACCGAGTTTCCTGGATGGCCAAGGATTCATATGACCTGACTCTGCATCTGGGGCTCTTCTGCTACCACAGTCTGACAGCGAGGCCAGGAAGAAGTGTTCACTGGGCCAGTTCATTACCACTCGCTGCCAGCACAGCGGCAGGATGGTGGTCAGTGCCGGGGAGGAGGTGGAAGGGGAAGTCTCCGTGGTCAGCACCAAGGCCAGCGGCTTGAAGTAGGGAAGATGCTCAAGATGCTCAAGCCCTTAGGGTCC
This sequence comes from Canis aureus, assembly GCF_053574225.1. Taxonomy (NCBI): domain Eukaryota; kingdom Metazoa; phylum Chordata; class Mammalia; order Carnivora; family Canidae; genus Canis; species Canis aureus. Next base: position 37,396,597 of record NC_135630.1, read on the forward strand.
TTCCGCTGCACAACCCCAGAGGGGACCATTCACGCTGTAATCCACGTGAATAGCAAGCTCTGGAGTTGTGCAGTGCACACTCTGTACCGGGTTATGCAATAGCTGGTCCTACCAATCCTAGTCTGAAAAGTTTCCTCATTTGTTATTCCTGGAATACCTACTATGTACCCGGTAGGCATTCTGGCAACTACCCAGAAGATGGATCTATCCTCTTGGGGCTCTTTGGAGAAAGGCCAGCTACACCCTACGGTAAGGAGCTAAGTGCTCATGTGAGGGCCTGCCAGGTGCTGTGGGAGCCAGAGAGTGGCTTATCTCTGCCCAGTGAGCTCAGGGCGCTGGCATGTGGGGGCAGCCAGCTCCCTATGGCCTGGTTAATCCAGCCAGGCTGGAGGCTATCAGGTGGCAGCCGCTGAATCTGCGTCTGGGCTTGGGTGGCTTCTTGCTTTCTAGAGACACCTAGAGCTGCGAAGCCCCGGGCCAGATGGGTCTTGTGGGCTGTGGCTGCCCCTGACCCCCTCCCCTAGCCATGGTGTAGGTTTGCAGCATAAGGGATCAGAGCCCCCTTATTCCTAGGCAGAAGGAGGTGTGGGGGCCGGGAAAGCAGCAGAAGCAGCCAAGACAAACGAGGGCTGCTCCAGGGGCTTTTGCCAAGGAACTCAGCCTACCTCACTGGCAGGGTTCCTGGGCCTGCTTGGGGATGCATGCTTCCCCGGCTTTGCCCAGTTGATGGGCCACTTTTTCAAAGAAGCTTCTGAGAGGCCCCCCTGGACCCTTTGGGCTCCCAAGGACACTGAAAGTCAGCCTCCACTCTCCAAATGCTTGTGTGGGTAGGATCGTGCAATTACTTCCCACGCACCCACCTACCCACCAGGGGCTGGCTCCATGCAGATCTCTGACTTTTACAAGAATCCCTGAGAGCTCAAAGGCTGGTCCAGGCAGCCCTGGGAGCCCTCCTGATTTCTGCTTAGACCCTTAAAACAGAGAGGATCTCGCATTCTGGGCCTCACTTTGCATTTGGCATGTTACCATTGACTGCACATGCTGATTTGCTTTTCTGTCCATAGGGGCTTCTTCATACTCATTTCTAGGTGTCTAGCACCTAGCCTGGGGCCTGGCACCAACTAGGTACCCAATCAATTAATGTTTGAGGCTTGAGTAACCTACCTGCTAGTTTCTATGCCTAAGGGCAGAGCATACTTAGGAGTCCTGGCTGTTCTCCATGGAACCTTAGGGGCCCTCCTGTACCCAGTGGTGATTAAATACTACCAGGACTCTCTAGTCCCTTCCACAGCCTGATCATGTTGTTAGACCTGGCCAGGCATTTCACTATTTGCTAAACTTAATCACGTAGAAGACTTATGCACAGAGGAGTTTAAATGTTGAAAATAAACAGAAAAACACAAATAGACTCATGCAGCCCTGGCCAAAGTGGAAAATCAAACATCAGATGTGAGGCCTATCGGGGTACAGCCTGGTATGTGGGTGCCCAGAAGAGGGCTTCAGGGATGCTGGGTCAATGGCTCTAGGGCCCGTGGGCTCCTGAGCCTGAGGCAGAGTGGGTACAGGGAGGGTGGCAGACAATCATTCAAAATGGTCTGCCCGGGCTCCAGGAGGCTGGGAGGGGTGTCCAGGGGCAGGTGAGGCCCAGCTGTGGCCACCTGACTCAGACTGCATGCTTTGTCTCTGCCCCAGTCATGGATTCAATCTGTTTGCCTAGAAAGGCCCTTCCCCTCAAATGACAAAATTCAAGGTTCAGCAGAAAGGCTACCTTTTCTGTGAAGCCCTCACAGTACCTCCTCTTCCAGACAGAATCAATCCCTCCTCTGGTCCTCTTGGCTCTCTGCAGCACAGGTACCAGGATAGGACCAGCGAACAAAGGTGGGCACTGTCCATGTGAGGTCCAAGGGGTGGACAGTGGGGAGGTCCCTGACCCTCTCACCACCACCCTGCCCCATGTGCTGCTAATGTTGACATTAAAACTAATCCCCTTTGATATAAATAATTCACATTTCCCAGCCAGGTAAAATGAATAATAGCTTCTGTAAAACCTTTCTCATTGTATGAATGTGAAACAATCTAAGTAAAAAGCTGGCTGCTTGCTATGCAAAGAGAAGCAGCTGAAGGGAAGTCTCCTAGTTCCCCCTTCCCTCCACATGACTGCCCCTAAAGCCACATCATGTAGAAATTCTGGGCCTCCCCAGGGCTGCGAGGTCCACTCACTCCTACAGGGGCAGCTGAGCAGTCACATCACACCACCGAGCCAGAGCCTGGCACAGGGCACATCTGCAATCATCAGGAGCCAAACGAAGAGCAGTCACTGGGAGGTGTGGCCAGGCTCACACTGTGGAAAGATCCTGACCATGGACTTGCACGCTCAGGCTTATGATTACTTCCACTTTATGGACAAGAAAACAGGTCCAGTGAGGATTCCCGTAAGGTCCCAAAGTTGGCTCTCACCCTAGTCCCATCCAGGTCCAGCATTCCAGCCGCCTCCAGGGTAGTGAGGGCGGGCAGCTCATTGCTGTGGGTATGAGTAAGAGCCAGTCACCTGGTCTGCATGGGGCTCTGGGGTGGTCTGCTCCCTTCCACCCGGCTCTCTCTCTGCCCTGCTGAGCTGCCCAAACTCAGACTTTCCAGCCTCTCATTCTCAGCTGTTTCTGCAAATCCGGGGCCGCCCTCTATCCTAGATTCCAAACAATGGCAGCACAGGTCCCAGGCCCTCCCTCTCTTTCTCTCCGGGCGAGGTGGTAAGAAGTTTCTACCTGAGTCCAGGCACCCCCTCTGATCCCTCACAGCTGACCTGAGGGGGGACAGGATAGAGGACGCCAGGTTTAAAAGCTGGGTTAGAGCCACACACATCTTAATTGGTGCGTTTCTATTTTCTCTGTGGGCATTTCTTCCTTTCTGATGGACTCTTACAAACATTTTACTGCTATATTTCTTGTAATACTGCCTGGAATCGTTATTTAGACATCATAAAAAAATCATTATATCTTTAAAAGAAAGGCTGAGAATTCCTACAAAAGAGAATACAAAAAGCTCGTGCACACACACACAAACAACACACACAAGCCGGTCCACACACAAGTATACATATGTGCCAGCTTAGTGTGACAGCAAAGAGAGGTTTATCATTATGCCACTTTGCAAAATAGAAGTGAATGAATAATTTATAGGACTTTTTACAAACATCTAGATTTTTTAATCATTCTAGAAAAATCCGGTTTGATTACTTATAGCAGCAGTTCTGAGCTAAACCAACCCAGAAATGGTGACCAAGAAGTAAAATTTATAATTCCCAATGGGCTAGCCTTCCACAGACCTGCATCGTAAACATTAACATCTTTTTTTTTTAAATACACCAGAACCCACAAAACCATTGCTCTCACTAACCAAAGGCACCGTGTGTGATAAATCCTTAAACCCTTTACTTTGAAAAAGGTTCCTGACTTAATGTACAGATGATAACATTTCCCACTTTCCTTTGGCAAGAGCTCCATCACACTGCGCCCTTTGCTGCCAGTTCCAAATAAGGGGTGCCTGCCCTGAGGCCACAAAGCTCTGGTTCTTTGGACTCCCCGGGATGCTGGGGTGCACACGGAGGCAGGCCTGGGGTTGGTAGCACGGAAGGAGGAAGCCCACACACCACCCATGCCACGGTGGATCTGTGTGCCCTAACCAGACTTACCAATGGCAGGGCTGCTGCGACATCAGGCCAATGCCAGTGTTTGAAGCATGAGGTCCCTTGCCAGCCCCACTGTGATCCCGGCCACTGCTTCTTGCTCGGATCCTCCTCTGATGTGTGGGCAGCCTGACTTTGTCTTTGAAGTCAGGCCTCAAGCTGACCCTCAAAGGCGGGGGACCTGCCGGGCTCAGACAGCTGGGCTGCTGCCCCCTCAGCCTACGCTCCAGCTCCTGGCCACAGGGACCAGCTCCCGGACCGGGAGTGGTGGCTGATGCTCGGTTGCAGAGTGCACTGCGAGAGAGCACTTCTGACTGATACTTCCTGTTTGGGAAGGAAACGTCACTGGTGATAATTAGTGGCTCAGACTCAAGTGTCTCTGCCACAGGAACTGAGGTAGGATAGCCAGCAAAACCCAGGATGCATAAAGTGAGTAAATGTCATCCAGTGCAGGGTGGAGGCTGCCTCCCTGTGTGTGTGGGGGGGGGGGGCGGTATGGGGGGGGTGTTTACTCTTCGGGTTACGAAGCCAAACATAATGGCTGCAGAAAGTGGCAATTTATCAACCGCTCTGGGGGTGATTTACTGCCATCACTGTGGCTGTCATTGGCTTAGGGATCACTTTCTCAGCATTTTTGTGCCAACAAAGGCTTCATGGTCATCTTTTTTGCTAGTCGGTGCCCATAGTAGGGGAGACAGACAGACAGAAGGACCCACAGGCAGAAGGCAGCACTGTCACACGGGCAAAGCATGGATGGGCATGCGCCTGCCTGCTGCCCATGGCTCTCCTAGTGACCCTGGAGGCAACACAAAGGGAGGCCAGAGGTTTGGAGGTTTTTTTCATCGTTGAAGTTAATTATGCCAAGTCCCGTCTTAGAACAAGTATATTCAACTGCTTTCCACGTGTTTGCACACTGATGGTTTTGGAAAATGGTAGTTTTGAGTAACCCTGTTCATTCTCATAACCAGAATACACACCTCCAGGCTCGGCAGGTTGTTCCAAAGTTGCAAGCAGCAGAACAGAGCCTGTGCTGCGGTCAGACCACAGCATGGTGTCTTGTCTCTTCTGCCAGAGAGAAACCTCCTGTGGGCAAGGGTATTCTCGAATCTCCCGAGTCCAGCAGAGGTGAGCACGCAGACCGACCTCCCCTCCACTCAGCTCCCACTCCCCTCTTTCCATTCCCTGCCACTCCCCACTTGCCAATGCTTATCCCTCTTGACATCCCCCTGGCCAGCCAAATCCCTTCCTCGGGCCCTGAAGACACCTCCCAGCCCCCAGAGCCTCGCAACCATTTCTCCTGGGACCAAGTTCACCTTGGCTGCTGTTTGTCACACCTTGGCAGCACCCCAGCTGTGTGACCTTGCACGGATTCCTGTCCTTCTCTGTGATTCAGCTAAATGGTGAACGTGAAAGCCCCCCCAAACCGCATCATCGGACTGCTTTGGTTCACACATTTCCTGTGCTTTGCTGTGAGCCACCCACTGCATGATGTCCTGGAATCTTCTTCCTCTGCTGCCTGGTGGTACCTTGCATTGTCCCTCAGCTTCCCAATGAGACTGCAAGCTCACTGAGGGCAGGGACCTGGTGCCCCCCACCCCTCTGCATCCACAAGGCCCTGCTCATGGTACTCTGCTCACCGTGAGGCCGCAGGTGCCTGTTGGGCCCATGGGGGCTCAGGCAGTGCTCTCAAACGGTAGTGAACACGGGATCATGGGGGAGTTCAGACCCCAGGTTTCCAGGCAGCCAGAGCCCTCCATTCAGTAGCTGGGGTGGGCTCAGCATTCTCTGTCCCTATCAAAGCTTCTGGGCAGTCTCCCATCCCCTTGAAGAAGCTGTACTGTGAGGACCTCACCTTCTGTAAGAATGCAAACCCTCCAGGTGTGAGCTGACAAGAGTATGCCCATGGATCCGAGAGGGGTCCAGGTCGGCTGTGATTCCCGGTTTCCTGGGGTTTTCAATGGGCCCTCGACTGTGCCCTGAGCTCCCCCTCTACCTTCACCACACACAGCCATGCTAGATCAGAACATTCAAGAAGAACTGTAGCAAAGGTTAGAGGAAGACAAACAGGTCCAACAGGCAACACACAACAGAGCATTGTCAGCCCTCCAATCCAGGAACACCGGGAGGGCAGGGCTTTCCTGGACAGAAGTCCCCAACCCCCAACACAATCCTTGGCTGCCCCGCCCGGCACAGGCCCTTTCCCTTTCCTTCCAGCTCCAGGCACCACTTTATTTCTGGCCAGCCTGAAGCCATCTGCACGGACCAACCACAAGGGGCTTTGGCCCACCTCTTTTAGCTGCTCGGTCCCACGCCCAGGTCGTGGCTGATTCACTGGACAGTGGTCACTGGCTCCCCCTCCCTGCCCCAGTGTCCCATGCACAGAGCTCGCTGGTCACCCTGCCCCAGCACAGGCCCCTTGGATCCCAAAAAGCCTACCCTGGCGATGTGCAGGTCACCCTATCTTCACACAGACTCCACCTGTAGGGCCCATGTCACAGCCAACACCCACCCCCCCACTGTGTGTCCTGAATGATTCACCTTTAGCGGGACCCTCAGCACTACTGCTGGGCATGTTGGCACCCCCCGAGCCCACCCTCCTCACAGCCTGACAGCCTTAGGACAAACAGCGGATGTTATAGTAACAGGAAAGCCCAGCACATGGGCTTTGGGAGACCTGCTGTCCCCCAGGGCACCGAGATGGCCTGCAAATTCCTTTATGTTTACCTGTGAATGAGTTTATCATCTGGGGCCTGTAGCTTCTCCAGTTTCATCTCCTAATCTGATAGCTCTGGAAGGCTTAAGAATCGTTTGCTTACATCCCACCTGGCTCGCATTAGGCGGAAGTGGGAGGTAGGAAGTTACTGCCTGGTTGCAGGACAATTAGCGCCCACCTGTTGCACTTTCTGCCAAGGGACTGTGGTGAGTTATGAGGACAGGCTGATTGGGAAGAGCTGGTGCCAATAATTCCCAGGCGACTGCGGTCCACATCTGAGGGGGAGGGAAACCTTCTGCCCTGGGATGAAGTGACAATGCAGGCCACAACCCTGATATCCCTGATATCAGCAGTCATCGATCCCGCCCTGACAGCCCCACGCATGCACACACCTGCCCTGGCTCCCACTAGCTGAGGAACCTGGGCCTCAGTGCTGCTGAATTCCCTTACTTCTCTTCAGAAGTGAGTGGAGGCTGTGGGTTCGCACAAGCTTAAAAATGACAATGGAGGGCAGCCCGGGTGGCTCAGCGGTTTAGCGCAGCCTTCCACCAGGGCGTGATCCTGGAGCTCTGGGATCGAGTCCCATGTCGGGCTCCCTGCATGGAGCCTGCTTCTCCCTCTGCCTGGGTCTCTGCCTCTCTCTCTCTCTCTCTGTCTTTCTCTCTCTGTGTCTCTCATGAATAAATAAATAAAATATTTTTAAAAAAATGACAATGGACCCTCATCCCACCAGCAGTGGGACTCGGTCTTGAGTACTTGGCGCCTGACTGGTGTTCCCTAGATGTTTGTTGAATGAGTAAATGAGGCAGAATTTGGACAAGCGTTTGGAGTTAGTGGTTAGGAGCCTCCAGTTTGGTGGGAAGAATGGATTGAAGCCTCATGTTTACTTGGAAAAGTCCTATGGTTGGGAGAACAATATTATCTACCTCCTAAGGGGGTTGAAGTTTCAGATGTGCTCACAGGCTTAACGTGCTCAGCCCAGGGCCTGGCATGTGGGGAACTAAACGTTCAGGGACGATAACTGTCATATCAGGTGTGATCCATGAGGTGCCTGTGGCATGCCAAGGATGTGAAGGGCTGATGTGCAGAGGTCTGGGTAGGTTAGACAGCTGGTAGGCCCAGCTGCAGAGGACAGAGAGAGAAAAAGAGAATTCTGTAGTCGAATGTTTGAAAACCACATTAGAGTGGCCTATCCCCACCCCTTCATTCCTCTCTCCAAGTCCTATAATTTCCACAGCCCCCTGGATTGGGACTGGGCTGGCAACGTCAGAATATGAGTAGAAAAAGAGGCACACACCCCTCCAGCCCCTAGGAGGGAGGGAAAGAACCAGCTTGATCTTAAGTTTTAATAACTGCTTATAAAGGCAAGCTTCCTTGTTTTAAATTGAGAGGCCCATTCTCAGTCCAGATGCTAGAAAGCAATTTCATGGGGCGCCCATTTGAGGCCCAGCTTGGAATGCCCAGCCAAGGAAGTCGTGGCCACTATACTGGTGGGGAGGGCAGGAAGGGGTAGATCCAGCCTCAGGGAGCCTGGACATCACTGCATAACCTGCTTCCCTGGCCTGTCCCAACATGCCTGAAAATCACTCCGGCCCCTGAGGTGTTTTTTGCAGACTGGCCAGGGAATAAAGCAGGAGCACAGACTTTTCTCCCAGTCTGGAAGGCACTGGCCAGGACAACAAGCAGGGAGCCTCGAGGCCTGGGCCCATGGCCAGCTCTGCAACAGAGAAGAGGGTGGTGGAAGCCACTCCCTGGGCCTTAGCTACCTACCTTCTCTAGGGAACTGAGGGGCTTGGACTAGAAGAGCAATGAACCTAGAAGGTCCCCAGCTGATTAATGTTCAAATCATGGGGGAAGAGAGAGGGCTCTGATATTTAATTTATTGCACTCTTAAAACTCAGCACTTCACACAGCTAATTCCCCAGGCAGGCATTACTGTCACTGTTTGATAGAGATATCAGGTGCAGCGTCCTTAGCAAGGTTTTACAGATGAAGAAGCAAGTGCGAGAGTTGAGGACTTGGTCAAGGTCACATGGTAAAGAGCTGAGATTCCACTCGGTTGCATCTGACTGCAAAGCCGGGGGCTCTCACCTACAGTCAGGCAGCTCCATTGCTCGGGTATGCGGCTTTGCACTAGAGTCCCTAACTCTCACTTTTTACTATCTGGAGCCCTGCCCAATACTCTGATGAGCGCAAGGAGGGAAGGGCCATGGGGCAAGGACAGGAGACATGAGCTGGAGAGTAATTTACCTGTTTGGCATCTCTAGGCTGGAGGGGGCACACCTGTGGTCCCAGAGTGACCACAGGTCCTGGGGAACTCAGCAGGCTTGGGACCAGCTGTCTGACCCTCTAGTGAACAGGTGGCCTGGGCTGAACTCCCTGATAGTGAACAGGTGGCCTGGGCTGAGCTCCCTGTGGGCTCTGAGGCCAGCGTCACCCCATGCCGACTCCAGGCCTTCCTCTTAGGTTGCCTGGCGGAGGCCACCTGCCCATCATTCAAGGCCTCCTTCAGGAAACCTTTTGTACCCAGTGATGCCCCCTGCCCTACTAAGGTAGGTCATTTCTCCATCAGACCATGATCAAACACCTGCTCCAAGCTGCCCCTCCCACCCCTCCCCCCATCCCCGTATGCCAGGATGGACAGACACAGGCTTAGTCCTCCAGCCCTCCTGGCTGGGTGTTGGGCGGGGGTTCACGCAGACTCAGATTCAGTCAGCCACGGGTAGGCTTTAGGCATCTCTACTTTTAACAAGCCATGCAGGTGACTGAAGGGGCACACCCACGTGAGACCCTTTGGTCCTGTGGATATCCTGGCCCCCAACACTGCATTCTCTAGGCTGCCACCTCTGAGAACATGTCCTTTCTGTCCCATCAGCTGGCTCCTCTGGGCTCCCGAGTCGGATAAATCTGGATACAAATCCCTATTTCTGCAACTTGCTACTTGTGTATCTTTGCCAACTACCCATGCTTTCCGAGGCTCAGTTTCCCCATCTGTCACGAGATGACAGCCGTTCCTTCCTGCCCTGAGGGTTAACCAGGGCAGTGTGTGCAAAGCAAGCTGCCTGGCACAGATAAGTGCACAATAAATGTCTGCTATTAATTATATCATCACGGCGCTCTGATGGACAGAAATACTTCCCTGGGGCTACTTCCAGAGCCCCACTTCTAGAGCCTGTTTCAGACGCGGCCCTGGACACCTGGGAGGCCTTTGGGTGACCTCCGTCAGGGCTCCAGCAGGACGGGCCCGCATTTCCTCCCCGGTTGTGGCCCCTTGGCCCCCGGAGGACATTAGTACCTTCCCCTTCCTCCACCCAGAGCGCCCAAAGTTCCAACCGCACCCCTGTGGGCGGCCTGCCCCAGAGTTCGGGGAAAACGGTCAAGAGGGTTAAGGCAACAGCTCGGCGGGCAGTGGCAGTGGCAGTGGCAGTGGCGGGCAGGGGTCGGCCCGGCCTCCTGCGCTCAAGGTCGGCGCCCCCGGCCCGGCCCGGCCCGCCCGGCGGGGGCTGCGAGGCTCGGGGAGGCCTGACCGGCAGGTCCCGCCCCCGCCCGCCCCGCCCCGCGCGGCCCCGGGCCCGGCCTCCCCTCGGCGCACGCGGCCGGCGTCCCCGGGGCAGGCGGGCGCGGGGTCGGGGGGCCGGGGAGCCGGGGGAGCCGGGGAGCCGGGGGAGCGGGGGTCCGGGGGTGCCGGGGGGAGCCGGGGGCCGGGGGGCCGGGGAGCCGGGGGTGCCGGGGGGAGCCGGGGGCCGGGGGAGCCGGGAGCACGTGGCTCGGCCCCCGCGGTCCGGGCGGCTGCGGCCGCGGGGCGGGGGGTCCGGGCGGGGCGCGGCGGGCGGCGGCCGGGTTGGGGGTCACTCACCGAGGCGGCCCGCAGCTCGGAGCCGCGGCGGCGGCAGGTCCGCGCTGGAGGCGGTCGCAGGGCCGCAGGCCCCTCCTCCCGCCGCGCCGCGCCCCGCCCCGCCCCGCCCCGCCCGCGGGGACCGCCCTGCGGGCACGTGGCCGCCCGCCCGCACCCCCCCCCCCCGCGCAATCGGGGAGCCGCAGCGCCCCCCGCCCACGCTCCGAGCGCGCCCGCCCACGTCCCGACCGGTGTCGGCTCCTCCCCGCCCCGCCCCGCCCCGCCGCGCCCCGCCCCAGCGTGCGGGCTCCGGGGCCGCCGCCGAGCCGGGACGAGGGCGTGCAGGCCGGTGACTTCCTTCATCCGAGGGACACCCCAGATCCGCTGCCATTTTATGACCGAGGCTAAGTGGCGGCGACACGTGCACAGGTGGTGAGAGGCCAAGCTGTCAGGCTGAAAACGGCTTCTTTCTTTTCCTGCCGCGGAAGTGGGGGCGACACGAGGCAGCATCCAGGCAGTGTGGTCCTGGTCCTCTGCTGTCCCTTGTCCACGCACAGGGAGGACCTTTGGTCCCTGCCCAGAGCCTCAGGTTCCAAGGCCTGGAAGCTGGTGGGGAGCCCTTGGGAGGAACTGCTGAGGACGTTGGAGGTCGCCTTCCTGTGTAGGCCTCCTAGGCCCCCAGACACTACCCTGCCCCCGGGAAAGGTGGCCCCCAACACTGACTGCTGCCCCCCACCCCCATGTGGATGGCATCACAGCACAGCAGTGAGGTGGCTCTAAGGTGAGCATGTTTGGGGTGTCTCTCTAGAGGGGTGTATGCCCATCTGAAGCCCTTTCTCACATGCAGCCTCACAACAGGTGCTGAGTTATTCCCCTCCCTTTACAGGTGAGGAGGCTCTGGTTAGGTGAGGTGCTGTTGGTGTTAAGGTCCCTCATCTTCTGGGAGACTGACTGGGGGTTCCCATACCCTTGGGACTCCATCTAGAAAATGCCCTGGGGGGCATATTCCAGCAGCCCTCGATAAAGAGCTTCAGATTACCCCAGGGAGCCTAACTGGGCAGGGGAGATAAGCCCTAGGGAGGTTTATCTGAGCCCTGAGGCCAGACTCAGGGGACTGGGCCCTACTAAATGGACCCCAAAGAGCACAACAGCGGGGTGGGATTGCTGCTGTGAAGGGCCTCTTCTCCCCACTCCCCCTGCCCCCCACCAGGGGATCCACCCATGAGCACCTGTGCTTGCTCACCTCCATAGGTTTCCTCCTGCCTAGAATACCCTCTGTCCCCAGCTCTCCACTGCCTGTCCCCAAGGCCCAGATCCTCTTCTGCCTCCTTTAGCTCCACCCTGCCCCACGGGCAACACCCTCTCTGAGTTCCCATGGCAGTTCTCATGGGTCCTTTTTCCATTCCATGCTCACGGAATACCACACAACGTTCTGAGTGCCAGGGAGCAAGGGGCCCAATGCCTGGTCCCTGTCCTTGGATGGTGGGTTGCTGCTGCAGTGGGTTATAAACTGTAGGAAGACAGAACCAGTTCCTAGCTCCCTTTGGCGCCCCCCACCGACTCTCTCACACACGCGCGTGCGCGCGCGCACGCACACACACACACACACACACACACACACACTAGGTGCTCTTTGAATGTCTCTGGCTGATGGTGATCTCTGAGCTTCCTTCCTGCCATGCCAGCAAGCAGCACAAGGAGCCTGAGCTTGAAAAATGGAGGCACTCAGAGATCTTGTGGCATTCTTGGAAGGACCCTTGGATGCATCCAGCAGCCTTCCATAGAGACCTGGAGGGCCTCTCTGTGGGGCTCCCCATGAACTGAAGAGAGATGAAGGCTGACCTGACCAAAGACTATAGTGGAAAGAATATTCTAAAGGGAGCATGAACTTCTGCAAGAGAACATCGGAGCCCTCATGGGGACAGGGAAGTAGGCAGGTGAATGCCCTGCTGAAGTCCAAGAGGCCCACCGGCTCTGTTGGCCTCGGTGGCTTGCTGGTCTGTCTCCCCCTGGATTGGGAGTGCCTTGAGTGGAAGCTTATCTGGCAAGGGGTCTCGTGGGGGTGAGGGCTCAAAAAATGTCTCCTGAATACTCTGGGGGCCAAACTTTTGGAAGCAGATGGGCCCCGTCCTGATCTAGGGGAGAGGATGGTGTGTTGACATTGGCTCAGTGCCTTCTCTTTGCCAGCCTCGTGTCTGATCAGGCCAAGGGCAGAGCAGTGAGAACCATCCTTTAAGAGATTTGGCAGATCGTGTTACTTCTCTGCTCAGCATGCCACCCCACCGCCATTCTCCCCTGGTGGCCTCCTCTCTTCCCCTCAAAGAGATTAGGCGGGGTCCTCAGGCCAGCTGGCCGGCCGTCCTTGCTGTTCCCTCTGCCTGGACCCTGGGCATCCCTGTGGCCCTCCCAGCCTCCCTCAGGTACTTGCTGAATACCATCATCTCTGTGAGACCCACCCCATCATCCCTCATCCCTCATCCATGCACCATGTCCTATTTCTTTTCTGTTTTTTTAGAAGTGTTTCTCTCCTAACATGCCGTAAACCCACTTTCCTGTTTATTGCATATTAACTGTCCGCTCCCACAGAAATGTGAGCCCCCCTGTGGCAAGGACTGTCCCCCTTGGCCTAGGTCTGTCTCATTCATTGCTGTATTCTCAGTGCCTAGAGCAGTGTCTGGCACACAGTTGAGTGAACGCACTCTCATTCTTACCCTTCATCACCAACTTCAGCCTCTCCGGGAAGCTTCCCCCATGGCTCTTGACCATCTCTGCTATCCTTGCCTGCCCCAGAGCTGGCGTGGTGCTGGGACAGAGGATGTGCCTGGTGCATGCACTGCTGGATGTCTGGGCCTAGGGTTGCCAAATATTCTCTTTATGGAGCCGCTGGTGTCAGCCTCCTGAGATTGCCCCTTTTTCTGGAGACAAGGCTAGCCCTTTGGCGAAGAAGACAAGAGTATCCAGGAAGAAAATATAGGTTCATCTCCTCCTTGGGCCAGAGAGGAGAGGAACCGTTGTGCACTCTCAGTTTCTTGGATTGATCCGACATTTATAGGCTAGGACAGAACACATCCATTTCCAGAATAAACACCCTCATTGACTATGAGGAGATGGCCACGAGAAGCCATGTGCCCATGCACTCTGACAGCTGGGAGCCAGGCCGCCTGGATCTAGTGCTGCTGAGGCCCTGGAGGGTGCACCGGTAACGAGGCTGCAGTCCCGCAGGTGATCCTGGTGCGGCAAATGGAGGAGTTTCCCTGCCACTGTGGTGACCTCGTGGGTAAAAGCCTGTCGGAACCACCCAGAGCTGAGGTGGCAGCGGACTGTGGGAATAGTCTGTGGGGACGAGCCACCGAGTGGGGAGGCAGGCTGGCAAAAGTGTGATTGGGGCCTGGGATTGGAGTTGCAAACTCTGTCTCCACTTGGCACCTTATTTTGAACCAGTGTTGTATGATGTGATAAGGTTTGGCTTCGCGGGCACTGGGGCCCCTGCACCCCAGAGCTCGGTACTCTGGCATAAGGCTGCCCTTCTTTCAGTCCTCTGTTGAAACTCTGAGGAATCTCTGGGTGGCTCAGCGGTTTAGCACCTGCCTTCGGCTCAGGGCGTAATCCTGGAGTCTAGGGCTCCAGTCCCACATCGGGCTCCCTGCATGGAGCCTGCTTCGCCCTCTGCCTGCACCTCTGCCTGTGTGTGTGTATCTCATGAATAAATAAATAAAATCTTAAAAAAAAAAAGAGAGAGAGAGAAAAAGAAAAGAAACATGAGCTCTCCCAAGAGGAAGAACTCTCTGAGCTCATTGGAATGAACTGTGGATCCACAGGAGATTTAACCGTGACCAGCACAACAGTGCGGAGAAGGTTCTAAAGGCAAGTGCTAAAAGGTGGGTGTGGATAAGGGACTGGGGATGGGGTGGGCAGGAGCAACCATTCCCCTAAGGGAGCTCACTAGCACATAGCAGGTACTTAACTCTGTGTAAGATCCGGTGTCGGCTTGTGACTAGACCACCGGTGGCCAATGAGAATGTAGGAAGCTGGCCCAGTACCTCCAGGGAGCATTTAATGAGCCCAGAAGCAGGTCTTCCCTGTAGGTCCATGGTAGCATCACATCGTCTTTAAGTTGGGGGAGTTTGCAAAGGCACACAACTAGAGAAGTCTGGGTTTCAGGACCTTGCTCCAACTGTGGTGCATGTGATGGCCTCAGGGGGTGGTTTAGGATTGCAGTCTCTCCTGCCCCAGCCAGCCTTAATGAATCAGAAGTGCATGTTAACAAGAATCCACAAGAAATAATGTGCACATTCTAGTTCGAGAAGCACTGGTCTGAGGTCCAAATGAAACCAGCAACTCCTTGAGCACCTGGGCCACGGCTGATGATCAGAAGTCTGTACAGGACTACACTCACCCTACTGGGGTGGCATTTTAACACTCTACCCTTTGCTTTCTCAGAGGTTCTTATGAGCCAAACAGCCTGACTCGATCTGCTTCTGAATTTTTATGAATAGGAAGTCACTGACTGTCCTTCACGACACTCCATGCCTGTTCTACAGAGCTCTGAGAAGAAAAATGTTAGTGTGCTTACTCCTTTCCAGGAACTAACCTTATTTCTCTTCTTACCGTGGTGACTCGGATACTCAGACCCATATTCATGACTATATTATCCTCCCTGAATATATTTAAGTTTTACTTTATTTCCCTCCAGTCCATGATCTTATGTGTGTCAGGTTTACAATTAGCGTTGTCGCTCAACTTTTCACTATAAGCTATCTTAAGTTGCTTTTGGAAAAAGCCAATTGTGTAAGCAAACTAAATAGGAAACATCGGTGTGCGACAGTGGCCAATCCTCTCTTCCCCCTCGGCGGCCATCGCCCTTTCATGGCAAGAGCAGGGTCGTGGCATATCCTCTGCTGGAATTTTAAGAAGACTGAGGGGTAGGGAGAAGGACATGCCCTTGCACTCCAGCAGGCATTGTGGAGGAAGGGAAATCCAACCAGCTAGGGGTAACCAGGGGGGAAATCATGATGGGGTGCTCACACCCTGCCCCTCCCAGCTTCCCCTATGTCTATCTGCATGTCTCACCTGATCCGGTGTGCAAGGTATTCTCCTTCATGCTGGGGGACTCTCCGCAGGCTGGGGTGGAGGGATCCTGCTCACCAGAGGCCTCCGCTGCCATCTCAGCATGCGCTGCTCCTTCTGCTGGGTCCCCAGGCAGGTGGTCTGTGCCCAGCTCACTTGGTGCAGGGTGTGGGCGGAGGAGACAGTCAGCTGAGGCGGCCCCGGGACAGAGGAGTCACAGCTCCGCAGGGCAGAGGTGGGGTCACTGACCTCAGGCACGTCTACAAACAGGCTGGTCAGCAGCTGAGATAAGCCCTGCCCCCCCCCCCCATGTGTTTCAACCTGCTTGGTTCTGTTCCGGGAGCCTTGGCTCTCCAGGAAGGGTCGGGGAAGGGAAGTGACATTTGTTGAGGTCCCACCTTGAGGCCAGCACTGTGCCACATTTAAATCAGCCCCCTGGGACGCCTGGGGGGCTCAGTGGTTGAGCATCTGCCTTCAGCTCAGGGCCTGATCCTGGAGACCCGGGATGGAGTCCCGCATCGGGCTCCCTGCGAGGAGTCTGTTTCCTCCTCTGCCTGTGTCTCTGCCTCTCTCTGTGGGTCTCATGAATAAATAAATAAAACCTTTAAAAAAATTAAAAAATAAATCAGCCCCTCCCCCCCAAGCCTCCCTGGCCCCTGCCAGGTAAATGGGATCAGCTCCATTTTTCAGATGGGGAAGGTGACCTGCTTGGCCTCATGCACGGAGCAAGTGGCAGAGCTGGGATTTGAACCAGGTCTGCCTGGCTCCTAGGCCTTTCTGCTGGGGTTGCCTCGCTAATGGAAGGCTCCTGTGACCCCCGTTAGTGCCAAGGACTGGGGCCGGCGTGATGCAAGGGAGGAACAGAGGCAGTCTGCGTGGTGTGACCAGAGGGGACGTGAGCTGGGGAGCGGGGTTCCCTCCCCAGCACTCCTCACAGTGCCTGCCTGCCGAGCCTAGTGAGGTTCGCGGCTGTCCGCAGCCTCCACGTCAGTGGCAGCCCCACGACTCTGTTCACTTGAGATTTGCCTCGTCCTGTCCGGAGCAGGTCTGTGGACTGCCAGGTAGGCCTCTAAGAGCCTGCTTGTATCTGAAGTAGGGTCGGTTTCACCGACCTGCCAGCCAGTGTGCTGTCATCCTCAGAGCTACCTTCAAAGGTTTGCTGGGCCCTGGTGGCGTGCAAAAAGCAGGGTCCCTGCAGAAAAGGATAACCTTATGGTGGATAATGGTGCAAGAGCTGTGATCTGTGCCAAGGGCCAGGAGCCACGGTCAGCGGGGCACGGGGTCTCCCGGGAGGAGGAGGGGGCCCTGCTGGGGCTCTGGAGGCATCCATAGGCTAAAGAAACACACTGACCTGGGTTCAGCTGTGGTCTCCCCACAGAACCTGGATCCCCTCAGCTATAATCTGAGAGAATATACTGCCTCAGGTAATGTGAGAATTAAGTGACAAATTGCCAGGAAGTGCCTGGCACTTAGTAGGTGTTCATTAAAATACTGCCAGCCAATCTGAGAGGAAAAGGGTTCAGGGGGAGGAAGACAGACCACTGAAAAAAGCCAGTTCCATAAGTCTTCCCCCTTGGAAAAGTCTTCTTTGTTGTCCTGTGTCCTCCTTCCCCGAGAAACACTTAGGAAACTCTTTCTGCTCTGACCAGTGGGCAATGAATGCCCGCCACCCCTCCCCTGTCCCCTGTCCCAGAGGTCTGTGGGTGCCATGGCACCCTAGTCTGGGAGTCAAGAGACTTGGCCATGGAGCTGACCATCAAATTTCTGCCTTGCTGGGCCTCCTACACCTTTCAGCTCAACATATCTGTGAAATGGGATGATGAAGCAAGAGCAGAAGTGCAGATGGTACAATGAGACTTGAACTCATGTTAACCCCCTGCCTCCCCTCATTCAGATTCCCCTGGCTCCTTGTCCTTTGCCACAATCAATCCCCTAGGCCTAGGCCAACAGTGGGACTGCCACCTGCAGGCCCTACCTACCCCTATCTAGAAGCAGTATACAAGGTGGGTTGGAAAGAGTCCTAGGACCCTGGGTGCGCTCTGTCCTTTGGACTGGCCCCGGGCTGGAGGGCCTGATTTGGTGGCTGCCAGGCCCAGTCTCTCCTGCATTCTCCCATTCAGGATCACAGTCTTCCTGAAGTTCCAGAAACCCTCATTCTCCCTGGGTGGAAGGGAGTATGGGACCCCTGTCTCTCTACTTCTCCTCCAGGCCCATCTGGCTGCTCTGATTCTGGAAGTTGCTCTGTGAGGCCTGCAGCCTCCTGGGCATGTTCTCCACTCTTGCTGCGTGCATGAGGATCCCAGCTCCCCTGGGTTCTGGTCCTTGCTCTGCTGCAGCCACTGTGACCTTGGCTGAGACCTTTCCCCTCGTCAGACCTCCATTTTCCCAGAGGTGAAATGCAGTGGGTTACAAACGCCTTTGTGAGGGCCTAGATCAAGGGTGGGCCTCCATGCCCCACCCTCCCCTTATCCAGAGCAGCTGCCCTCTTAACTATCTGTAGGTGGGATCAAGTTGACCATCCCTGTGTCAGATATTCCAAAAGTCCCCTCCACATCTAAGATTCCTGATTGGTTAAATTAGGGCCACTGAAGAGTAGGGGAGGATTGTAGGTGTCAAGGCTCAGCCTTCCCCAGGAAACTGGAATTTCGGGTGGCCACAGCCAGAGGCAGGAGACAGTAGCTCCTGAGAAGGGTTCAGGGTCAGCAGGTGATGGGGGAGGGAAGGTGCAGGCCCACCGGAGACATTTTGTGCGGGAGGGGGGCTGGGGATGGAGCAGGGACTTTGGGTGCCCTTTTGACATGAAGCCCACAGGGCCACATCTCTCCTGGTGCCCTTTCCTGGAATGCAGAGACGCCTGAATGAAATAATTGGCTACAAGATACACGTTTGTGGTGCTTATGCAAATTTATGTAAATAGAATGCAAATACAGCTGGCCTTAGGCTGGGGGCCCTGGGATAGAGGCTGGTGGGGGATGGGGTGCCCTTGTCACTTCTGACTTTGCCTAAGGCTCCTGAGGACTTCACAGGGAGCAGCCCACCGCTTTCCCTCTGCTCTGCAGGGTATGCAGGAGACCAGCAGTGATCGGCTGTCCCCATGCCCAGGCCCCACTGTGCAGGAAGACACCAGGGGGAACTGAGGGGACACAGAGACGTAGGTTCCAGGAACAGACGGCCTGGTCTGGGTCAGTGTCCTCGCTCCATAGGAAGGGACAGAATTCAGCCAGCCCAATGCTGACTCCATGCCTCTCCCCACGACGACGGCCAGCTCCAGTGCTGCACCCCCACCGCCAGAACTAAATGCCCTGCTGTGTGTGTTTGTGGGGGCATGCGGCCGCGTGGACCCTCCAGACCCCTGCAGCGGGACCCAGGCCCACTTAACATGCAAGCCCCAGGGCACTCGTCCATTCCCAGACGCAGTGCCTGGCGTGGCAGGTGCTCTGCAACTGTTCTCACAGAGGCCTGAAAGTTACCTTTAAGGTTGGGTACTTGAAGTTTACGTCAGCTACCTGGGTACTTACTGTTCTTAAGTCAGCCAGTGTCCAGGCCAGACCACACCCTGGAGGTTTCTTGCTGTAGAGCATGGATGTTCTAGTAGCTGCTCATTCCCCTCGGGTGGGAAATGAGGCGGCCTCAGAACTGGGCACAGAGATCCCCTCTGGACCTGGAGAGCATTGGCCTGAAAACTCAGAGTTCCCACAGCTTGAGCTGCAACACCCCACCCCTCACCCTGATCCACCCTTACATTCCAGGGAATCACGTTGGCACAGGCATGACCAGTGGAGTGGCACGGTCAGACCAAGGTGTGTGTGAGCCCAGAGGGCTGGACTTGGGTTAATTACAAGCTTTGTGGGGCATTTTGCCCAGGGATGCTTGGGCCTGGTTATGCTGTGGGCCATTGGGGATCCTGTTCCCCCTCAAGTGGAGGCATCAGAGGTTTCTGTGGAGAGAGCCAGACCTGCACAAGTGGGCATATGGCCACCTCATGTGGTCATTGCAACATGGTGGCAAGACCAGACACTGGAGGAGGGGCCTTAGTCGGGAGCCCTTGCAGGTGGTCTCCTGGGAACCCTTTAAAAAAAACAGTGGTAGGGGTGGGACAGGTACCTTTGGGTAGATGGCGGTAGGGACTTATACTATAATGATTGCAGCCAAGAAACCAAGGGTGCTCTCTTTTGGGGGTCACAGGACAATAGGCTTGGAGACCTACATACTCCAGCCTGGTCTCTGGCCTGGGGCCTGGCCAGTCACAGTATGGTGACCCCGACTGAGGCCAGTGTGGTGGCGGCAGAAGAAATAGCCAGAGCTGTCAGGGGCCAGGCATCCTGATGGCACTGGTGACAGTGCAGAGTCTCTAGACCCGGGAAGCCAGTTTCCTTTTCCCATCAACCTGGGAGCCCTGGGATTTCTTCCCACGCAGCCGTTACTTCCGAATGTGACTGGTTCTCCAGGTGAAATTAAGACACAACTTTTCACTCTCCCAGGCTTATCATGCAGGGACTAGGTAAAATTTCCGGTAAAATATGATGCCAGGCCCCACAGCAGAGGCTCAAGTCCTTGGTAGAGGACAAAGGGGAGCCGGTGGCGGTGTGGTGAGCCTGGCTGCAGGGCAGCGCCAGGCTTCCTGCCCAATCAGGGCCGGGGTGGGGGAGGCCTGGGCACTTAGGCAGCAGGGGAGGCCCAGTTGGTTTCCCAGACCATTAGCGAGGCAAGCAGCTACTGAAAAATTAACCACAGGGCTCGGTAATGCACTTTGGAGAGGAGCATCCCCTCAGGTGCTCAAATGCGTGCTGTTGACCCGAGAGGTGGCCTGGAGGCAGGCAGGGCATTTTGGAAAAAAGGAGAAGAGCGAGGCATGGAGCCTTCCCCACACATTCCTCCTTCAGTGTGTTTGAGGCAGTGACCCCCATGAGGTGTCTCTTGCACGGTCCCCACTTGGGGTTCCCACCATTGACTCTACTCCAAGGCTTTGCCCTCTCCTTGAGGGCGTCTCACTGTTGCACCTGCTCAGAGCAGGACCTCATTTCCCTATCAGTCCCAAAGGCACTTTCTTGTAACAGAAGTCTGGTCTCAAACACTGCTGCACAGAGGTCTTGCTTGAGCCTGGGCAGGAGACCTTGCTGGGCCAAGAAGACTCCCGAGTTCCTTCTGCCTCACTTGGGCCTGCTCCCCTGCCAGCTGCTATCCTGTTGTGGAACACTGGCTGGTTGCAGGCTCTCCACTTCCATTGCCTCTGACTTCTTTGGTCTTCCATCTGCCCGTGTCTCTGATGAGAACACTGATCCTCTAACAAGAGGAATCAAACCAAGTTGTGCGGTGGACAGTGTTTTAGGGGCAACTCAGCTCAGTGTAGTGGGAGTGGGAGTCTGGCCCCGATCCCTTTCTTGCTTCGGTGATGGCACTTGAGTAGATTTCTCCCAGGCTCACAGTGTCTCCTTTCGGTTGGCAAATACTCATTTTTGAAAGCTTTTATTGGGTGTCTGATTTGTCAGATGGCTACAATGCAAAGGCTTTCCAGCATTTGTGCAGGGTTGTACAGCCTGACCCAGTACATACACACTTAAATATAGATCATCGATCCGTAACTGAAACAGAAGCGTTAAGAGACAGGACTTACCTTTGTGACACGTGGTAATATCTGATATTTTAAATTTAATTCTATTCCATTTCATTAAAGGAAAAAAAGCTTGTTGGCCCAATTCTCTAATAAAGCTGTAAACTGAAATTTGCAAACGCTGGCTGGCGGCCACATGTGCAGGGTCAGGATGTGGTGCCGCCAGTGCATGGTGGTTGCAATCTGGTGGGTTGTGGCCTCTGGGGATCTGTACACTGAGGCCCCAGTAAGTGAGAAACACGTGGAGGATGGTCCCAGCCACACACCCTCTGGAGCAAGGACTAGAGGGCGATGCTGGGGTCAGAGATCTACTCTGCATCCAGCAGGGACCAGACTTCCCTAATCCCTCCCCCACCCCATGTGCCCTTGATTTAGTCATCTCCATCTCCCTGCTCCCATTTCCTTCTCCTAGCACTGAGCTTACAGCTGAAAACATTCACGGAGCTTTGCAGCTTGGACATTCTGGGACGGCCCCTACTTACACTTGGCTTCCCAGTCTGTAAAATCCTGCTTCTTAGAGACCAAAGCCAGGGAGAGTTGAGCCACCAGAGGCCCAGTGAGATGCAGCAGGGCTGGGGGGTTGGGTGGGGTGGGAGGAAGGAGGACAGGGAAGGAAGGTGGTGGGAGAGGGGAGGGGCCTGAGGCTTCTTCCTGTTGCTCTGAGCACTCTAGGAAGCTTTGCAGGTGTAAAACCTGCCTGCTGGGGAGGGGTCTCCATGCTACTAGCGCTGCTCCTTTTTGCCAGGTCTTCTGCAGCCCTTTAGACGTCGACCTCCAGGATGCAGGAATGCAGAAGCCAGTTATGTCCCTAAATCATAAGCTGGGGCCTGAGCTTCAGATCAGCTCACCCTGCTCTTCTGAAAGCTCTTCACCACTTAGAGATCCATCTCTTTTCTATTGGTACATGAGAATGTTTCTTTAATGAGAAGAATTACCTTATTTTTAGAGACAGGCAATAATTTGAACCACCTGGGCTAGGAGGAAGCAAAACTTCTCTAAGAGAGAGAGGGGGGGGGGGAGAGAGAGAGAGAGAGAGAGAGAGAGAGAGAGAGATCTGCTCCTTTGGGACCTAGTTTGCCACAAAAGGCAAACTCCCCTCTAACCCCACCCCCCACCCCCACCAGGGGCAGAGGGACCAGACTCATGGGAGATAAATTGTCCCATCTTTTATTTAAAAGGGATTTTTGTGTGTGTGTGTTTTTTAAAGATTTTATTTATTTATTTATTCATGAGAGACACAGAGAGAGGCAGAGACACAGGCAGAGGGAGAAGCAGGCTCCACGCAGGGAGCCCGATATGGGACTTGATCCTGGGACTCCAGGATCACGCCCAGGCCCAAAGGGAGGCATTCAACCACTGAGCCACCCAGGTGTCCTTTAAAAGGGATTTTGAATTTCAGGCAACCTGGAAGGGAAGGGTGAGAAGTCAGCGCTCCAAGCTGGATAGGAGGAAGATCTGGAAAGAAAGGGATCCCTGAAACAAGGTGGGACCTAGGAGCTTCTTTCTACAGAGTGCACTGTGAGACATTCTGCTACAAGTTTTTCCAGCCCCACATGTCGGTAATGCACCAGTGTTCCCAGACCTCACTGAGTGCCTGTCTGGAATGCCTGCCTTTGGAGCTACTTTTGGGGGGCAGGTTTTTTGGAGGCTCAGAAAAGAGAGCAGGCTATGTGTGTCCCTGGGGCCTGAGGACACAGAAACTGAGGCGAATAGCCCCAGTGATGGCTGGGGGCAGGCTGTTGGGTGGACTGGCCAGGAAAACATGAGCCTCTAAACATCCAAGAAGCCCTGGTCCCTGAACAATCAGGTGGCCCACCTCTGGCTTTGTGGCTGTCTCTCTAGTCAGACTTTTAAAGTGACCGTGCCTCTTGCTGCCTCCCACAGAATAGCCTGCCATCGTTCTTTGCTCACTGTTTGCTAACTCTGCCTACGTGTTTTCTTTCTTTAAAAAATGTATTTATTTATTGGAGAGAGAGACAAAGTACAGTGTAAGGGTCAGAGGGAAAGGAGAGAGGATTCCCTGCTGAGCACGGAGCCCATACAGGGGCCAATGTCATGACCCTGAGATCACGACCTGAGCCGAAACTAAGAGTTGGGTGCTCAACCAACTGCACCACCCTGGTTCCCCTGCCTCCGTGTTTCCTTTAGGCTGGGAAATCAGTAAGGAGAAAGCAAGATCTCCCTGCAAGAAGCTCCCACTCCTGTTTTGCCTTAGGGTCCTTTCTCCTTGAAAGACAGACAAATAATGAGAGGTCCACGACCCTTACATGTACCAGACTCTGTCATGTGTGTCCTAATATATATAAAGGGTCTCATCAAAGTCTACTGGCCAACTCATGAGCTAGGTCCATTACTATCACCCTCATTTTGTAGTTGAAGAAAACAAGGCATTCCAGAATGCATGGGCTTACCCACTCTCCCTAGTAAATAGCTCTCAAATTGCCCCCTGGAGTGTGTTTCTTGAATCATTTCTGATTAACCCAGTGGTTCTCATTCCCCGCCCCCCCACCCCCCCACTGGTGTGTGTGTGTGTGTGTGTGTGTGTGTGTGTGTGTGTGTATTTGGCAATGTCTGGAGATAATTTTGGTTGTCTTGACTGGGAGGGTGTTACCAGTGTCTGGTGGGTAGAGGCCAGAGATGCTGCAATGCCCAGGACAGACCCTCCACAACAAAGATATGTCCTCTTATAGACATCCATGGGTGGTGAAACCCTGGATTAACCAAAGCCCCCCTACTGCTGTCTGAGATAATTCCTCGTTCAATTGTTTCTGCTTTAGTGTTTCTCCTCACTCCATGGCAGGTTCCCTCTCTCCTGCCTGAGATTCTACTCAGCACCCCGGAAGCCCTCCTTGGTGGCAGCACACTGCCCTCCCACCTTCTCTTGGCTCTCCTCGGATCCCCAGGGCTTGTTTCTCAGCCTGGAGTCTCCACTAAGGGCAGAGCCTCAGGCCTACTGTGTATGCATGTGTTATTTGGGAAGGGAGCCCAGGGAGCTGAGTAGGGGTATGAGGAGGAAAAGCCAAATCAAGGGTACATTGTTGACTTGGTCTCCCGTCTGTTGGAAGCCCCTGAGGAGTATGTCTGCTTGTGCCCTGCCACCCCCATGCTATGGCCCAGGGCTGCTCTGAGGATCCCTAAGTGCCCTGTGCCTCTGGACTGTGCATGCCTGCTTGTGGGGCAGGCTCTCCTGGTGACTCATGTCATGGTGTCAGGGAAGCCCTGAGAGAGGAGAGGGAGTGAACACCTGCAGGGTGTAGGCCAGCACAGCTGTGCTCCAAGGAGAGGCTGAGCGGCTATGAGATGGGCACTAGAGGTACAGCAAGGGACAGACCCTGTGGGCCAGCGCTGGGACCCCCACCACACAATTCCCAGACACTGAAGCAGGCCTACACACCCTCCCTGCCCTTAGGCACATCATTACCTAGCTGAGGGAAAAGATAAAATTGTTCTAAAGAGTTGGTAAGGCCAGAAGACCCTGCATAAACCAGTTTCACAGCCACTTATCAATGGTGATAATGTTAGAGCCAGAAGGAATTTCAAGGAGTCTTATTTTAGTCTAACCTTCTCATTTAGAGATGAAAAGATTGAGGTTCATTTGTTCATTCAGTCAACAGCTATGCCATCTTTGTTATAGAGGAGTTAAGTGACCTCTGAAGGTGGCCTATGTGTTCAGTGATTCACCGTGAGGTCCTGGAGGGGTCCAATGAGGGGGTCCCAGAGGACGGGCTGGGAGAGCGACAGCCCCTCTGCTGGACAGTGATTCCCTGCTATTTTGGACACAGCCAGGGAGACCTGGGGCCCTTGTTAGAGTCTTTGCCCATCTCCCCCAGTTGTTAATGGGTATTGATCTGCAAACAAATGCTTAAGTGCAAGAGAAGAGGGCTCTGTTTACAGAACAGGCATCAATTCTTATAGAATTTAGAGTCCTAAGGTAATATGAATACTCTGGTCTGCACTTCTGGTTCTGTTTAACCTTGGATGATTTGTTTTTCCTCTCTCTGGGGAGTTTCCCCAAGTTTTTAACCCAGCCAGAGTCTTCCAGGAGAGCTGATTGGTTGAATGCATGAACCAACCCATAAAATGATCGGTGGAAGCAGCCTTGGGGTTAATGCTCTCCACTCTCTTGTTTAAAGATGGGAAACCTAGGCCAAGGGAGGGGGAGAACAAAATGCCCTCCAAACACCCACAAGCAAATAAAGGTGGCTGATGTTTAACCAGTATGAGGTGATGAATGTTAGGACAGACATGTGTGCCAGGAACGCAAGCAGTAAGAGGCGTGATGCAATTTGTCCAGGCTGCTTGGGACGGGGTGGTGGTGGGAAACTGGGCAAAAAACAGCCTTAAATCTCCCCAGATGCCACAGAGGGATCTGCCCCACCATATTTCCTTCTTCCTTCCCTCCATGCACCTCCCCACTCCCCGCCCCTATCATGGTTTTACACTGCCTACAATAGACCTGGGCTCTGAACATCTAGAGCAGAATATGGGCCCTCACAGCATCTAGGGAAGCTGAAGAAAAAGGCAGGGACCATGGGCTGCCAGGAAGAGAGCTAAGGTCATGTGACAGGACAATGTGGTCATCAGTGTGGACACCAGGTGCCACCACTGGCCCACTTCTGCTGTTGGGGGCAGCGATGCCACCTCAGGCAGTAGGCCTTCTGCCCTGACCTGCTTCTGGGTGTCATTCACTCTAGGCCTAAATTGCTGGTAGGAGCATCCATTGTCTGAACTTGAGGCACCTGCTGCTGTCCAGCTGCCCAGGCTAAGGAGAGCACATTCAGACCCCTGAAGCTCTTCTGCAGGAGGTAGGGCCACCCCTCCCCAGGACTCACCCAGCAGCCGATTCCTGGCACATGGGGAAGTGGTCCAGATACGAGGTCCATCCTACTGTGCATTCTGTCCATTCCTGGCCTCCCTATCCCCACCTATGTGGGCCGTGATCCAGGCCTCACAGAGCTCACAGACCATGATAAGGCAGTTTGAGACTGAGTCCCCAGGAGACACCAGCGTGGTCACTGGGCTGGTCTCTTTCATTCTGGAAGCACTGGAGAGGGGAGGGTGGCTCAGTGCATCTCCAGAGAGTGTCTCAATGGGCGCTCTCACCTTGGTGCTCTGAAGCATCCAGAAGAGGCCAGGACCAAAAAGAACTTCATGAGGAAAGAAGGACATGCTACAAAGTAGGGGAGAGCTCACTCCACCCACAAACCCTCCAATGAACCTTTGAGGAACCCTAGATCACTGGAGGGCCTGAAAAATCATACAGTGCCTTCTCTTCCTCTGTGCTGAATAAGACCATCACAAATGTTGTCGAATGATGTGTATGGATTTGCACCTTGCTTTCCCCCTCTTAGCACTGAGTACTGGAGATAGCTCCATATATTAGGGCAGTAAAACTCTCACTCTTTGTGGTGGCTGCAAAATATGCCTTATTTATTTATCTCCTTTTTGATGGAAAGTTCAATGATTTCCATCCTTTGCTTTTACAAACAATGTTTATGGTTTCTTGGGTTTTGTTTGTTTGTTTTATACCTATATGTGACTCTATCTGCAGGATGAATTCCTAGGAATAGATTGCATGGATCAAGTGGTATGCACATTTGAAATGTTGCTAGATATAGTCAAATTGCTCTTGAGTAGAGGTATCAGTGTGCATGCCCGAGAGCAACACACAAGAATGAGAGCACTTGTCCCACACCAGGGGTATTTGGAATGTGGGTGAGGTAGGGAAGGTAGAGTAAGTTTGCTAGTGCTCCTCAGACCCTACCAAAATGGCATTGTCCTGTGTTTGCCTGGGGAAATATTTCATAATTCTTTGGCTGCATTATAAATGCTAATTTTCTGAATGCAAGCTGTTTTGTCAGGGCTTTTCCTTCCCGATGTCAGAATTGGTCTGGAGGGCCTCTGTTAGCCCTCAAGGTGAAGGCTGTCAGGGTGATGGAGAGAAAGCAAAACTTTCCTCTGGCCATCCAGGTCTTGTATTTAAAGTTGATTGGCCCTGTGGCAAGCTTATTGCTCAGCCAACAGGAAATAGCAGTAGAAATAGGCAGGTGATGCCACAACCGGCGTTCCTCCCCTTGCTCACTAGCTCCATCTGCCAATCCATGTAGCCACATATGCACATATGCATCATGCACCCTTACATGCATCCAGCCATGCATGCCTGCAGCCACACATGCAACCATGCAGCACCTGGTCTGGGTTAAGCACTGTCCTGTGTGCTTGGAGAGCCAGGAGGGGAGGGGAAGAGGAGAGGAGATAGAAATGCAAATGCAAACAACGCTGTCATGTCTTCATGGAGGAAAGTTGGTTCCAATAGATCCCACTTATTGAAGATCCACAGTATGCTGGGCCCTTGCTAGGTACACGGGATGCAGAAATGGTGAAAAAGTTGCCATCTCTCTCCTAAGGAGAGATCAGGGTCTCCTAGGAAGGAAGGACAGTCATCTAAAGACCATTATCAGGGAAATGTACTCCATGCTGTGGGAGCACTAAAGAAAGGAATAAGTTCTTGCTGGTGGCGAAAGAATGTCATATTATTTTATCTGCCTTAAATCAGACTAAACTGGCTGCAAGTCCCCATTTATCAGGATAGATGAGAAATCCCATCTGTCGTGTTTGGGGCAGGCCTCAGCCAGGGTGGAGACTCAGGAGAAAGCCTTCTGGTCTTACACTCCCGTTGGTTACTCTGCTAAATTCCCATTCCAGCAGGTGTGGTCCCTCTGCTTCCATGCAGGCTGAAGCTGGAGGTCTTTACCAAGGTCAGGAGCCTCAGGATT
Source organism: Canis aureus (assembly GCF_053574225.1). Lineage (NCBI taxonomy): Eukaryota > Metazoa > Chordata > Mammalia > Carnivora > Canidae > Canis > Canis aureus. The sequence continues at coordinate 37,424,281 of NC_135630.1, forward strand.
TAAGCTCAGCCTCCCTCGGCATCTCCTATGTGAGGCTTGCCTGTCTTACCTGACCTTGGGCAGGTAATTTTACCTCTTTAAGCTCCACTTTCTGTTTATGTAAGTGGAGGGCAATAACCATACTCATCTCTAGGGTATTGTAAAGATTAAGTAAGCTATGCAAGTGAAGAGCTTAGCATAGGATCTGACACATCATACATGCAGAGGAAACACTAGCCATTATTAATGTATTTCTATGAGGCAGGTGGGGGTGGGTGGAAAGAACTGATGATGTTTGAACGTCTACTTTACAAAAACCTAATGTGTAATTCAGGACCCAGACCAAATGGGAAGATCTCCTGTTGATCCCTTATTTCGTTTTAGCTTAGACTTGGCCTACCCCTCTATAGGCATCTTATACCCTGGAATGGATGCTGTGGCGGGGGGGGGGGTGTGGTTGTACCCTTCGGACAGAGGCACTTGCTTCCTCAGCCACCATGAGTAGGGGCTGCAATGGTACAGTGGAGCAGCTCTCTCTGGCAATTGCCTTCAGTGAGAGGCAGCTGCCTTGCCCAAGCCCACACCCTCACTGGGAGCAGCCCACGTTCTAGGGGATGAAAGTGGGCCAGTCCTCTTGCCTCAGTCTAGAAAACTGGAGAACATGCCCACAGAAGAGGATTGCCTTCCAGGGGGTGGCATTTTCTGAGCTGAGTCCAGTGCCAACCTCATGTGTACCAACTTGACTAGCCAGCTAAGTACAGAGGATTCAGCTCAGGTGAGGAGCTCCAGGAATGGTACCCATTGGGTGCTGCAGGTTCCTGAAGAGGGTGGTGATTCCAAGCTCCTGGTGCCTTCTAAGCTGCAACATGGTAGATGAGAATTCACAGGTCAAGAAGCATGGACAGTCGATTCCACAGTGAAAAGTTTGGTCATGTGGAGGGAGGCAGGCTGACCCTAGGGTGTCCCACCTTTTAAGTGGGAAGATCGGCACGTGGTTATCTCCAGTGCAGCTTCTGGTAGAGGATGTGTGGGACAGTGGGTGAAGCCTTTGCAAACACACCTCTGGAGCTGAGGAGAAGTTCGGGAACAGTTGGACTCACAGATTGAACGGGCATAGGGGTAGAGATAAAAGCCAAAACTCAGGAAGCCAACTGGATAAATCCAAGTGAGGGGAGAAGCCTGAAGATCCAACCTGGGGTGAGGAGATGGAGGAAGAGTGTGATGTTGGCCAAGAAGGGAGGGCTGAGGAGAAGAGGGACAGAGGAGGACAGCCAAAGGGGTGTCCAAAGTCAGAAGGGTCAAACTTTGCTTGTATGTCAAGGGGCTGAAGCCAAGGAGAGCAGGGGTTTGATTTGGGGAGGCCTCCGGTGGCCTTTGGAAGGCTGGCTAGGGCAGTGATTGAGAGCACGGGTTTTAAAATCAGAGCTGGGTTCAGCTTGTATCTTCTTTACTTGCTGCCTGTGTGACCTGAGCAAATCATCTAACCTCTCTGCTCTCCGTTCGAGACCAATGCACTCACGCAGAGTAAAGGACCCAGAGCTGAGAGAGCAGTTGGCACAGAACCTTGCTGTGGGGAGTGGCAGTCACTGGCAGGTGGCATTACTGCAGGTAGAGCAGCTTCTGGGGAGTGTAGGGGTGGGGAGTGAGGATACTTTAAAGGGGACCAGGGTGAGAATGGCTGGAGGCTTTGTTTACACCGAGGGAGGGGCCCAGGAGAGGGTAGAGCTGAAGAATCAAAGGTGGGAAGGGGCAGCTGATCCTTGAGGGGTGGCAAAGGCACAGGTGCAGTGAAGGGAGAGCCTGGAAGCATCCCTGGGTTCCTCTGGGCTCGGAGGAAGCAGGGCCCCTTGTTGGCAGTGGCACGAAGCCATTTCCCCTCATCATGGGTCTGCTCATAGCCATAAAATATGGGATGACACTGGATTTGGTCATTAAGTAAATGGGATAAAGAAATAATTGGAAAATGGATCCCTGCCCGGAAGGAGTAGAATTGTTCTCTGTGCTATTGTTGTCTGTGCCCTCTGAGTAATCTGCAAAGCCAGGCAAGTAAGGACGTCAGGCTTAGGTGTGATGAGAAACTCCGCCTTGAAAAGAGCCTGAAATTACCCGTGACAATGGAAGAGCCTTTGTCTCCTGCACAGAATGAAGGGGGAAGAAAAAAAACCCAAACAAACCTGAGTGTTTCCTGGAGTGAGAAGAAAGGGAAGGGAGGACAGGATGGCCATAAGGAGTGCTTGAATGTGAAACCGAAACCCCACAACTTCTCCCAGTCGGGGCAAGGCAGTGCTCACCACCCCACCTGGGGGGGTGGCCAGGGGGCTGGGATGAGGGAGGCACTCAGGCCATGGGGGCAGGGTGGGGCTGGAGGAGGTGGCTTAGGCTTCTCGGCCCACAAGTCAATGTACCTGTCTCTCGGCCCCTGAAACTTTGATCCCCGTGCTCTGCTCTCGGCACACGCACCAAACCAGAGCTACTCCTTGGGCACTGTGGACAGAAAGTTGGCATTATGATTATCCACAACACAGCCCTCGGAGGAAGAACTGGTTTCCTTGCCGAGGGGGTGCTCGGAAGGTAGATGGGAACCCTTCCCTTTCCAGGACCCCAAATCCTATATGAGGAACCCTTCCTGTTGTAAGAGAATAACCACTCTGGTGTGCCTCTCTGCTCCCACCTCCAATTGTTAAAGGCCTTTGTGTCAGCAAGTGCTGAATATTTAAAATAAATTTAAATATTTAAATATTTTCTGTTTAAATCTTTAAAATATTTTCTGTTTAAATTTTTAAAATATTTTCTGTTCCTCCCTCTAGATAAAGTCAGGGGCTGCCCCCAGCAGAGCTTTCCAACTTTAGTCAAACACGCAGTACTACACCTCAGTCTTTCTTTCTTTCTTAAGATTTTATTTATTTATTCATGAGAGACAGAGAGAAGCAGAGACACAGGCAGAGGGAGAAGCAGGCTCCATGCAGGGAGCCCGATGTGGGACTCGATCCCGGGTCCACCAGGATTACACCCTGGGCTGAAGGCGGCGCTAAACCACTGTGCCACCCGGGCTGCCCTACCTCAGTCTTTCCATCTCTAGATTAGACCAGCACGTCCCTCGGGCTCATGGGCTTCTGCAGCATCAGGCTCACTTCATGTACACGTGTTCAAAATGCAGATTACTAGGCCTCCCCCAGGGCCAAGAGCTGGAACCCCAGAACCAGAACTGTCGCTAAATAACTATATGCCTGACTTAAGGGGAAAGTCTCTGCTTAGAGGGTTGTGTCCCCTCCTAAAGACACACCCTACAGGAAACAGCCCCACGCACAAAAAGGGGCGAAATCGTCGCTGGCTTTGTGGAAGAAGTGAAAAACATTGAAACTCTCCAAATATGATATGCAAGGGTCCGCTCTTGGTAAACAGCAGGAGCAAAAACAGTTTACTGAAAAATAAAGATAAAAGCAGGACGAGCCAGCCAGTAACAGTTTTTCCCCGCCCGTGTCCGTTCGATGTCCATCCAAACAAATCGCTGGCCACGTAGCAAAAACGAAAAAGCGCAGTGCGCTTGTGCAAGTGCATTACTGGCTTTCGGTACCACACAGGAAGTGGAGGGGCAGAGAGCACATGGCAGGGGCATCAGCGTGTGGCAGACAGCTCCTGCCTGTGGCTGGGATGTCGCAGTTCTGCGCACACCCTCCCTGGGCAGCTGGGTGAGCTGGGCCTCTTCCACCTCCTTTATCCGTCTGAGCCTGAACCCAGGCTCAGTAAAGCTCTTAACTGAGAACCTCGTGCCTCTTAACTGAAAGCCTCACTGTAGAACCTCCTGCCCCTTTCACACTGTCCCTGTCCTCAGGGACTGTGGCCTGCGCTGGGACCTCCTCCTCTGCACCAGGGGAGCACCAGAGCAACATCGCCTGCTTCTGTCTCTCTAATGGGCTCTCCAGCTGGTTCTGAGACACATCAAGTTGGGGAAGCCGTGGACGTGACGTGTGAGATCTGTCTCAGGCTTTGAGGTTGTCTTTCCGGCGGAGCCCCGATGAGTCCTTTTGCCTAGTCCTCGCCCAGCCTGAGCCCCCCTGCTACAGCTGCTCCGTATGGTGGGCCTGAACTGTCACCCTAACCCTCCTAAGTCCTGCTGACCCAACTCTTGCCCCTTTGCTCCCAGGATCCACATTCCTTTTATTCATCTTTGTGTTCAACACTTATCTACATACAGGAAAATCCACACTTTTCATGGCTCAGGAATTTTGACAAATGCATGTAGGTCTGTATTCACCCCCAAAATCAATTTATAGGACAGCCCTTTCCTCCCCTAGCCTCCAGTCCCTGACAACCGAGGATTTGTACCTATAATTTTGTCTTTTCCAGAATGTCATAAAATGTCCATGACATTTCCTGGAACGTCATGGAATCATACAATATGCAGCCCTCCGAGTCTGGCTTCTTTTATTCAGTGTAAGGCGTTGGAGAGTGATTGTGTTGCTGCTTGGGCATCACAGTTCGCTCCTTTGTATTACTGAGCAGGAATTTCTTGTCTGCCTGGACTACCGTTCGCTTATCCATCCACCATTGGAAGGACATGGTGGGTAGTTTCCAGCTTTGGGTGATTATGAATACAGCCACTATAAACACTTGTATACAGGTTTTTGTGTGAACATATGTTTTATTTCTCTTGGATAAGTCCCAAGGAGTGGGATTGCTGGGCCATGTGATGAGTTATGCTTAACACTGTAAGACACTGCCAAGCTCTTTCCCACAGTGGCTGAACCATTTTGAATGGTTCACAAGACATGAGTGAGAGTTTGTGTGTATGCATATATAGAGGTACACACGTATTTGTATTTGTATGCATGTACACATAAGTAATGTGTGAGAATATTTCTGTATATACACACGTATTTGTATGTATACATATATATATAAGCAGAGTATGAGAGTATGTACGTGCATATGTATGCACGTTTGCATTTGTGTGTACATACACACAAGAAATGTGTGAGAGTATGTATGTATATAGACACACATATTTGAATTTGTATGTCTGTATACACAAGCAATTGGATTGGCTAGGAACGCCAAAACAGTGTTCAGTGGGAGTGGTGAGTAGACAATCTTTCCTTGCTCTTGAATTCAGGGTCTTCACTTGCGGTCTTTCACTGTTAGGCATGATGTTAGTTGTATGTTTCTCACAGATGCCTTTAATCAAGTTAAAGACATCCCTTTCTGTTCCTAGTTGGCTGAGAGTTTTCTTTTCTCTCTCTCTCTCTTAGGTTTTTAAAGATTTTATTTATTTATTCATGAGAGACACAGAAAGAGAGGCAGAGACATAGGTAGAGGGAGAAGCAGGACCCCCATGGTGAGCCCATTGTGGAACTTGATCCTAGGACCAGGGATCACAACCTGAGCCAAAGGCAGATGCTCAGCCACTGAGCCACCCAGGTGATCCCCCACTTCTTTTGAGAGTTTTCTTTTTATCATGAGTAAGTGTTGAAATTTGTGATATGCTTGTCCTGCATCTATTTTGATTAACATACATGTTTTCTTCTTTAGTCTTTTACTTGGTAAATTACTTTGATTTTGAATGTGGAACAAGTCTTGTGTTCCTGTGATATATGCCATGTGGTCATGTTTGTCCTTTCTATATTGTGTTGGATTTAATTTGCTAATGTTTCATAGATTTTTTTTTTAATTTTTTTTATTTATTCATGATAGTCACAGAGAGAGGGAGAGGCAGAGACACAGGCAGAGGGAGAAGCAGGCTCCATGCACCGGGAGCCCGACGTGGGATTCGATCCCGGGTCTCCAGGATCACGCCCTGGGCCAAAGGCAGGCGCCAAACCGCTGCGCCACCCAGGGATCCCAGATTTTTTTTTTTCATCTATGCTTTCATTCTTTCATTCCTGATATTAGAAATTTTTGTTCTCTCTCTCTCTTTTCTTTTTTGGTCAACCTGGTTACAGATTTATCAATTTTATTGATCTTCTCAAAGAAATAGCTTTTGGTTTCACTGATTGTATTGTTTTTAACATATTGCTTCAGTGAAATAATTTGGTTTTTGGTCTGATTTTTATTATTTCCTTCCTTCTGCTTGCTTTCAATTTAATTAGTCCTCATTTTTCTAGTTTAAGCTGGAAACTAAGATTACTGATTTGAGATCTTTTTTTTTCTCCCTAGTATGACCACTTAAGGCTATGAACTTCCCTAGAAGTGTTACGTTAGCTGCATCTCCTAAGTTTTGATGTGTTGCTTTCTTCAATGCAAAACATTTTCAAATTTCCCTAGTGCTGCCATCTACAATGCAGGAAAAACTTTAGAAGTCTGTTGCTTAATTTCCAAATATTTGGGGGATTTCCCAGACATTATTTTGATACTGATTTTTAAGTCTGTATCAAAAGGTCAAAGAAGATACTTTGATGTTTTCAATTCCCTTAGACTGTTTAAGACTTTTTTCCTCCCAGATGGACCAGAATATGTTTTATTGTGGTGAGTGTTCTGTGTGCACATGCAAAGAATGTATTCTGTTATTGTTGGGTTAATAGGGTCAAGCTTGCTAATAATGCTGTCACTCCTTCTATATCCTTACTAATTGTCTATTTTTTCTCTTAATTACTATCAAGTCTCTGAATATAATTGTGCATTTGTGTATTTCTGTATTTAGTTTGATTAGTTTTCCTTGCATGTGTTTTAAAACTTTGTTTTTAGGTGCATGCACACTCCAGATTAAATGACCTTTTTTTTATCATTATATAATGTCATGTTTTGTACCTGATAATATTCCTTGTTCTGAAGACTACTTTGATATGAATATAGTCACTCCAGTTTCTTTTGATTAATATTTGCATGACATATCTTTTTCCATCCTTTTGCTTCCAACTTATTTATATATTTATATCTAAATTTTCTTTTTTTGAAGACAGTATGTGGCTGGGTCTTTAATGAGAAAATCCAAGTCTGCTATTTGATTAGGGTTTAGGTCATTTACATTTATTTTTCTTTTAGATTTTTATTTATTTATTCATGAGAGAGACAGAGAGAGGCAGAGACATAGGTAGATAGAGAAGCAGGCTCCCTGTGGGGAGCCTGATGAGGGATACCAGGACCCTGGGATTACCACCTGAGCCAAAGGCAGACGCTCAACCACTGAGCCATCCAGGTGCCCCTAGGTCATTTATGTTTAATGTTATTTTTGATATGGTTAGATTTAGTTCAAGACTTTTTTTTTTTAAGAGAGAGGGAGAGAGAGAGAGAGCACATGTGAATGGAGGAAGGGGCATAGGGAAAGAGAGAGAGTCTTCACTCCCAGTGCAGAGCCAGATGCAGGGCTCAATCTCACAATCTCACAACCCTGAGATCACCACCTGAGCTGAGATCAACAGTCACTTAACCGACAGAGCCACCCAGGTAACCCTAGTTCAACCATTTTATGATTTCTGTTTATTCCTCTATTTTTTCCCTCTGCTTTCTGCCATTTTTTGATATATTTAATTTTTTTTTTAGTATTTCATTTTAGTTTGTTGGCTTTTTACCCATATCTATTTTTATTTTTTTAATGACTGTGCTACAGAATCTAATATATGTAACTATTATTTCTTTGGGCTGCTGTAACAAGATACCATAAACTGGGTGCTTTACAGAGATTTATTCTGGAGTCCAGAAGTCCAAGATCAAGGTGTGGCAGGGCCATGCTCCCTCTGAAAGCAATAGTGAAGGATCTATTTCACACCTTTCTCCAAGCTTCTGGTAGTTCCTTGGCTTGTAGCTGCATAACTCCAATCTTTACATGGTGTTCTCTCTGTGTCTGTGTCTTTGTGTTCAAATTTCCCCTTTTTATAAGGAAACAGTCATATTGGATTAGGGCCCAACCTAATGACCTAATTTTAACTTGATTACCTTGGCACATACCCTATCTCCAAATAAGGTCACATTCTGAGGTCTTCAGCGTTTGAATTTAAGGGGAGACACTCTTCAACCCATAACAATAATTAACTTTTACAGTCTATTTAGAGTTAATATTTTACCATTTCATTTTTTAAGATTTTTTATTTTTAAATAATCTCTACACCCAACATGGAACGTAGATTCACAACCCCAAGAGCAAGAGTTGTATGCTCTACTGACTGTCAGCCAGGTGCCCCAAAATTTTACCACTTCAAATCAAATGTGGAAGTAACTATATAGGTCCCTTTACCCTCCCCCACCGGACTTTATCTAATAGTTGTCATATGTATTACATGTAGTAATACACATCTTACATGAAAACTATTCCAGACACCATTATAATTTTTGCTTTGAACAGTCATAAATAAAGAACTTAAGAAAAGTATTTTATATTTACATAGATATTTGCATTTTCGTTGTTCTTCCTTCATTCCTGACATTTCCAGTTTTCCTTTGGTATTATTTACTTCAGCTTGCAGAACTTCCTTTATCATTTCTTTCAAAGCAGATCTACTGGTGATGAATTCTCTTAGACTTTTTATTTTCTGCACCCTGTATTTGTTCCCCATAGTTTGTCAGACCTAGATCTCCTGGTCCAGATGTCCAGAGAAGGGAAGGCAGTTAGTTCAGGCCCATAACATAGTTCTGTGATTCAGCTGGCTAGAGAGTCTCAATCTTCCTTCTTGTCTCAAACTCACGCCCTTAAATGTGGACACCCTAGAGCATCTGGATCCAAATCCTTCTGCATAATTTGGATGTTGAGAATCCAAGTGAAGAGAGTGAATGGTGGTGGGAAGGGATTGTGAGAGGGAAAATGGGGAGGGGCTTATATATAGAAACACCTTACAATCACTTGGCCAGTCCCCACTGGGACTATCTCAGGCTACGTGGATATTCTGGCCCTGAGAGGATTACAGAGTCTAGAGGTTGCCAGAGAGTCCCAGGGGCTTAGTCCATGCCTGGCTGCTATCTCAAAGAAACATAGGCAGCCAAAAGGCAGCTTGTGAAGTTAGTACTCACAAGAGCCTAGTCATCTATGCAGAAGCTGGGAGCTGTGCTTGGGCTCTGATTCAAATACAGCCAATCAGGGCTTCTAGCCATCACTATATAGCTGGTATTAGCTCTCTAAATTGATACCTTACCAGACAGGAACAAAGAACTTGACCTTTGGTTACCTTTGATATTTTATTGTGGGCATGGTTTCCATTTATCTTCCTGAAATGTTAGAAATAATTTGTGGATATTCCCTCACTGTCTTCTTGGAACTATGGCATTGGGAACTACTATTGTAAGGGATGAGTCAAGGATGACTCCAAGATTCATAGTCTAGAAGAAGGAATGGTTCTCCTGAGAGACTGGCATAGGGTATAAGCAGGACTGGGGAAAGGTTGAGATTAGTTTTATTTTTTTAAATATTTCATTTATTTATTCATAGAGACAGAGCTAGAGAGAGAGAGGCAGAGACACAGGCAGAGGGTGAAGCAGGCACCGTGCAGGGAGCCCGATGTGGGACTCGATTCCGGGTCTTCAGGATCACGCCCTGGGCTGCAGGCTGTGCTAAACCGCTGGGCCACCAGGGCTGCCCCAAGATTAGTTTTAAACATGGAAAGATTGAGACGAAGAGGGAACCTTCAGAAAGAAGCATATAGGAGGTAGGCAATTGGATTAGATTTTTATCTTCCAAATTTTAAGCAGCTAGATTTGCAAGATAAGTTCAGGCCTGGAAATAGAAGTTGGGGAGCCATTGCTTACAGGTGGAGAAAAAAGTGAACTCCCAAGGGAATTTCCAGGAATTTCCAGGAATTTATGATGCTGGGAAGGGATGCCAATGTCTGAAAAGAAAGAGTTGTTAGTGTTCTCAGTCCAGGCCCCCATCCAAATTCACCTTATTGTAACAATCTGAGTGCCAAGAAGATAAATATTTTAAAAATTGGAGGGTATTATGGATTGATTTGTGTCCCCCCAAAAGATAAGTTGAAGCTCTAAACCCTGGTATCTGTTAGTGTGATCTTATTTGGAGAGTCTTTGCAGATGTAATCAAGTTAGGATGAGGTCATGAGGATAGTTCTTAATTCAATATGTCCTTATAGGAAGAGAGAAATTTGGATGTAGATGCACAGGGAGAATGGCACGGGACAACAGAGGCAGAGATGGGAGAGACGCTGCCACACTGAAGGCTACATACAGCCAGCAAGGCAGGATTCTCCTCTACCAGGTTCAGAAGGAATATATCTTGCCCACACTTTGATTTGGGAATTCTAGCCTTCAGAATTGTGAGACAATAAATTTTCGGATGGTTTAAGCCATCTAGATTGTGGTACTTTTTAATGACAACCCTAGAAAACTAATCTAGGTGGGAGACTTCCTTTTTCTGAGAAATGTTCTGGTCTCCTCCTGTGCAGAGTGAAATAATAATGGACAACATTTATTGATCACTTACAATGTACTGGGCGCTGTTCTGAGCACTTCACATGATTAACTCAGTCTTGTAACGAGATTATTCTCGTTATCCTCACTTTATAAATGTTAAATTTGATGGTAAGTGGTTTGTCTACAGTCCCCTTGCTGGTACTTGGCAGAGCTGGAACTTGAACCCAGTTCCCTGTGGTTCCAAATCCTTGCTATTTTTAGACCATCTTGACATTTTTCTCTCAGTGCTAAGCTGCTTTTAATCCCTGGACATTCTGCTCGACCCTATACCAGTTTAGCCCTGCTCTGTGGACACCCCTGGGCAGACAGGAGAATAAAAGCCAGAGCAGAGATGGGGCAAGATAGCAGTAAAGGGAAGATGAAGAAGAAAGAGAACGGAAAGAGAACTTTATACTCAGCTTCCTAAGAATCAGGAAAATAAACATCAAGGAGTGGTTGGACACTGAATTGGGGAAACAAAACTTCAACAAAACTGCATGATGGTGAATACCTAAGAATCCTGCAGCAGATGCAGGGAAAAGGCAAAGCAGAGAAGTAACTCAGCAGGGAAGGGCATAGGAAGAAGAAAGACCTAAGGTGATGTAGAAAGGGGCAAGGGCTGTGCCCAAATCCTCATCCTCTCTGGATATTTTGAAATGTCTGCTGGTCTTTAGGAGCAGGTAGTCATCTTCTCCATAAGGTCCAGTAACCATTCACTGATTTACTCAATAAATATCTGCATTTCTTGTTCCGGAGACCTCAGATTAGTCCACGAAATAAGAACAGATTTCACACTGGTCTCCTCAAGTCTCTCCAGGGTAGGAATCTCCAAGAGGTAAACTGTGCCATTTACTTCCTTCCTCTTTAGCTGCAAACTCCTGAGCCAATGGCCCCAGTGTTGCTAATGCTCAGAATGGATATCTGGGTCTCAGTTCACTGAAGGCACTTCCTGATGAAGAGCCCTGTTGGTCCTAGGGACTCTAGTGACCAAGCTGAAGGCATTCATTCTCCCCTGCCTGGACCACTATCATTGCTAACATTGACCATTGCACCTTTGCATCCTTACCAGTTATAGTGAACTAGCTCATCTGGTGTTTATACACTGTTTTCTTGCTTCACATTTATTGAATGCTTTCTAGCATCAGATCCTGTGTTAGGCACTAGGAATTCATGGGTGTGTAAGACTCAACTTTTGTCCTCATGGAGGACAGGGGATTAGATTGGAAAAGAACTTCCAGATTATTCAAGCTGTGTTCTGAACAATAGACATGGACTCTAAAGCCTTGTTACAAACTGTGATATGGGTGTTAATGTCCCCCATTTTCCAATAGATGAGGTCCACAAGGGTTGGATGTCTTGTCCAAGGTCACACAGCTGGTGAGCAGCAGAGAGGGTGTGTCTGACCACTGGATGTGCACCCACCCAGGCAAGACAATCAATACCCCCAATGTCATTACACTCTTGCAGAGCTGAACAAATGGATTGTGCCCTTGCCTTCTCTTTCTCATTGATGGCAGAGGTAGTTTGATTTCTATTTTTTCATTAACTGTCTCCTATCACCACTTTAAAAGTAGAAGTTCTGCCATCTTTTGTGCCCTCCTGAGCTACCATCACCTTTTCATCCTTCACCTGCAGTTGGCCTCCACCCTCCATCCCCTACATGCAGGACCTGTTCCTCCAAGTGGTTTAAAGCAGAGTGGCTAGGACAGCGACAGGCACAAAGTGCTCCATGACTACTCGACATGACAGAAGAGCTTTGTCCTTGAGCTAGAGAGTCTGAAAATCAATTGTTTCAAGATGGTAAAGTGACCATGGGCAGACATCTTTTTTTGGGCCTAAGCAGAAAAAAAAAATAACAGAAAAATATAAAAGATGATGACTGCATGACTAGGCTTGAAAAAAAGAGAATTTTCTTGGTTCAGTGCATGTCCAGTGTCTCCATCAAAAGAAGTACATGGTAGGCCTCAGGAGCAAGCTCGATAGTATTTACAATTCCCTCTGCTTTTGGGGAATGTGTATGAAATTGATATACATTTTTTTCAAACACATAGGGAATATTTACTAACATTGACTATACACAAGGTTCCAAATCCAGTTACCCCAAACATGCAAATAAACTCAACACCAATAACATACAGACATGTTTACTGACCACACAAACACTGGAAGCTAGATATTAATAAAAAAATCCATTATCCTCACACCTCCATATATAAGTAAAACCACACTTTTAATCTCAACTAGAAAAAAATCCAGAATTTTAGAACTAAAGAGGAAAAGTATAATTTTGGAGTTGAAGAGCTATAAAAGCCTTTGCATTCTAAAATCTGTGGGTTGTACCCACATAAATATTTGCAGACTTAAAAACATTTATTAGGAACGAGAAAAATTGAACATTGACTTCAACTTTCAGACAAAGAATCTAGAATTGCACTGTTCAGTATAGCAAGTTACTAGCCACATGTAGCCATTTAAATTAAAATAAATTAAAATTAAATAAAATTAAAAATTCAATTCTTTGGTCACACCAGCCAGACCTTGAGGGCTCAATAAACACACGTGTCTAGTGGCAGATAGAGAATTTTTCCATTATGGCAGAAAGTACTGTTGGAGAGTACTGATCTAGAAAAAAAGGAAAACATGATGAAGGAGAGAAGAGGAAAGTAACAGACATAAAAAGTAAAATTCAGCATAAAAACAAAACAATGGAGTTGCTTGATAAATCCAAAGGTTTGATCCTTAAAAGAGACCCAAATAGAAAAACCTGGAGAAAATACTATCAAAAAAAATTAAGAAGTCACAGATAAATGAAAGGAATGGAAAAGGAGGCATAACAAATACAGAAGAGATTTAAATACTAGAGTATGATGAATAACTTGGTGCCAATAAAATTGAAGCCTAAATAAAATGATTTTGAGAAGAATAAAAGTTATCAGTTATCAATATTGTCCTAAAAGGAAAGAAAAACTAAAAACATACCAATAACAGTGAAAGGAATTTGGATTAGATTCAGCCCTACCCTGCTAAAAGTTAGGTCATTAGGTTAATATCATTTATGGATAAATTCCTTTAAATGTCCAAGGAACAAGCAGTTTCTCAGAGTATGCAGAATCTATGGAAAGCTACCCAACTCATTTCAACCTGTTAATATACCAGACTTGATTAGGATAGAACAAGAAGAGAAAATTATAGATTAAGTTATGATCATTGATGTAAACATTAAAAACCAAAATATTTCTACACTGAAACAAGCAACTCGTTAAAGTATTACTACATCATAATCAAGAAAGGTTTATCCCAGTAATATAAAAATGGTCCAATATTAGATTATTTGTCAAAGAAATTCAACATGTAATAGATTTAAAGTCAGGATAACGATATCCTCTATCACTACTACTACTGGATACTGTGCTAAATGGTGCAATAAGACAAGAAAAAGAAATACAGGAATAAAGAAATAAAAAGAAAAAGACAAAGTATCATAAGTATGGGTGATAGTATCACTTACACAGAATTCACAACAAAAGAGCTGACAAACTGTTTAAACAAGTACAGGGTTTAAGATTAAAAGAGTAACCAGATATAAAACCAGCATACAAAGGGGCACATGGATAGCTCAGTTGGTTAAGAGTCTGACTCTTGATCTCAGCTCAGGTCTCAGTCTCATGGTCGTGAGTCCAAGCCCAGAATCAGGATACATGCTGGGCATGGAGCTTACTTAAAAACAAAAACAAAAACAAAAACCAACATATAAAAACCTATATAAATATATCTCTATATCTATCTATCTATCTATCTATCTATCTATCTATCATCTATCTATCATCTATCTATCTCCACACATACACACCAACAATAATCAATCAGTAATACACTAGTAAAAAAGACCATCAGAACTATAATGCAAAAAATAATAAAAGCAAACAGCACCAAACAAACAAAAACCTATAATGTTCTTTGGAATTAACCTAGTTAAAAATATATAATACCTTATGTAAAAAATTATAAAATTTTTTGAAGAAATTGAAAGAAGACTCAGGTAAATGAATTGGAAAGCTTAATATTATAAAAAATAATTTTTCCTAAATTAATTTGTAAATTTAGGAAATGTAATCCTAATGAGACTGTCAACAAAATTCTTAATGCAACCCAGGCAAATGATTTTAAAATTAACCCAGAAAGTTAAATGGACAAGAACTATGAAGATAATTCTGAAAAAGAATAATAATAAGTTAAAATAACTATCATATAAGAAGACATGCATTAAAGTTATGGTAATTCCAACAGTGAGGGTAAGGTAAATAAAAATATGGAGAGCCTATGTCGATAACAGGTACTTGTTAGATGAAGGAACTTGATGTCATAAATCAATGAGGTAAAGAGAGACTATTTAATCAATAGTACTGGGATAATTGGCTAGTCATCTGGAAAAATTAAATTAGATCTTTACTTCATATTGTAAACAAACAAACAAAAATTCCAAGTAGATTAAAAACTTAATTGTAGAATAATAACAGTAAAAAGTCTTAGAAGATAATATGGGGAAATATTTTTATGGGAGTAGGAGGGATTTAAAAAAAAACACATGAAGAAAAACATACAGCAATAAATTGATAAATCTGGTATCAGAAGGAACAACTTGGACATGACAAAAGAAAACATGTAGTTAAAAGATGTGTAATAGAATATAATAGAATGAATTGGCCATAGATGTAACAGAGGTTTAATATACAGAGTATATGGAGGGCTCCTACAAATCAAAAAGAAAAAGGCACAATCCAGTAGAAAAAATGAACACAGGATATTAACAATCAATTCATAAGATAGGACATACAAATGGCCAATAATCATGTAAAAAAAATGACCAACCTCACTAGTAATCAGGGAAACCCAAAAACAAATAGTGGTCAGAGGATTCTACTGTGATTATTGTATTGGTTAAAATCAAAGTTGGGCAGTATAAAATGTTGGTGACAAGTACTTTGTATCCTAATACAGGAAATGTAAATTGTGTAGGCAATTACAGAGGACAGTTTTACTTTTATAATGAAAAATGCTTATACCCGGAGACCCAGCATTCCATTTCTAGTAATCGAACTAAGAAGCATCGGCATTCATGAACAAGAAGCATTAATAGGGCACATATACTGATAGAATGAATTCATTGGGCCAGAAGTGAAAGCACTGAACCAGATCAGGGATTCTCAAACTTTTTGGTCTCCGAGCCCATTTGCCATCTTAAAAATTATGGAGGATCTCAAAAAACTTTTTAAAAAATGTGTGTATAACACACATAGATATTATCTACCAATATAGCATTATAATTTATAGCATTATAAATTACAAGGCTGAGGAAGTTTAGAAGTATTTATTAATTCATTAAAAAAAACCCATTATAGTTGACACTTCAACAGGGCAGGGGTTAGGGGCACTGTTCCCCTGCACATTTGAAAATCCCCATATAACTTTGACCCCCCCAGAAACTTAACTACTTTTTTTTTTTTTTTTTGCAGAAACTTAACTACTAATAGTCCGCTGTTGATGGAAAGCTTTACTGCTAAAATAAACAGCCAATTAACACATATTTTGTATGCCATATGTATTATATTCTGTATTCTTACAATAAAGTAATCTAGAGAAAAGAAAAAAATATTAAGAAAATCATAAATTTGGGCACCTGGGTGGCTCAATCGGTTAAGCATCTGACTCTTGATTCCAGCTCAGTCATGATCTCAGGGTAGGAAGATGGAGCCCTGTGCAGGGCTGGGCACTGGGCGTGGAGCCTGCTTAAGATTCTCTCTCTCTCATTCCCTATACCACATATTAACATAATATATATATTAATACAAATAATATTTTAATGAAAAACATACCTCCGTTTTCCAAAACAAAAATATTTTAGTGATGAGAACAGTATTTTGCATCTTTTTGCAAATATCTTTTAACTTCTGGCTTGCTAGAAGAGAGCTGGATTCTCACATCTGCCTCTGCATATTACACTCCCACATATAATGTAGTTTCTTGAAAACTCCACTGTAAACTCATGAGAGAGTAAGAGTGAAAAAGACTAACTTCACTGTGATTCTGGAAATGGTTTAACTCTAGAAATGGTCTCAGGCACTGAGTCCCCAGATCACATTTTGAGAAGCACTCAAATAGATCAATACAGATTTGTTTTTAAGTATATATATATATATATATAACTATAGATATATAACTATAGATATATAACTATATATAGTTATATAGTTATATAACTATATATATAGGTTGGGCTTATATATATATTTTTAGTGTTTGAGCTTGGGTTCCACCAAAGGCCTGAGACAAGGGATTGCATTCAGATAATGTATTTTGGTAAGTGATTTCTGGGATCAGGCATTGGAGATCTGACAAGAATAAAATGGGGAGGCAGGGAAAGCCAGTTGGGGTGTGTGTTATTAAGCCAATAACTGCTGTGGGCAACTGGGACTGTTTAATCGGGGACCCCTGAGAAACTATGTAGAATATACCATAGAATTATATGCCTGAGACCTGTGAAGTGTGGAATATATTGATTAATGTGTTCCCACCTCCCATTGGTCCAGGATTGCCCCAAGGAGGGTGAACTCCTTGGCACTTCTGGGTTTACCAGTGCAACAGAGTGCCTGGGGCGGGGGGGGGGGGGGAAGACATGCAAGGTGCAGCTGAAGTGAAGCCATCAGTCTCCACCAGGGAGCAGTTGGTTACCACAGCAACTATGTGTAAGACAGGACAGGAGACTCTGAGATGGGGTGTAGTAGATATCCAACACACGATGTGGGGGGAACAAGCTGCAGAATAACACAGCAAAATGCCATCTACATAAATAACAAAAGACCCATGTAATAGTATATATTTTGTTTCTTTTTTTAAAGATTTTATTTATTAATTTTTATTTTATTTGAGAGAGAGAGAGCCCAAGCAGGAGGAGGACCAGAGGGAGAGGGACAAGCAGACTCCATGCTGAGTGCAGAGCCCGTCGAGGGGCTCAATCTTAGGATGCTGAGCTCATGACCCAAGCAGAAATCAAGAGTCAGATGCTTAACCAACTGAACCACCCATGAACCCCTATATTTTCTAAGCACACACATATAAATCGATTAGAAACTATTGGATTTATACACAGGATTGCAAGGGAAGAGATCTGGGTTACAAGGGGAGTCATCTAAGAGAATGTTAGTTTTTTTTCTGTGATTTTTCTACCTTTACTTTCTTCCCTAAGCTTTAAAACAAAAGATTAGAAACTCAAAAACAGAGTCACTGAACTTAATTTATAGAGTTTGTTCACTGCCTTTCTCCAGGCAGGACAAGATTCGAGGTTCACACCCAAGCCAAGGAAAGAGAGAGGGGCACCTGGGTGGCTCAGTGGTTGAGTCTGCCTTCAGCTCAGGGCATGATCCCGGGTTCTGGGATCGAGTTCCTCATCAAGCTCCCCGCAGGGAGCCTACTTCTCCCTCTGCCTGTGTCTCTGCCTCTCTCTGTGTCTCTCATGAAAAAATAAATAAAATCTGAGAGAGAGAGAGAGAGAGAGAGAGAAGCTCATGGAGTATGGGATTTCTACAGGAGGGAGAGAATGGCATTTCTTCCATAGCTGAATGCTTGTCCCCTGGGGTGCCTGAGTGGTTGGCTAGTGAAGAAATTTAGGGGACTGTGTGGCCACAGTCCATGACAGTTTGAGACTGAGGATAAGCAGAAAAGGGCTTTTGCTTCCTCTCTGGAGAACTCTCCAGGTGGGAGACAGATCTGGAGCTGTGATGTCAGGTAAGGAGGGAGAGTCATGTGCTGAGATGGGCTTCCACTCTTGGGCAAGTCAAAGAGGCACACGTTTTCTAGGAACCAAAGGGACCCCCCAGAGGTTGGGCTTAAACTGTCTTGAAAGAAACCCACTCAAGAGACCTGCCTTCTGTGGGGGAGAAAGTCCCCCAAGGAAAAGGCTATGAAGAATCAACCACTGCGGGGCAGCCCAGGTGGCTCAGCGGTTTAGCACCGCCTTCAGCCCAGGGCATGATCCTGGAGACCCGGGATCGAGTCCCACATCAGGCTCCCTGCATGGAGCCTGCTTCTCCCTCTGCCTGTGTCTCTGCCTCTCTCTCTCTCATGTTTCTCATGAATAAATAAATAAAATCTTTAAAAAAAAAAAGAATCAACCACTGGGAGCTGGACAGAGGGTATCACAAACCATCAGTGCATCACTCACATTGAGAAACTCCTTGGGGAGGCAACAGGTCCATCCTTCATCCTGTGCCGGGGGTGGGTCCGAGCAGGAGGAAGGAAGAAGCTCATGCTAGATGGAGTCTCGCTCGGTGTAGACAAGGCTTTCATTGATTGAAAATGCCACTGGGGTTAGGATAGCTCAAAGTGACAGAAAAGCCACAGGACTGCCTGAACTGTCCTCTGGGACTAGGAGGGTGACACTGACAGAGCCAAACCAAGGAATAGCCAGGTGATTAAAAACAGAGCCATTTCTCATTTATTCCTAATGAGCTCTGCCCATCAGTCAATGGGATATTCTTTGTGTTTTAAAATAGGTATACTGCTGAAAACTCTAGAAACAAATATGTCCAAACGTTACCTGTGATTAGCAGACTGCTGATTGTGTATTTAACCTCAGTTACCTTGCGTGTTTCCTATGAAAACGCAGTTTTGTTCAGGCACCAAGCTCTGTGAAGTCACGTGGGTCAGGAGCACTGGATAGTCTAAGCCCAGTCTCAAAGGGGCTGGTGCCATTCCCTAAGTGTGTTCTGGAAACTGGTGGAGGCTTTGCAGGGAGGGCCCCTGCTACATGCACTGAAATGAGAGGGAACTATAAAATGCTAAATATCCCACCATATATGGGACAGTCCTTCTTGAGAAAAGGTTCCCATGTCCCATGTGACTTTTGATGTGCATGAGACATTCATACAGGTTAGAAAAGAACCAGTCATTTCCAAGCCTAGAGCTTCATTGTATTTGACATTAAACTCCAAGTATCTTTTTGCACATTTTTGGTACACCCTGACTTCCTTAGCGATGTAACTGCCATGTAAGTCAAGGGAAGATTGCATAGTGTATTGCTTGAAACTTTATCAAGAGTTCTTCACCGTTCTGGAAAATCGTGCTGTTCTGTGGCAATGGCCTTGTGCTAGTTGAGTCATCTCCTGCATCTGTCTGCATTTGTGGCTGTCACAGCCTTGGCATTTCCATGTGTCGCTGCAAGCCGCTCATGACTCCATTCACTCTTAGATGGTATGCAGCCTGGGCATTGGCTTATTAAAAGGTATATTCATTTATTATAAGTTATGTTTAATTTCTCCTTTATGTTATAGTTAAAGCATACTTTGGTTCTTTTTTGAAATGTGTATTTACAGGTAAATTATGTCATCTATGAATTTTGTTTCTGGATCGAAGGGGGGTTGTTTTAAAAATAATTATTTTCAAGATGGCTAGTTGGGTCTGATGGGTTGAGGCCCACTGCTTGCTTTAGGATGACCAGAGTGGTCCTTTCCCCTGCCGGCACCTGGCTCAGGCATGGACATGTCATGTAATTCTGGCCTGAGGAGATATGTGGGCTATGTTTGTAAAAGGGCTTTGGGAAAGGTTTCTTTACTTCTAAAAATATACCCCAAGAAGAAATGGCCTCTTTTCCACCTCTGGGCACTGTCCTATTTTATCATTTGTCTGACTCTTGTCGCCATGAGCTTAGGAATCCTGAGGACCAAGAAAGATGGAGAGGACTTGGTCTTTGGTCATATTGTTGAGCTGCTCAATAACCAGCCCTAAGGCCACTCCCCTATTTGCATTTAATCTGCATGTATATCAGTTGATATGAGGTGGCACTGTGGCTAAATGTCATTGTCATTTTTTTAATTGATAAAATTTGCTTCCTCAGACAAAACAAAACAAAAACAAGCTCCCCGTCCAGAGGAAAAAAAGTAATAATGCACATGATAGGAAATGAAAGCAGTATGAAAGTATTTATCACGAAACATCAGCCTCCTTCTGCCCTGCTCCCCCTGCCTCCATCATCTGCTCAGCCCTTTCCCGGGGGCAACTCTTTACCAGTTCTTGCATAGCCTTCCAGAAATACCCTGTGCATACACGAGCGCACTTCATTTTCAAACGTATCATCATATATTGTAGGTTCTTCCCTTCTTCTTCTTTTTCTTGTCAAATGATGATAGAACTAAGAAAGCAAGTATCTGATATTTCCCTACAAGGAGGCTAATTAGGAAAGTGTTCTTCTTGGCATGGTAAAGTGGAAAACTGTGTAAATAATTCCTTCAACCCATTTTGACTTTTATTTATTTTCTTATGCTGTCATCTTACTTTCAAAATTTGAGTATGTAATGCCCTTTATATAAATATAAGCCAGAGCTTTTAAGAATATAAAGTTAAGCTTCTTGGCAGAGGGGGAGGTGAGCAGTACTGTGGTTGGGAGCACCAGGCAGCCTGGAATGAACAACCTCCTGTGGGTGCCTCTACCCTAACCTGAGGCACCCAGAGGGTCTGCAGGGGGCAGGTGGGTGTGAGGAGAGCCCTGGGTGAAGAGCTGCTTCACCCCTCAGAGCCTCAGTGTCTCCCTCTGTGGATCTCTAATAGACTCTTCCCCCCCCACCGTCAACTCTCCCATTTAAATAAATAAAAAAAAAAGATTGTTTATTTATTTATTTCAGAGAGAGAGAGAAGGAGAGGGAGAGAGAGAGAGAGAGAGATCCTAGGACCCTGAGATCATCATGTGAGTTGAAGGCAGATATTTAACTGAGCCACCCAGGCACCCCTCTATACTCCCATTTTATTTTTTTATTTTTATTTATTTAATTTAATTTATTTATTCATGAGAGACACACACACAGAGAGAGGCAGAGACACAGGCAGAGGGAGAAGCAGGCTCCATGCAGAGAGCCTGACATGGGACTCGATCCCGGGTCTCCAGGATCACACCCTAGACTGAAGGTGGCACTAAACCTCTGAGCCACCCAGGCTGCCCTCTCCTCCCATTTTAAATAAAATCAAGCAACACATTTTGCTTTGCTTACTGACCTTCTCTCTAGCCTTCCCTAACCCGCCAAGTCTCTTGAAACATCTCCACTTTCTGTCTTGCCAACCATTTCAACCCTCCATTAGGAGACTGCCTGGGCTGCCTCTCTGGGGCTCGGGGCAGATGGGCCAGCCATATGGGGAGGGGGGGCAGTTACAACTGGGCTACTGAGGCTGGCCATGGGAGACTCTATAGCCTTGCTTAGAACCGAGGCAGCATTAGTCTGGGATCGCCCAGGGTCCAGCTGGTGACAGGACACCAGCCCTGGTCTCAACCACCACCCCCTCCAAATCCAGGGACCACATCTTTTGACGGATTCCAGGGGCAAGAGGAATTGGTACAGTAACAACTCATGTGACGCAGTTACCACCCATGGCAAGGTCCCAGGGAAAGGGGACCTCAGAAAATTCACAGAGAATAATGCTGCTGGAGAGTGTTCCATTTTTGTGGTGGTTGTCATTTGACACACACGTAACATGAAGTTTACCATCTTGACTGTTTTTAGGTGTACAATTCAGTGGTGGTAATTACGTTCACCTTGTTACGCAATAGATCTCTAGAGCTCTTCATCTAGCAACACTGAAACTCTGTACCCACTAAATACCTCTATCTGCCTCCCCCAGCCCCTGGGAACCAGAGGATCTCTATAGCCTCCTCCCCCTTTATGTTTCGGTTTCTCCAATTTTGACTACTCAGGTGACATATGTAAGTGGAATCATACAGTATTTCTCTTTCTGTGTCTAGCTTATCTCACCTAGCACAATGTCTCCCACTTTCATCCACGTCGTCACAAATGACAATCTCTTTCTTTTTTAAAGGCAGAATAATATTCCATCTATCTATCTTTCTTTTTTTATCTATCTATCTTTCTATCTCACATTTTCTTTATCCATGTATTCATTGACAGACAAGTTGTTTCTATATCTCGGCTCTTGTGAATAATTCTGCTGTGAGGATGGGAGTACAGATATCTCTTCAAGGTACTGATTTCATTTCCTTTAAATATATACCCAGATGAGGCATTGCTGGATCATGTGATTGTGCTATTTTTCATGTGGTTGTGCTATTTTTCATTTTTTTGAGGAACCTCCATATCCATAGTGGCTGCCCCAATTTGCATTCCCACCAACAGTGCACAAGTCTTCCCTTTTCTCCACATCCTTGCCAACCCTTGTTATCTCTTGTCTTTTTGATGGTAGCCATCCTAACAGGTATGAGGTGATATCTCGTTGTGGCTTTGATTGCATTTCCCTGATGATTAATGATGTTGAGCATCTTTTTATGTGTCTCCTTTGGAAAAATGCCTTTTCAGTTTCTCTGTCTGTCTACTTTGGAAAAATGCCTTTTCAGTTTCTCTGCCAATTTTTTAATCAGATTGTTTATATTCTTGATATTTAGTTGTATGTGTTCTTTATATATTTTGGGTATTAACACATTACCAGATACATGGTTTACAAATATTTTCCCCTAATCTGTAGGTTATCTTTCCATTTTGTTTGTTTCTTTTTTTTTAATTTTTATTTATTTATGATAGTCACAGAGAGAGAGAGAGAGAGAGGCAGAGACACAGGCAGAGGGAGAAGCAGGCTCCATGCACCGGGAGCCCGACGTGGGACTTGATCCTGGGTCTCCAGGATCGCGCCCTGGGCCAAAGGCAGGCGCTAAACCACTGCGCCACCCAGGGATCCCTTGTTTGTTTCTTTTGTTGTGCAGAAGCTTTAAGTTTGGTGCAGTTATGCTTGTCTGTTTTTGTTTGCCTCTGCTTTATTATTTTTTTTAAAGTAGGCTCCATGCCCAGTGTGGAACCCAATGTGGGGCTTGAACTTGCAACCCTGAGATCAATACCTGAGCTGAGATCAAGAGGCGGATGTTTAACCGACTGAGGCACCCAGGTGTCCCTTTGCTTCTGCTTTCTGTGTCATATCCATGAAGTCATTGCCAAACTCAGTCTCCTGGAACTTTTCTTCTGTGTTTTCTCCTAGGAGATTTTTAGTTTTTGGTGTAACATTTAGGTCTTTAATCCGTATGAGTTAATTTTTGTATATGGTATGGAGTAAAGGTCCAACTTCATTCTTTTGCATATGAATATCCAGTTTCCCCAGCACCTTTTGTTAAAGAGACTGTGCTTTCTTCATTGTCTGGTCTTGGCAGCCTTGTTGAAGATGATCTGACCATATATGCAAAGGTTTATTCCTGGACTTTCTATTCTATTCCATTGGTACATATGTCTGTCTTTATGCCAGTACCACACTATCTTGATTACTTTTGCTTTGCACTCGGAAAGTATGAGGTCTCAAACTTTGTTCTTTTTCAGGGCTGCTTTGACTATTTGGTTATCTCTTTAGATTCCCTATGATTTTTAGGATGTTTAAAAATTCCTGTAAAAACTGCCATTGGGATTTTGGTAGGGATTATGCTAAATCCGTAGATCACTTAGGTGGTTTGAGCCTTTTATAATATTAATATTATAACCTAATATCAATACTAGTGCTAATATTAATGTTAATACTCAGTAATATTAATATTGAGTCTTCCAATCCAGGAGAGGGTGTTCAGTTTTTCAATCTAATCTCTCAAGTGTGGTATGGGGGATAGTATTGTGGGTTGCTGGTTCCCCCATATGGGTGTCCATGGTGACATGTCTTTGCTCAAAAACAGTCTTAGAGGGAGTGGGCAACTCAGCTAGTTAGACCAGGAAGGTATTACAGTGCTGCCTGTGACCTCCAAATGGACCAAAAATGGGGCAGAGCACGGGTGTGGAATTCTCTTCTATTCCAGTTCTATGGAACACCAGGGAACCTGCCCTGACAGAGGCTTACCTGTCTTGCTTCATGGTGCTCCTATGATCTGGGAGCTGGTGGGGAGCAAGAATAGGGCCATCTATATGGGTTCCCCCCACCCAAGCCCAGCAGTGTCCCCAGCACAGAGCAGAGTGCCTGCTGCATGGCAGGTTCTCAGAATGTTTTTGACTAACTGGCTGGGGATGGAAGCCTGGTGCTGGGGGTAGGAAGTTTGGTGGGATGCTGACCCATATACCCCTTCTCACTCCCTGCCAAAGTGGGGAAGCCAGACATTGGCCATACCCTGGCACCTGATCCAGCTTTTTTCAGGGCTTGAGAATGCTCACAAGTCATGTGAGCAGGTTACCTGTTGCCTCAGTCTTCTTATCCTCCAGCGCTTCCCCTGGTAGCCTCGACAGGAGGAATGGCCTTGCTCAGTTTTCTTCCCAGAACAGTGGCTCAGCCTGTTCTGGGTGCATTCCTGTCGAGGCAGAAATCTGGGCAGGCCAGTGGGTCCCCTGCACAGACGAGCAGAACAAGAGAAGGAAAGATGAAAGTCAGGTGTGGACAGGGCCTGAAGACATCTACCTGGGTGATGGTGGCCAGAGACCAGACTTAAGGGTGGCAAAAGCCAATGTCAGAGATCATGCCATTGAGCGTGAGAGCACAGTTCCCAGAGAGACAAGAGCTGGACCCAACAAATGAAGGAGTGACAAGGCGGAGGACCCAGAGACTAGAAGACAGGGAGACTCCAGTGGGGGCAGCCACAGAGAGAGAAGAGGACTTAAAACCAGATCAAGCGTGGGGGTCACTCTGAACCACCGTCTCACTGGATAGGCCAGAAGGTATATCAGCAGCTTAGAGGACAGTGGAGTTGGCATTTATGTGAGGAGTGGATGGAGGCCAACGGTGCCGCAAAGAGATGGTGAGATGGGCAGCCCCATAATGGGGGCAGGAATTTGGAAGAAGGGAAGAGTGAGGATCCTGCCAAGTAATCCAAAGGACTTAGGAAATCTCTGTTCCAGGTGTGGCAGATGGAAGCATAGTGTGGGTGTGCAGGTGGGGGCTAGGAGGTGTGGAAGGCTGATCTCTGTCTCTGAGAAAGTCTGAGTAGTCTGTATCCCAATGCATGACACTCCCTTATGCTCTACTATGAGATAAACAATCATGATGCAAAGATATTTAGATGTCCAGAGAGATATGTGGGAGATCTTTGTGTGTAGAGGGTACAAGAGACAGCTGGGAGCCTGGGACAGCTTATCAGATCACAAAACAAAGACATTTTTAAACACTACTTGACCCTGTCCCAAGGGCTCAGGAGCCAGCCCTATCTTGGAGGCTCCCCTGACCAAAAATGGGATTAATTTGAGCATAATTAATCCTAATAACTACAATGAATTGAAAACCACCCTATATACGTAACTCCACGTGTTTAAAATGAGACTTCTGAAACAAAACCGAACTCCCAAGAAACCCAGATCTATTTGATCACTGCAGAGGATGCCAGTAAATGAATATATTGCATTGAAAACTGGTAGATAAAGGGAGAGAATGAACCACCCTGCCTCTCCATATAAATCATACCACCTGGTGACCAAACAGTAGATGAGAGAAAGTATCTCTTCATAAAAGCACATGAGGCAGAAACAGTAGAATTGGAATATCGCCATGTGGCAACCTCTGGTGAAATAGAGATCTAAGCACTGAGCATCAATCACTTCTATCACCATAGTTAGGTACAACGTGCCTCCCTGTGGGAGAGCACCATGCCACCTTTGGAATAGTCTTGCCAAGAATTCCAACCCTAACCTGATTAAGATCCAACTGGTAATTTGCAGAAATGCAGAAGACAGGAATGAGTAATCTTCACCGGGTATGAGGGAGGGTGGGGTGGGGAATTTGCAATCAGCAAGATTCAGACTCTGGGAAATTTAAGAGGAAAATCAATCCAGTTTTTTCAGCAGTTAAATGACAGCACTGAGAAAGGGAGAGAAACAGAGACAGAGACAGAAAGAATCGAGAGTTGAGGGAACCCATAGACTAATAGAAGCTTAAAAAATATAAATCCAACAGCCGTGCATGGATCTAATTTCTATTTTGATTCAAACACACGGTGATAAGAATATGGCATTTGTGAAACAATTGGAAGTTTGAACAGTGATTAAATATTTGACGACATTTAGCAACTATGGTTAATTTTTTTAAGGCAAGATAATGGTATCGTGGCTATTTTTTTTTAAAAGAGTTCTTATCTTTTAGGAAATTTTCCTGAAATATTCACGAATGAAATCATATAATGTCTGCAATTTACTTCATAATAATACAAGAGGAGTAAAGTGGGTGACAGTATATATGAAACAAAATTGTCCACGAGTTGATCATTGTCGGAGCTGAGTGAAGGGCACAGGAGGTTTTATTATATTGTTCCATTTTTGTGTATATTTGGATTTTTTTTCCTTTAGAAAAATCAAGAAATTCAAAAAGGGTGAGCTTGGGACCAAACTCATGCCCTAGTTCATAATCCTGCTTCTGTCACACCAGTCATGCGACTTCGGGCAAGTTTCTTAACCTTTCTGAACTTCCATTTTCTCATCCATAAGACAGGGATGTGTTATTGGTGAAAATTAAGTAAGTCAATTTTTAGAAAGCATGTGGAAGTGTGTGGAACATAGCAGGCACTTAATGTTAGCTGTTTTGTTGCTATTTTGTTTCTCTAGGAGCTTTTAGTGGAGACATTAGTGTTTTTGTTTTTTTTTTAATATTTTATATAAATTCAATTTGCGAACATATAGTATAACACCCAGTGCTCATCCCATCAAATGCCCTCCTTAGTGCCCATCACCCAGTTACCCCATCCCTACACCCACCTCCCCTTCTGCAACCCTTTGTTTCGCAGAGTTAAGAGTCTCTCATGGTTTGTCTTCCTCTCTAGTTTTACCCCTCTCAGTTTCCCAGTGGAGACTTAATTGAGTGCAGGAAGGTCGTAGCATCCCGGCTTGGGTCACCCTGTCAGGGAAAAGCACCCCCCACCCCTTGACCCTATGGTCTTATCAGCAGGAATCAGCAGGGGTGGGGGAGGAAGAGTCAACTACAGCTTGGGGTTGACGGGTCCAGCTGCCCCTCCTCAGTGGGAGCCTCCCCTCTACCTATCATCAGAATCAATTCCTCTTTCTTGTACCACAGTGGGCCTGTGCACACTATGCTGGCATCATCCCCCTGCATCCTTTACCTCTGCGGGTCTCCACCTCACCTGGAGCTCCTTGAGACAGGGCCCGAATGTTCTCCATGGTCCTGCGCCTACTGCCCAGGGCAATGTGTTTAAGTCTGCAGGGGAGCAGAGGGGGTGACCTAGGGACTGAAGGTTGTGGGGCGGGGAGGAGGGGACACCTGTGCATGGACACCTGTGTGTAGAGGGAAGAGTGTAAAGGCCCTGGGGACAGCGACATCAAGTGGTCACAGAGCGAGAGCATCCTCCCCTGATCCTTCACACCAGGACCCAGGCATGGGCAGGCAGCCCCAGGCAGTGGGACTTGGCCTGTTACCTTGGAAATGGGACTTCTGTGAGTAGAAGCTGGGTAACAGGGCTACCTAGTGCTCTACTTTACACAGAACAGAAAATTATGGGGCAGTCAGAACCAATCCAGGGTTTATTAACAAGGTGACGCACTTGTCAAACACACTCTCCCGGACTTTGTAAGCAGAGATGGAGCTAGAGACAGGGCAGGTAGAGAGTGGCTGATCTGGGACAAAGTCATCCTGGAGAGGATCCCATCATCCCTGCTATCCTCCTGTGGCAAGGAAGTGGGTCTTGGCCTCTCTGAAGCCAAGGAGGGGCCCAGGAGAAGACATCTCAGCCAGTGGGGAACCTGCAAGCAGGGCAGGCCAGCGCCTCATTCCTGGTGGGAGACAGGCGGGCGGCAAGGAGCTGGCTGAGGTGTCCTCTCTGGGATGGAGTGTGGGAGGGGCAGCAGAAGGGGCTCCACGGTAGGAATCATCCATGTCAGAGGATTCTGCAGCCATGCAGTTCTTAGAAAACCCATCAAAGGATCTGCTCATGCCCCAGAGAGTGGCATTAGGGCATCCGACACACAGGATGTGCTCACCCTACTGGCAGTACCTGGTCAGGAGGGGACAACCACTCTTCTTTTCACTCCATCCTCTCAGCCCAACTTCCTGAAGGAGAAAGGGGAGGAGGAGCAGAGGGGAGATTGCGGAGTAACAGGCAGATCCAATGTCCCCACCTCCCACCTTGCTGTAGGACCCAGAGGCCTGGCCTGGACAATGGCAGAGGAAACAAATGATTGACTAGAGGTGAGGGTAAAGTTATAAAGAGAACTGGACTGGACATTGGCCTAGAATGTCCTCCAGGGACAGCATCCGGGTGAAAAGTGACCAGGAGGGAGAAAGTAAGGCCATTTATGCTTTAGTGCAGTTTAGTCTGTTTAATAAACGAGTTCCAGTTATCATCTCCTTCATTTTGTAGACAAGGCAACAGAGCACAGAGCCACATAGACACCTCCCTGAGCTCACACAGCTGCCATAGGCTCCAAGACAGCCCCACTGACCTTTGCCTCCTGTACTCACCCATACCTGGGTCTCGTCCCATAGCTGGCCCTTGTGGCCGACATAGTGTAGCAAAAGTGAGCAGAAGTGAGAGTGTGCGGCCTCCCAGGCTAGGTCAGGACAGGCCTTGCCTCTTGTATCCCTTGCTCTGGGGGAAGCCATCGCCATGCCATAAGTTCTCTCAAATAGCCTATGGTAAGGAAACAAGATGGTCCCCCCAAGCCTAGGGCCAGCACCAGCTTGCCAGCCAGATCATATATATATATGAAATATGTTTTACTTGAGTATAGATGGCATGCAATGTTACATTAATTTCAGGTGTACAACATGGGGATTCAACTCCTCTATACATTACGCTGTGCTCATCATGAGTGTACCTACCATCTGTCACCATACAATGCTTTTACAATACCGTTGACTATACTCTCTATGTTGTCTTTTATTCCTATGACTTATTCATTTCATAACCATTTACAAAAATAAGCTCAAAATAGATTAAAGACCTAAATGTGAGACCTGAAACCATAAAAATCCTAGAAGAGAGCACAGGCAGTAATTTCTCCGACATCGGCCATAGCAACATTTTTCTAGATGTGTCTCCTGAGGCAAGGGAAACAAAAGCAAAAATAAACTATTGCGGCTACATTGAAATAAAAAGCTTTTGTACAGAGAAAGGAACCATCAACAAAACAAAAAGGCAACCTATGGAATGGGAGATGTTTGCAAATGACATATCTGATAAAGGGTTAGTATCCAAAATACATAAATAACATACAACTCAACACCAAAAAACCCCAAAGAGTTCGATTAAAACATAGGCAGAAGACCTGAATAGACATTTTCCCAAAGACGATGTCCAGATGGCCAATAGGCACATGAAAAGATGCCCAACATCACTAATCATCAGAGTAACACAAATCAAAACCACAATGAGATATCCCCCTCACATTTGTCAGAATGGCTAAAATCAAAAACAGAAGAAATAACAGATGTTGGTGAGGATGCAGAGAAATGGGAATCTTCGTGTACTGCTGGTAGGAATGCAAACAGCTGGTGTAGCTACTGTGGAAAATAGTATGGAGGATCCTCAAACAAAACCAGAATTACCCTATGATCCAGCAATTCCACTACAGGGTATTGACCACAAAGGAAACAAAAACTCTAGATCAAAAAGATATACACACCCTGATGTTTACTGCAGGATTATTCACAATAGCCAAGATATGAAAGCTGTTTAAGTGTCTACAGATAGATGAGTGGATAAGGAAGATGTGGTATATTGTCTACACAAATGGAATATTATGAAGCCATATTAGAGGATGAGATCTTGCCATTTGTGGTAACATGGATGGACCTAGAGGGTATTATGCTAAATGAAATAAGTCTGTATGTTTTTTAAACCGAAATAAGAAATCGGCTAAAAAATCTAGCTGATCAGAACGCTTGCAGTTTCACACACTCAGGTAGATCCATTCACCAAACAAACCTCCCAGTGTAAGCACAGACTTAGAAAGATGTCTGCAAAGTCACCAAGGACTGACCAGGGTCCTGACCAGGAGAGCACACACGAACAAAACGAAGGTGGCAGAGCTGACATTCCGCTCCTGGGAGGAACTCCATCAGATACAAGAAGGGGGAAAAGATGTGACCTACTAATCAGATCTGACATTTTCAATCACCTTGCTCTCACTGTGTTATTACTAGTATCTTTTAGTGAGAACATGAAAGGGCTTTTACTGAGTGCTATTAATGAGTAAAATGAAAACATTTGCCGGGAAATATTTATCTTATCAACATATCTTCCTCTTTAGTGTATAATTTTGCTTGTGCTTTCTAAGCGTATCTATGTATTTATTGATGATCTACTTCCTATATAGAAAAATAAGCAAGTATGCATATCTTGAGGGTGACCAGAAACATGCATAATTGTGAAAGGTGGGAACTCATGACATCATTCTGCCTCCCTTGAAAAGGGCAGAAGCACAAGGACACCACCATCCCAAAGAGAAGCACTTCAAGGGTGAAGGGGGGTAACTGGAATGTTGCAGAGCAGAGCTTCCCACTGGGTGCCCCAGTATTGCTGATAGGCCCTGATGGGTGGGATGTTGGTCCCCTGTGACCTTGGAGGAGGAGCTGGGGCAGGTAACCTCCAGGAGAGAGCAGCCTCGTCATTTGATCCTGGTGTGCTGTGACTTGTGACAGGTGGGTGCACCATTCAGAGAACTTGAGAGTCTGGATGTGTGCACTGGGCTTCCTTTACCTGCAAGTCTGATGGCCTTGGTGGGAGCCATGGCTATGTGTCAAGGGGCAGGAGCCACGTGGTGGGCTGAGACCAGAGCAGGAGGTGAAAATGAGACCAGCCCCTGCTCTCTGTGAGTTGGAGGTGAGTGTCAGGTGGGAGGTGCATCAGGTCAGGGCTGGGCTGGGGGCAGTCCCCAACAGGAGCCTCACAGAGGCCCATTGTCCCCAGTCTAACAGGAGTAAAACATTGCTCACAGATTTAGATGTCCATTCTCGCCCCCGCCCCCCGGATGGCTGAACACTTAGGTGGGTCCAATTTCTCATAATTATGTACAAGGTTGCAAGGAACTGCTTTAACAGATGTGGCTTTAAAAACATTTTAATCTCTTTTTTTAAAGACAATTTCTGCTGGCCTTCTTAGTATCCAATCCTCTGCCCTTCCCCCTGATTTTTTTTTTTTTTTTTGCTTCTTTTCTTGAACCTGCCTCTCCTTCTCCCTTCTCCTACAGGTGGGATTTGCCATGTCCTAGTTATACAGCTCTCAGACAAGTCACTTGATCTTCCTACATCTTGTTTTATTTCTATCTTTAAAAATAAGAAAAATATAGTCAAAGCATGAAAGATTTTTAGGGCAGTGAAAATAGTTTGTGTGATACTATAACAATGGATATCGGTCATTAAACATCTGTCCAAACCTATAGAATGTATGACACCAACAGTAAACCCTAATGTAAATATGGACTTTGGGTGATAATGATGTGTCAGCATAGGTTCATTGACTGTAACAAATGTACCACTCTGGTGGGGGATGTTGATAACGGGGGAGGCTGAGCATGTGTGGAGACAAGGAACATATGAGAAATCTCTGTACCTTCCTCTCCATTTTGCTATGAACTTAAAACTGCTCTAAAAAATAAATTCTTTAAAAATATGCAAGAAAATACCAAACCTAAATGTCTCCACAGGTTCATTGACAAGGGTTAAATTTTAGAAATAAGCCCCAAATCCATCAAAACAAGATTATATAAATCAAGTGGTAAGTATAAATAAAACCCATGTAAGCCAATTCATACGCTGGAGTGTGGTGCTTTTGCTCAAATAATAAGGGTAGAGGGACGTCTGGGTGACTCAGTGGTTGAGGATCTGCCTTTGGCTCAGGGCGTGATCCCAAGATCCTGGAATCGAGTCCTACATTGGGCTCCCTATAGGGAGCCTGCTTCTCCCTCTGCCTGTGTCTCTGCCTCTCTGTGTCTCTCATGAATCAATCAATAAAATTGTAAAAAAAATATAAGGGTGGAAAAATGCACATGTGATGGTGCATGTAACTGATAATTAGCAAGAAAGTTGCCAAATCACATACATAGTACAATTCCCCTTTTTAATAATCATTTCCCTGAATATTAATGCACTGAAAATGGATATACAACATGGTGTACTTGGGTGGCACAACTGGTTAAGCCTCTGACTCTTGATTTCGACTTTCATGATCTCAGGGTGGTGAGATCAAGCCCCGGGTTGGACTCTGCACCCAGCGGGGAGTCTGCTTGTCCTTCTCCCTGCTTGCACTCTCCCTTCTCTCTCTCTCTCTTCCTAAAATGAATATATAAGTCTTACGAAACAAAAGGATGCACAATAAAAGGATAAACTATTAAATAATCCCCTGGGGACTGAGGGGGAGAAATATTTGGGGGTGTTTTTTCACTTCATATTCTTTTTTTTTTTTTTTTAAGATTTTACTTATTTATTCATGAGAGACACAGAGAGAGAGAGAGAGGCAGAAACATAGGCAGAGGGAGAAGCAGGCTCCCTGCGGGGACCCTGATGCGGGCCTCGATCCTGGGACCCCGGTTTCACGCCCTGAGGTGAAGGCAGATGCTCAACTCCTGAGCCATGCAGGCGTCCCTCACTTCATATTCTTACTTAAATGTTTTTAAATCAATATGTAATATAAATAATTTGGGGGAGGAAAAACCTCGCTTGTCCTCTTCCCCAAGTGCTGAAACTCTGGTGACATGCTGTACGTGAAAGCTCTCGGGATACCATTTCTATCATACATAAATATGGTAGGATAATTTTTGTTTTTTTCTTTTTCCTTTTTCATAGTTTTCCTGTGTGGAGTTTTTAATTTCTACCCTGTACCATGATTTCTGTCTCTGAGCCCCTGTGCCTTGTCTCCTTCCTCTGTAGTTCCCGTTACCCTTCCCAGCCTGTCCCTTCTTGCAGATAATATGTGACAGAGATGACAGTTTGGAGGAGGATGAGTCTCTACCCATTGCAGTTCTCTGCTCCCCACTCCCCCCCCAGCTTCACATTCGGCCCAGAGAAGGACTTGGCTAAAGACACAGACACAGACCCCCCGTGGCTGCCCTTACCGCCCCTCATTCCCCCCCCCGCCCCCAGGGGGCCCCATAGGCAGGTCTCTGGATGCTCCTGGCCTGCGGTGCATGGACTCCAGAGCCAGGACGCCCAGGACCAGAGCCCCCCACCCCCCAGCTGCCACCGAGAGCCCGCTTCCCCAGAGCAGGGCAGGAGCAGTGCCTGGCGCGGCCAATGCGGCCGAAGCCCTCAGGATTTGCTAGGAGGCGTTGTGCTCAGAGCTGACAGATGGAGTCATATGGGCAAACTAATTATATTTTTCTTTTTTTTTTTTTCCTGGGCGGTTGTGAGTCTGCAGGAGCTTAATTTATGTATTAATTACACCTCAGAGCTAAATGAGGGGGCTGGAGTGCCTCAGACAGCCTTTGCATTCATTAGGAAACCTTGCACACACATTTGGCTTCGCTTGGAAACAGCTGCTAAAGCTTCCTTCTGGGGAGTGTGCACGGGGGTCCTTGGGGGAGCGGAACTCTTTGGGCAACGCAGGTGGGTGGCCCAGGTGGAGAAGTTCTAGGCCGAGCTTCCATCCAGCCTTGTGACCCTCTGATTAACCTCGCTCACCTCTCCACTGTGCCTTCTCCACTGAAGGGGGACAGATCCTTGCTGCGCTGCGTGGCCCAGCTGCCCTGGCTGCTGCGTGGGTTCCTCTGATTGGGTTTGGGGTGGTTGTGTTGCACTGAGTCACTGTCTCCCTGCTGTGGCCCTACAGTGAGGCCATCAACCTGTTGACAGAGGCTGGAAGGGAGCTGCTTCCAGCAGAGTGCCCCCCCCAACCCAAACCTCCGTGAGCCGTATGCCTAAGGATGGGCCTCAGGTAGGTAGGTGAGAGGAGATGGATGGGGCTGGCTTTCTCTTCTTGAATCTGTACTTGGTGGCATCTGGTAGACTTGGTGTGGGGGCTCAGCCAGTGCCCAGTGGGGGCACTGGGTGAGACAGGGCCCTTGCAGTGGCCAAGAAGGTGGCAGGGAGCAAGCCATAATTTTTGTAGCTGGATTTTAAGGACTCGGGGCTCCTTAACTACCCCACCCCCCAGGCCCCCAGTTCTTTCTCAAATCTTGCTGCAGGATCCCTGTGTTGCTATCTCATGTCGTGGGTGGGGATTTGTGGGAAAAGTTCTGAGCCTACTTTTTTGGCCAGTTTTCATGGAGCAAGCAGCACTTAAGGCCTCATGGGGCACGGTTGGGGATTGTTGATATTAAGGTAACCAAGCAGAGGAAAGGATGGAAGCCCTTGGGGTGGGGACAGCACCCTCCCGCCTCTGAGATGTTCTCAGGGCTAACCTTGGAGGGTCTGCATCTGGAGGAAGTATTTTTTAAAAGGGCTCAAGAAAGGCACCAAGTAGGACGCTTGGGTGGCTCAGCAGTTGAGTTTGCCTTCAGCCCAGGGCGTAATCCTGGAGTCCCGGGATCAAGTCCCACATCGGGCTCCGTGCATGGAGCATGCTTCTCCTTCTGTCTTTGTCTCTGCTTCTCTCTCTGTGTCTTTCATGAATAAATAAATAAGATCTTAAAAAAAAAAAGGCCCCAAGTCTCTAGCGCCAATGGGCTCATGGCAGGTGCCATCCCTGAACACTGAGTTAAGGGGTCTGATTGGCATGTCCTGCCGCTGGCCTGAGGGTGCACCTGCCATCTGCACCCACCTCCCACCGCTGGTATGAGAACATACTGCCTGGCTCTTTCACAAGTCAGCACAGGGCTAGCCTGCTTTAAGCAGCTCCCATGCACTTGTGGGATTTCTCACACCGAGATATTCAATATTTGTGAATGCCTTAGGAAGAGAAAGGTACGTGTGTGTGTGTGTGTGTGTGTGTGTGTAAGAGAGAGAGAGAGAGAGAGAGAGAGAGAGATCTGCTCCCAGATGACTTCTCTGAGGACAGGAACTCTTGTCTGCTTTGTTTGGTGTATTCCAAGAACCTAGAAAAACACCAGGCACCCAGCGGTGGTCATTAAATGAGCATCTAGGAGGTGCTCTTAGGAAGGTTGGCTACAGCAGCTCCTAAATCATCTTTTGGGCAAAATAGACAAATAGGAGGCAGGCAAGTCTCAGAGAGGCTCCAGCACCTGCCCGAAGTCACACAGCCAGTTAGAGGCCAGGCTAGGAGAATCATGGCCAGGAACAATTCTAATGATAGCCTAACTTTCATGCTTTAACCTGTTGGCCTAGCTTGGGCTACAATAACAAATACCACAAACTGGGTGGCTTATAAGCAACAAAATACATTTTTTCATGGTTTTAGAGATGGCGAGGTCAGGGTGCTGGCACATCCGGGGTCTGGCAAGAGCTCTTCTGTGTTGTAAATGGCCATTTTCTCCTTATATCCTCACGTGGCAGAGAGCAAAGGGGAAGCCAGCTCTCCGGTGACTCTTAATAAGGGTTTGCTAATCCCATTCCTGGGGATCCACCCTCATGACCTCACCCAACCCCAGGCACCTCCCAGAGGCCCTTCCTCCTAGTACCATCACCTTCGGGTAGGGTACCCACACATGGATTTGGGGAGACACATTCAGTTCACAACAGCTGCCAATGCTATTCAGACCCTGTGGCCACCATGTACATACATGGCTGCAGCCTCCAACCAGCTGAACTCATTGACAAGAAATCTGCTTTTCCCCAATGCTGTGGGGTGATGCTCAGATCTTCTGGGGCCTCAAAATGCCCCAATGCATGGAAATTCTAGCTTTGTGAAACTGTCCACTGCAAGCTCATGCTGGGGAAGGGCCATTCCAGCCCACTCTGTCCAGCCGGCTTGCTGGCCACTGCCACTCCAGTTGGTCTGGGCAGGAAGCGTGTAGGGGTCTGAGAGGGGGCAGGGAGGGCAGGAGTGTCCTCGGGAAGTGAGCTAGAGCCCTCTCACAGAGAGGCCTGTCATGTTCACCCAGTCATCATCCTTCTTTCGTCCACTCAACCAGGGGCAGCATGTCGGGTGGAGCGAAAGCCAGGTGGGGCTGGCACTACCAGGCACCCAGCGGTGGTCATTAAATGAGCATCTAGGAGGTGCTCTTAGGAAGGTTGGCTGCTCTAACCATATCCTGGAATCAGATGCCCACCGGTGTCCACCTGGGCAGGGAGAAGGCGCTAGCTTTTGGCTTCTCTACAGGGGCCTAGACACAGTGGTCCTGACACCTTCCCCCAAGGATCCTGGGCTTGTAGACACCTGCTTCTTCCCATCTCCTCAGGCCCTGGCATCAGCCTTCTCAAGACAGGATGGATGGGAGCCTGCTTGACCTTTCTGGGGAGTGTGCTGCCTGCCGGAGAGGTGGCCAGCATGTTTGACAGATACTGCTCTAGATCCAGGCTGTCCAAATGCATTTGTCTCATCCCCCTGAATCCAGCCAGCCCGGGAGACAAGTCTAACCCTTCCTGACAGAATCAGTTCAGCCTTGTTCTCTGAGCAGGGCCCAGGGTGGGCAGGGGGCTGGCTGGGGCTGGCCGGGCTCTCTGACCACTGCTGCCAGGGGCCTGCAGGCCAGGGGAAGATGCAAAGGAGCCGTGGTGGGCCCAGCAAACAGGATCCAGCCCCGTGGGCAGAGCTAGAGCTGTTAGAGGGAGAAAGGGGTCCCCGCCTCCGTGGCTTCTTCCAACCCCAAGGCCAAAGTAGAAGGTGGTTAGGGAGAGGGGCCTGCTTTTTCTTCCACCCTCATCCCTATCCCTGTTCTGGGGAAAAGCTCACGGTTTTTGGACTCGGACCAGCCTGAGTTTGAATCCAGGATGTAACAGTGTGGAGGAGAGGGAAGAGGGATTGTCTGGAATTGGAGAGCATGCATGTGGACTCCCCACTGCAAGTCTGACCTGCCCACCCCACTAGGCCTGCCTTTGGGCCGAATATGATTCCTTCTGCATTTGAATGTGTCATCCTGCAGCCAGTGCTGGAGAGCCCACCTTGCGGGGCTTGTCCCCTTTGCCTCAGCTTTGCTGTCTCTGGCCTCTTTAAGAATCGGCGGAGTCTCAATGTTTATGAAAGCTCACCTTTTCTAGGCAGGAACTGCAGACTGTAGACGTCACTTGGGGGTAGGGTGGGGTGAATGGGGGTCTGGGCTGAAAGTTGCGAGCGCGGTCCTGCAGCTGCAGAGAAGGCTGTCTGGAAGGGAAGGCAGGCTTATGTCCAGGAGTGTTGGCATTGCCAGCCCATCCGGTTTCTAGACTGCTGAAAGGGGAATAAAAAGGGCCACGGAAGAGCTCATCTCTGGGTCTTTCCAGATGTCAGATGGCAGGACCAGGCAGCTGATATGTGAACAGAATCCTAATCAGAAGCCATGCCAGCAGCACTGGGTGGCTCAGCAGTCGTCTGCCTTCAGCTCAGGGCATGATCCCGGGGTCCTGGGATCGAGTCTCATACCAGGCTCCCCACACGGAGTCAGCTTCTTCCTTGGCCTATGTCTCTGTCTCTCTCTGTGTCTCTCATGAATGGATAAATAAAATCTTAAAAAAAAAAAAAAAAAAAAGGAGCCATGGTCAGCTATGTCTCCTGCCCCCAACCTCACAGAAGCCAGTGACAGACTGGATTGTCGGGTAAGGGCTGGAGTTCTGCTCCTGGTCATTCATCGGAGAAACAGAAGCCCTGCTGGGGATGATGCAGAGCCTGAGACACTTCAAGAGAGGCAGGTAGAAGCCCAGGACCTGCCA
Source organism: Canis aureus (assembly GCF_053574225.1). Taxonomy (NCBI): domain Eukaryota; kingdom Metazoa; phylum Chordata; class Mammalia; order Carnivora; family Canidae; genus Canis; species Canis aureus. The sequence goes on from NC_135630.1 coordinate 37,462,207, forward strand.
TATTCTTGGGGATCAGAAGACAGAGGAGATATAAACTCCTGCCCTCAAAGTATTATCAATGCAATGTCCCCTTCACCGCGCACAAAGCAGCAAGCGATGAGGGCGCAAGCCAATCTCATGTGGCTCTCCTACGCTGCAAGGGAGCCGAGCCTGAGACCGGAGGGAAAATACCAGGGTTCATTTGGGAGGTGAGGCCAGGAGACACCAGGGGGAGTGGAGAAGCAAGGTGAGGCTGGGCTGGGCGAGGGGTGCCACATGCATCTCGGAATTGTCTCTCTAGAAGGAGTGCTTCTGTACCAGCTCCCACCGTCTGCTGGCTAGGGGCTGGTCCAACTCCACGCTTCTTCTCTCTTCCCTGGAAAAGGAGCAGAGCAGGTCCTGGCAGCCACTCAGCATTTTCTGCATCTTGGACACAAAGATGCAGGTGCTGGCAGTTGGAAGGGTGGCCCTCTGTGCACAGAGGTGGCATGGACCCGAGGTGTCTACAGCATGCCGCTAGTCCCATTGTCCAGATGATGAAACTAAGGCTCACCGAGGTGCCTTGTACAGGGTCCCCTGGCTGATGACAGCTCTCTTTTTGAGGCCCCAGTCTTACCATGTGTCAAACGGAACTCATGATACCTAGGATCATAACCATGAGGGCTGCGCCCTCCCCCTGCCAGGGGCCTTGTGAGAGTGGGCCATGATGGCTTTGCAGACTTGCTTCTAATGTCCAAAGCTTTGTGGAAGGTGGCAAAAAAGATGTGAGGCTACACATAGAACTGGGTTCAGATGCCACTGGTGCTACCCGATTGTACTGTGACCTTGGGGAAGTTGCTTAACCTCTCTGAGCTTCTGCTTCCTCATCTATAAATGGGGCAACTAGCCTATTTCTGGAGGAGCTGTTATGAGGATTACATAAGAAAACAGACGACAAAGGGCTGCATACATGCCTTGCAACCTGCTCCCCTGCCCTCCCCCGCTTCAAACTTCATCATAATTCTGTAGAAAGGTGTAATGTTTAAACTCTCTGGTTCTTCTCTAGGTGGTAGGTAGTGCTGGTGGGGTGGAGGCCTCCCCATCACTGGGAATGGGCCTGAGCTAGATGCGGGTGGTGGTTCCCTGCTTAGTTCCCTTCTGGTCCCAGGAGCTCTCTTGTTACTGGTGAGCTGTTTCTTTCTGCCGGAAGGCTACTTTATGAGTCACATAAACAGGGACTTGACAGGGGTTCTTTAGAACAAAAATTTCCACTGTCTTTAGAGAATCTGACTCTCCGGTTTCCAAATTAATGAGGGCTCAGATTGACCCAGGGTCTGGCAATGGTTCGTTCCCACTTTCAGCATTCCCGACAGGCTCTCTCATTCCCCTCCTCTCTCCTGCTTTATTTCTACCGACTGAAAGTAACCCCCCTCCTCTCGCGGCCTGCTCATATTTTACCAGGCTGTGGGGTTCAAGATGCCCTCTCCTGAATGCCCTTTGCCTTTGCATGTGGCCCCCAAAGCCATTCTTTTCTTTGTTTTAAAAGATTGTATTTATTTATTTGACAGAGAGAGAGAGAGAGAGCATTAGCAGGGGGGAGAGGCAGAGGGAGAAGGAGAAGCAGACTCCCAGCTAAGCAGGGTGCCTGATGTGGCGTTTGATCCCAGGACCCTGGGATCATGACCTGAGCAGGAGGTAGGCGCTTAACCGACTGAGCCACCCAAGCGCCCCCAAGCCCTTCTTTTCTCATCCTCTGGTTTATAAAACCCGGATCAGCTGTCCCCCTGTTTTCCGGGAACCCTCCCCTGGCCTCCCCAGTCAGAACCAACCGGTCCTGCGGCTGAGGCCTTACCTGGATGAATCCCAGCGGGGGACTGGGCGGTAATAACCGTCCGCTGCCACCAGGGGGCGCCTAACAGAAAGCGTCGAGGGGCCGCATACCTCTGGGTCTCCTTTCAGTTTGGACCCCAAGTAGGAAGTGACCCTTGCTTCGGTGTGCAAAGGACACCGGGCCATGGGAACAAGGATGTCTGCAGACACTGTCCTCAGAGAGACAGGAGCTGTGGCCCCACCTGCATGCACCTGTACCTGTTCATGGAATAGCTGAGAAAGAGGGCTTCCCATTGCCCTTCCCAGAAGGAGGGCTGGAGCAGAAACCTGCCAACTCAGGGCTCAACTAAGATTCTCAGCAGAGACGTTGGATCAGTGATGCTTAAAATACGTATGCTCCCTCAAAAAGCCCCTGGCTTATGAGGCCAAGAGTCAAGTCTACCTGGCAGTTAGCATCAAGATTCCAGTCCAGAGTGGGTCAGACAAGCCCAGGAGATCCCTGCCCAGATTCTACCCTGAGGAGGCTCTTATTTCTCTGGGTGAAGGCTGCACCTGATGTGTACTTCTGAGGGGCTCTGGTCACCTTCCTGTCTTTTATCCCCTCCAGACGAGGGGACCCTCAAACCATGTCTGGTTCACCATGGTGTCTGGGGTGAGGCCTGGTCCAAGTCTATGGGGGCACATTGGAGGGTCCCAGATGTCTCACATGAAAAAGGTGGCAGTGCCCTGAGCAAGGATCCAGATGAAAAGCCTCATGGAGTAATAGTGAGTTAAGGGAGTGGGTCCACTCTTACCCCTCCCACCAAGTCCCCTCCCTCCACGTGAACCTCTCCGGACTTCCCTGTCTTCTCTTGGGTGTGCTGGTCAGTCGTCTGTGTCAACCTGGGGAGGCTACGGTTCCCAGTTAATCAGACACTAATCTAGGGTTGCTGTGAAAGTATTTTATAGATGTGATTAGTGTCTGTATAATCAGTTGACTCAAAATAGGGATTACCTCAACAATCTGGGTGGGCCTGAGTCAATCAGTTGAGAGACTTTCAAGAGCAGAGGTAAGGCTTCCCTGAGAAGAAATCCCCCGGTGGACAGACAGCAGCTTCAGCCCATGCCAGAAAGTTCCAGCTTGCCCTTCTGGTAGCTACTTTATAATTTTTTTATTTGCCTAGCCGGCCTTCACAGTCACTTAAGCCAATTCGTTCCATCAAATCCCTTAACATATATGCCCTGTTGGTTCTGTTTCTCTGGTGGAATCCTACCTGTTGCAGATGGGCTGGGCAGGCTCCCTGTGCCCAGGAAAGGACAATGAATCAGAATGACAGACACTTGATATCAGGGCACTCACTGTATAGCAGGCAGTGTGCTGAGACTTTGATCACATTGAACCCTCCAAGCATCATATGTCACAAGTAGTACTAGTATCCCCATTTTATAGATAGGCAATGGGGGCACAGAGGAGTTAAGTTCTGTGCTCAAGGCCACACAGCATGGTGCAGGCCAGGATCAGAAACTCTCAGCCCCAGAGGACAAGTTCCTAACCTTTGCTATACTAACGACCCCTTTTGCAGCCTGGTGAGGCCATGGAGCCCTCTTCTGAAAGATTCTTTCCTATGCATAAAGTAAAATGCACAAGTTAAAAAGAAAACAATGTTTAAAAATTATCAAAATATGTTAAAGCACAAATTTATGATGCGATGCCGGGTGTGCTTTTTCTATTAATGCTTTCTGTTAACTAGACTGCAGAGGGTCTATATGTCATGTGAGTCTATGTCCTAATATCTGTAATTTCTGTTCTCTGCCGTGAGAATATCTGAGATGCTTCTCGGTGGTAAGCTTACAAGTACTGCTAACACTTCTTGTGGTTCTTTGCTTCCTTTCCTAATGGAAGAAAATGCTAAATTCCAATTAGGGTGATAATAAAGATGTGTTTCTTCCCCATCAAAATTCACAGATTCCCCTAATAATCTCAGATTGGAGGGCACATTTTACCACCCCCTGGGGGCCTGTTTGGCAGAGTTTTCAATGGAACAAGTTCATGATCACAAGCCGAAGCCTGGGTACACAGCAGGCACACAGCAGAGACATCTTCCCCTTTCTCCACTCCAGGACTCAGAGAGGCACAAGGAGTGAGGGTGCCATAGGATGACACAGACACCTGGAATGACTCTTGGGCCGAGCTCAGCCCCTGTAAGCCCTGAGGGCTGGCTCACGCTTGCTCTGGCGCTGGTGACCCCGGGCCTGTCTGCTTGCATTCCCCACACATCCATGGTGTCATGGGGACACCTGGTCCGGAAGCTCCCTCGCTATTCCTCTTGGAGACAGAGGCCATGGCCACCCATGTTTCCCGCAAACCCTTCCTGTGTTTGTGTCAACATGGGCCACACTCAGCCAGCTGGCTTAGCCCCTTGCATGTAGAGTAGCTTTGCTGACTGGTGGCTGAGGAGGGCCAGGCAGAGCGTTTCCAGGCAGGCAGCAAAGAAGGGACCAAGGGTGAGAGGTAGGCTAGGCCCCCTTCCCTGTCTCTGCTAGAAAGGGAGCCCATGAATAGCATCCCCACATCTACCCCCCGCCCCCTGAAACCATTAGGCCAGCGGTGATGAAAAATAAATCTCCCAGCAGGACCACATGATCTTGGCCTCAGCCTGGCTCCCACCTCTACCCCGTCCCCTGTTTCATGACACTTCTCTCACTGGGAGAAGGGCAGGGAGAATGAACTAAAATGCTCTGAGTGCTCATTACCCTCCAGCACTTTGAATACATGATCTTATCTGCTCCTCTTCACACCTGTGAAGTGGACGTGCTGCCATGACACAGATTTGACAGGTGAGGAAGTGCTGCTTGGAAAGGGTGTCACCCTGCAGTAAGAGGCCAGGATCTAAACCCGGCACCAGCACCAGGGTCCATTGTCTTTCACCTCACATGCTGCTTTCCTCTTGCCAGCCTTTACCCATTTCTGATAGCCAGCTCTCAGGCCGCACAGGTGTTTCATCATTCAGAAATTCTGTATCATATTAATTCAGACTAAAGTGTTAGTAACACAATAGGTTACTCTCTTCTGGTAGCTATGCTCACTTTCAGAGAATGACTTTGTTGTATGGCACAGAGGCTGAGCAGGATTCTTCAGGGTCTTGTAGGACAAGAAAGGTATGAGGCCTGGGTTGCGGTGGGTTGGAGCTGAGAGCTTAGAGACCAGTGTTGGCAGCTGGGGTGGGAGAAGACCACCATGCCCAACTCCACTTGAAACACTATTTGCACTGAGCGGTCCTCACCGGTTCCACAGGTCCTTGTGAGTGAATTGCACTAGCCTCTGGGGGAGTCCCCTTCTCTTGGGAGGGCCAGTAAACTCCAACCCATAGCTATGATTCCATTTTTGCTCTCACTGGAAGGAAGAGGAGAGAAGAGCAAGAGCAGGGGACGCATCTCTGCTCTATGAGTTGGGGACTGGCTGAGTGCCTGGGGGACAGGAGCTAGGGCCCAGAGAGAATGTCCCTGCTCCTGGTCTGCCTCCTAGGGCTTGTCCAGGGAGATGCTCACTCCACTCGCCTTCTCCCATCTTGAGCTCTAGTGATTGTCTAACAGAGGGAGAATCAGGCTGGGAGAGAGAGTGACTGTAGATTCTTGGGAGGGCCTGGATTTGTAGGAGGGAGGCTTCCTTTAGTGATATTAATTCCTTGCCCTCAGTTTGTTTTAATTGAAATATAATTGCCATACAACGTTATTTAGTTTTAGGTGCGCAGCATATTGATCTGACAATTCTATACATTACGCAGTGCTTGCCAGGATAAGTGTAGTCACCATCTGTCACCACATGATAGCATTACAATATTATTGTGTATATTCTCTATGCTGTACTTTTCATCCTCGTGGCTTATTTATTTTATTTATTTTATAGCCAGAAATTTATATCTCTTAGTCCCCTTCACCTATTTTGCCCACCCGCCTCCCCTCTGGCAACTACTAGTTTGTTCTCAGAATTTATGAGTCTGCTTCTGCTTTTGTTTGTTCATTTTTGTTGTTTAGATTCCACACATACGTGAAATCATATAGAATTTGTCTTTGTCTGAATTATTTCACTTAGCATAAGTGAAGGTCCAGCCATGTCATTGTGAATTCCTGCTTTCATTTTTGTGAGATGTAAGCTTCTGGAAGTTTCCCTCCTCTCAATGCATGCTCCAGAATCTTGCATGAAGTTAACAGACCAGTCAGGTTATGTGTGCTTAGGGGGCAAGTATCAGGGTACTTGAAATTGGATTGTTACCACACTTGCCTCTCCCTGCACCTCCTCCTGCGTATCCCTTGATCCTGCTTTCCTTTTCCTCTCTTTTCTTCACCCAGAAAAGCCCAAGGTATGTGTGTGCACGTATGGTGTAGAGGGGAGAACAATGGGCAGAGTTGACATTTACCTCCAGTCCTCCTTCAAACCCCAAGAGATAAGGAGCATTGTTAACTTTTTAAGAGGAGGAATAGGTTCGGGGAAGAGAAGTGACTTGCTCAATGTCACACAGCTGGTAAGTGGAGGGAAGGAAGGGACATGAGCCACTCATACTTTGCATCTCATCATGCTAGTGAACAGCAGAGGACTTCATGTGTCACTCTCCCTGGCAATGTGCAAGCATGAACAATGAATTAGTTGATTAATTATGCCCATGATGAGCACCATGGATGTCCCAGGTGTTATGCCATGCACTGGGGTACTAGGGATAAATAGATTGTAGTTCTTGCTCTCAAAGAGCTCATAGTACATTGGGGGAGGTATATAATGTAATGATTGCAATTGATTGTGGCAAATTCTCTAATCAAAGGTGGATGACAAGCCAAGATGTTGCTCCAAGATTATAGAGCAACTAACTACTAACTTCTGCTTCAGAGATTCATGGAAGGCTACTCCTAGGAGGAGACTTGAGAATTGGGTTTTGAAGGCTAAAAGAAATTCATCAGGAGTTTGAAGTAGTAAGAGGAATGTTCCACGTGGAGAAAATGAAACAGCTTGTGCAAAGGCTGTGTGACATTTCTGTGAAAGCCTTCCGGAGATAATGCCTTAACCCAGCATTTCCTGGACTGGGTTTCACACATATTAGTGCCCTTGCAAATAATAGTATCAGGCAACAGTAGGGCTTACTCCATGCTGGGCACTCTTCTAAGAACTCTCAATGTATTAACTCATTTAATTTTTACAGCAGCCCTCTGAGGTAGGCTCTATTGTTATTCACATTTCACAGAGGAGACAGCAGCACAGAGAGGCTAAGGACCTTGCCGAAGGCAAGACAGCTATTCAATGGCAGAGCCAAGATTGGAACTCAAGCAAAAATGTTCTAGAATCCATGTTCTGATTAGTACATAAAATGTGGCCGAATATGTCAGAGAAAAATAGCACAGTGACCTTCGGCCTAGTAAAGACTCTGGAAAATACATCAGCAAAACAGACACACACATGCACATTTTTTGACCAAGAGTTCTCCAAACCAGTTTTTTTTTTTAAGCAATACACTTTTTTTTTCCTTTCAAGAATGAGCACATGGAAAACCCTTTGGGAATTGCAGTCTTGTCCCTGAATGTGACTCCTGTGGAAGCTGGACCCCTTGTTTGGGGGCTGGAGGACTTCTCTAGTTCCTGATGATCCTGGTGCCACCTTCTCCCAGAGCTGCAGCACCCCCCCACCAAAATAATCTACCAAGACCATGTGCTCCTTCCACACACTTTACAAGGCAGGGAAACAAAAAGCATTCAAGTTTGAAGGAAGCCCTTTTGGTGTTGTCACAGCTGAACTTTTAGCCTTGTGCTTCATTTCTCTCTCCTGACTGGGTGGAGAAGGGTCTGCTGGAGAGGGTTCGTGGTTGCCTCATTATAGCTGAGTTTCATGGTGTGTGTGTGTGTGTGTGTGTGTGTGTGTGTGTGTGTGTGTGAATGGATACAACATTGGGCAAGAAGCCAAGAGGAAGGGAAGGTGGGAGGCAGAGAGGGAGGACCAGTTCTTCTCCTACCCCAACCTCTAGCCCAGCTAGCAAGGGAAGTCTCTTGGGTAGGGGTGAGGCTTGGAGAGGGAGGGCATATGTACAGTGTCCAGTGTTTCCACAAAGAGCTGTGGCTTCACATTAAAGCCTGGGAACATGAGTTAGTTCTTGGATTTCTGAAACCTGATCCTTCCTGCCAAAGGAAGTAAGGCAGCCACAGCCATTAGCACCACGGACAGCGACAGGCCTGCCAGGTGAGCCCTGGGGAAAGGCTGAACTTGCTCAAGAAGCAGACAGACATCGGTAGGACTGGGTTTTAATAGAATCATTGGATATTTTTGTACTGCATAGATGGGATCTTAGCTGTACTCACTGGCATCTATACCCTGCTCTGCTCATCTCTCATCAAATGCACACAGGGTCCCAAAGGAAAAAGAAAATTGCTTGCTAGTGACCCAGAAGACAGTACCAAAGGGAGGGTGATGGAACCAGGAGATATACCCACGTGCTCCAAGGGTGCACAGAGATGACTGAGGTCCAGGAGCACTGTGGCACTGTATCAGATTCCCTGCCTTGTCCGTATCTCGAGAATTAGCCTGGAGTAGCTGCCCATAAATGGTGCAGTGGTAGAGTGCCCTGCTCCAGGGCTAAGTTCCACATCTGCCTGACAAAGGGCTGAGTCTCCCTCTAGGGGAAATCCTTCTGGTCTCAGATGAACTTTTGAATCTAAAACCTTCTTCTGTCTGCAATCAATAGGTATGTTTTCAGGACGTGGAAACTTTATCAACAGCACAAGAGAAGCACAAGCCTGCGAGGAAAAAAACAAATAAGCCTCCGGTGGCCTCTGGAGCTACTGGCAGCTTGCTGTGCTGCCCAGGGGGAAAAAGACACCCAGCACTGGGCTCTCCTGTCTCATTCTGCTCTTTCATAAATGCATGTTGAGTGTTCAGTCCCAGGGCTAGCCCTGTGGGGATGAGGAAACCAAATGGCAGGGTCTTTGCTTGAAGAACATCCAGCCTCCTAAAGGAGAAAAGTCACTCAGAGAAAGCAAGATGATGCAAGAGCCATCTGAGATTATCACTTTTTTTTTTTTTGAGATTATCACTTGTCACATGTGTCCCCCCAGCCCTGGAGCATAAGTGGGTCACATGTTGGTGAATCTTACCAGGGAGGCAAAAGAGGAGGATGAAAGGTAATCTGTATAGGCTTGCTCAACTAGCAAGGAGCAGAATGTTTCTGCTTTCAGCTAGATTTCCCCCTTATCTTGTGCACAGTAGGCACTCAATAAATATTTGCTTCATGGATGAATAATTAAACTGTACCACCTTGCCTGCTAGAATACTGGCTGGCACACTGTGGGAATGAGGCTGGCTCAGTGGGGTGCCTCAGCTTGACTCACTGTCACCTGGGGTTTCTGTCTCAGCTGTCTTTGGCAGCTGGGGATGTTATGGGGCACTTGGCATCTGGAGAAAGCAGACCAGGGGCAGCTATAGATCACAGCCCCATAAAGACCCAGCCAGGGCAAGCTCCTCAGAGGAAAGATAATTAAGGCCCCAGTCACAGTCTCTGAGAGGGCCGGGTGAGGGCTTTCAGGGGCTGGCTGACCCTCTTGATTCAAACGTGTTGCTGCTGCTTCTGGGCTAATGGGCCTGGCAGGTGCTTCCTCATTGGTCTGAGTAGGGCTGCCTGGATATCTTCAGGGGCTGAAGCTGGAGGGCTATTCCCCACCCCCTTCAGCTGTGAGCATCCAGAGCTAGTGCTTGAAATGAGAAGGAGCCCTTGGGTCACAGTGGCCCAGCTTCATGGAACGGTGGGAGCTTGTGTACTCAGCTTCACCCACCCTCTAGCCCACGACTCAGGAGCACTCGTTCCTCCCTGAAAGAACTGGGTATTGGTACTCATACCCCTGGTGTAGTGCCCAGCATCTTCCCTTCAAGCGATCACTTAGTAAACACACTGGAAGCCTGAGGAGCTAGGGGCTGGATACAGAGGGCAAGGCTCATTATAATATCTCCAGATAATATTATATATTATATCATTATAATATCTTCAGAAGCGGTGCATCAAGAAGATGGAGAGGCATCTGACTTCAGCTCAGGTCATGATCCCAGGGCCCTAGGATCTAGTCCATCAACGTTGGGCTCCCTGATCAGGGGAGAGTCAGCTTATCCCTCTCCCTCAGCCCCACCCCACCCCTCATATGTGCTCTGTCTCTCTCAAATAAATAAATAAAATCTTAAAAAAATAGCCGAAGGGCATAGTGATTAATATTTGTGGGGACTAGAGGCTTGAGAGGAAAGGTGGTACCTACAACTTACTGTCTATACCAGCCCTGCACAGATCCCTTTGCTTTTAATAGCTCAGTCTCCTCACCTTGCCCCCAGTCACCCTTTGGAGGGCTCCACCCCCATTCTCCACCCAGATCTCTTGACAGTTCAAATCTTACCCGTCCTTTAAAGTTATGCTTTGTCTCTTTATCTTTGGACAGACTTCCTAAATGCTGTGGCCATGGTGACTTGATTTTGGCAGCCTCTTCCTTTCCTATCTATTCTCCTTGTCTACACCATCTAAATAGATATCTTACATGGATGTTTGGGTGCTTTCTATTTTTTATTTAGTCTTGTCCCTCCAACTGGACTATACACTCTTTAGCAAGGCCATCATCTTGAATCCTCTCTCTCCTGCTCCTAGTCACTGCACCCCATCCCACCCCTGCACAGCAGTGTTCTGCATATGGTAGGTGCTTAATAAAATTCTTACTGAGAGAATGAATGAGCAAATAAATGAATGCATAAGAAAGGAAGGAAAGAAAGATGAGAAGAAAGGTGGGGTGGGGGGAGGAGGGAGGGAGAGAACAAAAAATCATTTTGGTTTTTGCAAAAGCTAGCAGGAACTTGCATGGCTGTTAAAGTTAGTGCCCCATCCTTACTCTCCTTTCTTATTCTTCTACCATACAAAGTGTCTTTTTGAGCAAACCGTGACATGAGATAAGGGAAATTTTCAAGCAATACACAATAGTCAAGAACTATATTTATTGAACACTTACCATGTTTTTATTTTCTTTAAAGATTCATTTATTTAAGAGAGAGAGAGATGAAGAGAGTGCATACCCACGAGACGAGGAAGAGGCAGAGAGAGAATCCTTAGGCAGACTCCCTGCTGAGCGCAGAGCCAGATGTGGGGCTCAATCTCATGACCCTGATACCATGATTGGAGCCAAAACCAAGAGTCTGATGCTTAATCAACCAAGCCACCAGGCGCCCCTTACCATGTTCTTTTTGTGTGTGTGTGTGTGGTTTTTTTAAAAAAATAAATTTATTTTTTATTGGTGTTCAATTTGCCAACATATAGAATAACATCCAGTGCTCATCCCATCAAGTGCCCCCCTCAGTGCCCATCACCCAGACACCCCCACCCCCCGCCCACCTCCCTTTCTACCACCCCTAGTTCGTTTCCCAGAGTTAGGAGTCTCTCATGTTCTGTCTCCCTTTCTGATATTTCCCACTCATTTTTTTCTCCTTTTCCCTTTATTCCCTTTCACTATTTTTTATATTCCCCAAATGAATGAGACCATATAATGTTTGTCCTTCTCCGATTGACTTATTTCACTCAGCATAATACCCTCCAGCTCCATCTATGTCGAAGCAAATCCCTTACCATGTTCTTATGATAGTTCCTGTCTTTAGAAGCCTTTCATTTAGCTGGGAGATAAAGGTAACACACATGAAACCTTTACGCAGAATGGCCTAGTAGCTGGGATCCCTAGTAGCTGGGATACAGAGCAACTATTGGGAAAATAACATACAACAATGTTATTTGTAAATATATAGATTTATCTCCATTTCTTCATCTGTAAAGCAGGGCACACATCTCATTAAAAGAATGAATGTATCTAATACTTTTGGTGACCAGTCCCTGGTGGTAGTCAGTGCTCAGTAAACATTACTTGTTGCTATTATTGCTAAAGACTTCTATCGCATTTCTGTTCTGAGTCAGTTACTAAAGAACTTCAGGCACTGGATTATCCCAGCTCCCTCTTGATTGTTAATTCTCCCCACTTCATATTATATCATTTTTGCTAGCAAATAAACATGTCTATCTTTCTCCCATCATTAACCTTACTTCCTGATCCCCACAGCAGCATGTGGCTGCCATCCCAGTTCTCTGCCCCCTTCCTTCTCAAGCTTCTCAAGAGTTGTGTGTGGGATGCCTGGGTGGCTCAGTGGTTGAGTGTCTGCCTTTGACTCAGGGCATGATCCCGGAGTCCTGGGATCGAGTCCCACATCGGGTTCCCTGCATGGAGCCTTCTTTTCCCTCTGCCTGTGTCTTTTCCTCTCTCTCTGTGTCTGTCATGAATAAATAAAATAAAATAAAATCTTAAAAAAAAAAAGAGTTGTGTGTGCACACTGTTTCCATTTCCTCATCTAACATGCATCTCCAGTACACTGCAATCCAGTGCTTTCCCCTGCCTCTGAAGGATCTTATTAAAGTCCTGTACTGGGGCGTGTGGGTGGCTCAGTCTGTTGAGCATCTGCCTTCAGTGAGGTCATGATCCCAGGGTCCTGGGATGGAGCCCTATGTCTGACTCTCTGCTTGGTTCAGAGTTGGCTTCTCCACCTCCCTCTGCCACTCCCCCTTGTTTGTGTGTGTGCATTCTCTTTCTCTCTCCCTCTGAAATAAATAAAATCTTAAAAAAAATTCCTGTATTAGTCAGGCGAGGCCAACTGCTATAACAGATAACCCCCGCAATTTAGTAACTTAACATAATCCAGATTTATTTCTCACTCAGGTCATTGTTCAGTGTGGGCTGGCGTGGGCAAAAGAGGAAAAGGAGCTCTGCTCCATGCAGTCATTCAGGAACTCGGGCTCTGTTCACCAAGTGGCTCTGCAGTCCCTGGGACCTCAGAGCCTCTGTATCTAGCTGCCAGATAAAGGAAAAGAGAGCTTGGAAGATTACATGGAAATTGTAGGGTCCAGGCCTGAAAATGGCTTCTAATCACTTCTCACATTCTCTTGGCCAGAATTCAGGCATATGTCCTCACCAGTCTGCAGGGGAAGCTGGGAAACACAATTTGGCTGTGACCAAGGGGAAAAGGAAATGGTTTTGTGATCACACAGCATTATCCTTCTCACAATCCCCAATAACTTCTATCCACTGGCTATTTTTTGTCTTCATCTTACTCTCTTAGCAGCTTTCCAAATAACTGATTATATCTTCCCTCTTGAAATGCTCTTCTCTCTCAGCCATCCTTTTAGTTTCCTTACTTGCTCTGGCTACTTCTTCTCAATCTTTGTTGCAGATATCCTGGTTCTCCTCTACCCAGCTTCAGAATGACTGGGGTGGAGAGTTTGTTCATCATGAGACTGGGTTCTCCCTCTTTCCATCCCCCATTCTCTATTCTTCCCTCTCAAGACTACAAATAGCTGTATCCTGAGAAGTCTCTGGTGTATATCTTCAGTTTTGACCTCACCTCTGAATACTAGACTCATACACTGCCCAGGTGATGCCTCATTCAAATATATCACTGATATCTCACACCTACCATTACCAACCTGAGCTCACAATTCCTTCTACCTCCTACCTCCCATCTGCCATAAGAAGTTATTCTTCCCCAAATATCCCCCTTCTCATGTCCATTCACCCAACTGCTGAAGCCATATCTTAGGAGATGAATTTGATTTCCTCCTCCTCTCTTAACTTCCACCTTGAATCCATCAGTAAGACCCATGGTTTCCATGTTCAAAATGCATCTGGAATTCTCTTCTACTATCCCACACCAAGCCACCATTAACTTTTGTCTGGATTACACAATAGCCACCAAACTGGTTTCCTTATTTCTAGTCCCTTCCTCACACCATTCACCGAATGGAAACCAGGCCTGTTCTTTGCAAAATGTAGATGGCATCATGCCACTTCCCTACTTAAACTCCTTCAGGGACTCTCAACTACACTCAGATTAAAATCGACACCTTTTAACATGTGCCCCCAAGACCTTTGGTAATGTGGCCCCTGCCTACCTTTCTGACCTTACCTCATGCTTCCCTTCCCTTTGGCGATGGAGGTAGGAGATTGGCCAATGTATTCAAGATGATGTTTCTAAAGAGCTAACAGTCTATTTGGGGGCACAGACCTAATTTAAAGAAAAACAGCCATGCCAGGTAGGAGCTATTCAAGTATAAACCCAAGTAACACAAGTAGAAAGAGGTAGAGGGAGTCAAGGAAGCCCTTCAGGATAGCTAGAATGGACAGGACCACACCAGTACTGTTCACCACTAGGCACTCAGCATGTAGCACAGTGCCTGGCATACAGTAGGGGTGAATAAATACTTGTGGAACAAATGAATGACATGATTCCTAACCTACTGGCACTCACAGCCTGATGGGGAAGACTAATTAGGAAACAAATATTTGGTCGTATGATATATGATGGCAGACACATGTATATTCAAGGTACATTTCTTTTTCTTTTGCCAGAGAGAGAGAGAGAGAGAGAGAGAGAGAGAATGAATGAGCAGTGAAGGGAGGGTGGTGCAGAGGGAGAAGGAAAGAGAGAATCCTAAGCAGGCTCCACACCTAGCGCAGAGCCAATGTGGAGCTCGATTTCACGACCCTGAGATCATGACCTGAGCCAAAACCAAGAGTCAGATGCTTAACCCATTCAAGGTACTTTAAGGGTACAAGGGCAGGAATTGTCAACTCTGCTTGGAGATGGGTCAGGGAAGACTTCAGACAAGGACGTGACACTTAGCTGGAACTTGAAGGATAATTAGGGATGAGACTAGAGAGATAAGCAAGGAATGGCATTCCAGGTTGAAGACACTGGAGGACAGATGAATGAAAAATGGGGCTTATTCCTGGTATGGGCCATTAGAGTGCCAGATAAGACAATGTGTGACCCCAGGTATCAAACTCTGTATCACAGACCACAAGGGCTTTGTGAGAAGGTGGAGGCATTAGTGGAAGAAATGAGGCTGGCTTACTAGTGGCAATTTGAGGCAGATTTAAGTCACTATTGGGCCTTAAATGTAAAACCATGGTCTAAATGGAAGGCAATAGGCTAAGAAAGGCCATAATTAATATTAATGAGAAGACAGCCACCCATGACAAGAATCACTCAGGGAGAGTAGAAGCCAGGCTGATAAGCAGGGGTGTTAAGTGCTCCTGCAGGCGACTCTGTCTGGCTCTGCCATGGTGAGAGGGAGGGAAGGGGGCAGGGGCAGGACCTGATGACTCATGTGGTCTGGGGCAGGAGGCTGTTGGCTCTCACCCTGTTCTAACTGCCCCTGTCCCGGCTCCTGGTAGAGGTCTGGCCTTGGGAAGAAGCCCTCCTCCCTGCAAGGCCATCAGTGCTCCAGGGGCAAGGTTGCTTTGCCTGCAAGGGTAAAAGCCTGGGTCTCAAATGTTTGCCCCTCCTTGCCTCTTCCCTGCATAGATTCTGCAGGGGCGAAAACATGGGGATTTGGGGATGGTGGTCTGCAGGGCTTGGGAATTCAAACTGAGTGATGGTCTGCCTGGAAAACATTTTTCCAGGTGCAACTGGTGACCAGAAGCATTCTGCAGAATTTCGGTGGAGGGCAGGCAGCCAGAGGAGGGCAGTGTGGGAAGGGTGGTCTAGTTCCTCTTCTCTGCTTTGGGGAAAGACAGAGCATGTGGGTGGTCTTGGGTCTCTCTCCTTTTTAAATCACAAATCTACCCCCCACCCCACTTACTACCCACATGTCTCATCTTAGTGATCTTGATCATGGTGAAGGGGGAGGTCTAAGGTATCAAGAATTAATAATAGTAAATCTCACTTTTACTGAATCAGCTATTATTCTAAGGCTTTTATATTAATTAATCATTTGATTTCTCAATAACTCTGAGACAGGTAATTTTGGCACTCCCATTCTTCACACATGGAGACTGAGGTTCAGAGTAGTGAAGCAATTGCCCAAAGTCATGCAGATACAAAGTTGCAGACCCAGGATTGGGACCAGAGGGTGTGGCTCTTGGAATCACTGTGGTTCCGGAGTTTTAGGGGTGGCCTTAAGGAAGGGAATGGAGGGCTCCCAGGACTCAGCATACCAATGAAGAATGTGACCAGGAGCTAGCTGGCAACAGTTCACTGCCAGGGTCGCAGATCCCCTGGTCAGGGAATGAGGAGTTGAGCTCTGTCATTTGGATAGGGAACACTGGGCAGCACTGTGCACTTTCAAAACCTCTGTTTTCTCATCTGCATAACGAGAGAGTAATTGCTAATCCATAGGGACGTTGGGTGGAGGAAGTGAAGGAGCACGTGCAAAGCACCTGATGCATCAAAGTGGGTGCCCAATAAATGAATTCTTTCTGCCCCTTCTCCCCTGGGTAAAGTTTGCTTCAGGCTAGGTTCAGTCATCTTTTCCACAAATATGT
Source organism: Canis aureus (assembly GCF_053574225.1). Taxonomy (NCBI): domain Eukaryota; kingdom Metazoa; phylum Chordata; class Mammalia; order Carnivora; family Canidae; genus Canis; species Canis aureus. The sequence goes on from NC_135630.1 coordinate 37,478,332, forward strand.
ACTGAGGCCTGTATGTACCAGGTGACAGATCTTATGCTATGCCCTGGGAAATACACGTATGGAGAAAGAGGCTGGAGCACCGTGGGGTGCAGTGGGGAAATGACCCAGAATGACCAGAAAAACAAAATGGATTTTTAAGTAACCCAAAAGAACACAAAACCTGATAAATGAATGTTCTTCTCAAAGCAATAGCCTCAGGAGGGCGCATGGTTGTTCCAGAGATGCTGATGCGTTGCCAAGCACTGGTATCAGCGCTTGGACTTTCTTCCCAGGCCCCACAGGGTGCATTCCCATGTTGGGGAGGGCTGGGGCTTTAGGAAGATAGGCTCAGAGAGGGAAATGTCCAAAGTCACACAGCTGCTCACGGCCAGAGCAGAACCAGAAGACCGGGGCTTTTGATTTTGGAGCTGGAGGTCTTCCCAGTACGCAGGAGAATTTCCCATCCTTTCTTTATCCTCACATGCTGCATTGGAGATGGATAATTCTCTAAATCTGGTGTCAGTGCTTATTCAAAACTTTGGCTCAGAATGGCTTTAGACATTTTTTTTTAAATACACAACTAAACCCACCTCGGTAGTAGGGAACTGGGGATGTTCAAAGGAAACTGTGGATCTGCCCGGTAGTGGTGGGCTCTGAGTGGGAACTGGGTGTACCAAGGTTACCACCAAGCGCTGGGCGTTAAGGATTTGCATTTAAATGATCTTTGCACAGAAAATGAGGGCCGGTGATTTTCCTGGTAGAAGAAAGGGGTCGAGGCTAATAGACTCTTGTATCCAGGGCTTTGGGCTTTTCAAAGACTCATTCGAAGATTTGGTGGGGTGGTCTTCTGGAGCCTATATAACTTGGAGTCCTCGGACTAGGTGTGTGAAGGACCTTCCAAAAGCAAGATTTACGGAAAGTCCTTCGTTCCAGGGCCTCAAGGAATTGAGCTTCTCCTTGACTTGCTGGGTTGAAATCTGGTCCGGCTCACAGGCAGGGGGATGGATTGGGGTCCCCCGAAGGACCCCGCCAGCTCGGGGATTCCAGGAACCTTCGCGGCGGGCCGGGCGGCGGGGCGGGGCGGGGCGGGGTGGGGCGGGTCAGGCCCGAGGGCGCGCGTGGGCGCGGGTGTGCGGCGGGTGGGAGGCGCGCGAGGGGGCCGCGGGGGGTGTGTCGGAGGCGCGGGCGCCGGGATGCGCGCGCTGCGCCCACTTGTGGCTCCGGGGCGCCGCGGGAGGAACCGCGCCTTCGCCGCCCCTGCCGAGGACGCCGCGGGATAGGAGGAGGACCGGAGGCTGATGACATGAGGGCGCCGTCTCCCGAGTGATGGCAGCGCGCGTTGCCTCGCCGCCTCCGCCGCTCAGCCCCGGACTCCTTACGTCAGGGTAGCTGGGTCCCCCCTCCGCGCGGAGCCAGCGAGCCGCGGGAGAGCAGAGCAGAGCGCGCCGCGGAGCCGGGGCGCCCTCCCTGCGCGCCGAGCCCCGGACCCCGCCGAGCCGGCCGGGAGGCAGCAACGCCGAGCCCGCGCGGGACGCCGCACCCGCACCCGCAGCCGCACCCGCACCCGCAGCCGCAGCCGCCGCCGGGACCCGAGGGGCGCCGGGCTCAGCCTGGGCGCCCCCGCCATGCGCGCCGGGCTCCGCGGCTTCTCCGAGCAGCCCCAGCCCCTGGGCCGAGGCGCCTCCCGCTAGAAGTGGTCGGGCGCCCGGAGCAGGGGGTCGCCACGTCGGGGGCGCGGCCGGGATCCGCGGAGTCGGCCCCCGAGCGCGGGGAGCGGGGCCGCCCGCGCCGCCCCACCATTACCTCCCCGGGCGGCAAGGAGGAGCTGGTGGCGGTCGCCTCCCGGCTGTGGCAGCGGCGGCGGCGCGCCTGCCTGGCGACCGTCGGCGTGCTCCTGGCCATGGCGCTGGGGCTGCTCATCGCGGTGCCGCTGCTGCTGCAGGCGGCGCCCCCCGGCGCGGCGCACTACGAGATGATGGGCACCTGCCGCATGATCTGCGACCCGTACGGCGCCGCGCCCGCAGGGGGGCCCGCGGGAGCCAAGGCGCCGCCGCCGGGACCCAGCACGGCCGCCCTGGAAGTCATGCAGGACCTGAGCGCCAACCCGCCGCCGCCTTTCATCCAGGGACCCAAGGGCGACCCGGGGCGACCCGGCAAGCCGGGGCCGCGGGGACCCCCCGGGGAGCCGGGCCCGCCTGGACCCCGGGGTCCCCCGGGGGAGAAGGGCGACTCGGGGCGGCCGGGGCTGCCCGGCCTGCAGCTGGCGGCGGGCGCGGCGGGCGGGGTCGGGGTGGCGGGCGGCGGAGCCGGGGGCGGCGGCGACTCCGAAGGCGAAGTGACGGGCGCGCTGAGCGCGGCCTTCAGCGGGCCCAAGATCGCCTTCTACGTGGGTCTTAAGAGCCCCCACGAAGGCTACGAGGTGCTCAAGTTCGACGACGTGGTCACCAATCTCGGCAACCACTACGACCCCACCACCGGCAAGTTCAGCTGCCAGGTGCGCGGCATCTACTTCTTCACCTACCACATCCTCATGCGCGGCGGCGACGGCACCAGCATGTGGGCGGACCTCTGCAAGAACGGGCAGGTCAGTCACCCCGCGCCGGCCGCGCACGTCCCCGCAGGCGACCCTCGCCACCCCGCGCCCCACCCCGCGCCCCACCCCGCCGGGGAAGCCCGACTCCTGCCCCGCTCCGGGCGCCGGGCGGGCCCTGGGACTGAGCGCGCCGCGCACCCAGCTCGGCGGGGCGCCCCGGTCGCGGGTAGGCTGCGTCCCGAGCGCCCGAGACCCCGCCACCCCGACTGCACTTTCCGGCCACTGGCTACCCGCCGGCCGCCCCGTGGGCTCTTCGGAAGCCTCATTCCTCCTTAACTCTCCCTTTGCGCCCCCGTCTCCCCTTTGCCCTCCACTTTTTGGTTTGGTTTGGTTTGGTTTGGTTTGTTTCTTCTCGGCCCTGGTCCCCTGGTTTTTGCCCTTCCCCGCTGGGTCAGGGTTTATGAAGCTCCCTCTCTCCTTCCTTCCCGGACTTGGCTAGCCTGCTGTGGAGAGGAGGGGACGGGAAAGCAGTTGGCCAAGTTGGAGAGGGAGAGGAGAGGGAGAGGGAGAGGGAGAGAGAGAGAGAGAGGAGCCTGGGTGGGAGCGTCGACCCTGGGGCCGCGGGGCGTGGAGGGGCGCCAGGTGGGGGGCGGGCAAGGCCCAGGCAGGGAGCCCCGGCCCACCTGCTCTGGCGGCTCGCCCCCAGGTCCGGGCCAGTGCGATCGCTCAGGACGCCGACCAGAACTACGATTACGCCAGCAACAGCGTGGTGCTGCACCTCGATTCAGGGGACGAGGTGTACGTGAAGCTGGACGGCGGGAAGGCGCACGGAGGCAACAACAACAAATACAGCACGTTCTCGGGCTTTCTTCTGTACCCGGATTAGGAGCGCAGGGAGCGCCAGGCGGAGTGGCTTCACGCCGCCCGAGGCCCGCGGCAGAGAGCTATTCCCCGGCTGGAGAGGACCACTCTCGCTTCATGACACTTCCTGACATCTACGGAAAAGACACATCCCTGCTGTCCTCCCTGACCCGCTCTGACCTCAGTGTGTCTGCGGACTCTCACCCGGTTCCTCTGTGGGCTGTCCTCCTGGTCCCCGTCCCCAACCTGGGGAGGGAGAAGGGGATGCTCAAGTGGCGAGGTGAGCGTGAACCCTAAACCCCCAGAGGCGGAGACAGCTCAGTTCAGACTTTGCAAACCTGATTGGACTGGACAGGCCGGGCGGGAGGCCTGCCCTTCCAGCCCCCCTCCCTTTCCCAGTGCCCTGAGCTGGACGAGATAGGCCAAAGTGAGCAGGAGCTCCCTGGGGCATCCTTCTTTGTGACCCAAAATACACGTGCAAATTTCCCTGTCCATCAGCCAAAAACTACCCGCAGCAGAATCCCAGCAAACGGAAAATTCACCTGTCCACCGCACTCCCGGTTCAGACCCACGTTGATGCATTAAATTATGTTTTTAGACCTTGGGCTCTGACTCTCTCTCAGTGGGGCCCCAGGAGAGGATGGGGCCTCCAGACATCTACTTTGGCTTAAAGATCTCACCTGGCCCTGAGTAGCCTCATCTATGCCCTGCTTGCCAGCCACTGCCTTGGCCCTGACACCTGGGGTGGGGGAAGACACGTGATGAGATGGGGATGCGGTCCCCTGGGCTGTGGCCCTGAACTGGAAGAGCCCACTGGAGGGGGGGGGGGAGTTAGAGGCCCCAGGAGAGGATAGGCTTGTGGGAGGAGGTCAAAGGGCAAAAATTTCTGGAGAAGGGAGAGGAGGAGGAAGCACATCTGCAAATGGGAGGCGTGAGTAAGGCACTTGCCCACAGGTGATCTTTGAGATGTTTGCCCCTAAAAGGAAGCACAGAAGTCCCCCGCAGAAATGCACCCACTCAAGCACATGGTATACTCAGCACTGGTCCATTTGCTCACACACCAGCTAGATCCACATCTCTCAAAAGAGCTGGTAAACAGAGACAGTCCTGTGAACCATCAGTTCTCTGAATTCACCCAGAACCAGGTGGTGTGAGATAGACACTTTTATGGAGAGACACCCTTTTTCTGGGGTCTTCCCTTCCGTTTGCACAGTGGTGTGGAGCACCTGCTCTGAACCCGAATGTGTTTCTTTGGTCCCCCATCTTTACCTCCCTTCACCACACTCACGAGTTAGAAAACACCCCATGTAGTTTTACTTTTTTTCCTTTTACTTTTTTTCCTTTTACTTTTTTGTTTCATTTTTAAATCGCTGAGCTCTGATAAACAGTAAGTTATCTACAAAATAACTGGCTAGCAACCTGTCAGTACTTAGCTCATTTTGACCAGTTGTTTGAAGAGAAATGTGTGCGCAGAGGCAACCCTAGAGTGTGTGTACCTGGATAAAGCTGGAAATACACAGGTGCACGCACCCCTCCAATGGATATAATGTCGTGTTTGTCATCACTAATCCAAGTGACACGACTGCACACACACACACACACACACGCATCCATCGGTCCATGTCAGTGTGGTATGTGACAGTGTTCATGGCTGGATGTCTGCCCCCAAATCATATTGTGCTGAACTTTCATTCTTGGAGGATGCTGAAAGCTGTGAGTCCCATCTGAGAGACAATTACACCCCCTGCCTTGAGTGCTGTCACTGTCGCTATTCCTCTTTATGCTCTTATTTTATTTGAATAATGTTTTATTGCCATTCACTTGAATATTAGTGATGATTGTGTCTGCTTTCAGTCCAGGGATAAAGTGCTCAAAGACAGCTGGGGGAAAACAAATTATATATACACACACACACACACACACCTAGACACTCCTAGACACACAAACCACCATCTCTCCAGTTCCAGACCCAAATGGAACCCTAGTTCCCCACTCCGCCCCACTCCACCCTCCTGATCGCAGAGCCCAAACCCAGCTGAGGCCAGGAACTGGGGAGGGCAGAGTGGGGGCCATCTACAGTTGCATACATATCAATTTCTGATGCCTTGTCGATTGTATCATCCAGAAATGCGATTAAAACCAAATGTCTGAGACCCAAATGAAGTCTAATTGCTATGGATCTGCAATCCCCAGTGGGCCCCTAATCCTTTTTGACTTATTCCTCCCCTTCCTCCGATGAGATGGAGCTTAGACACAAAGCCCTCGGTTTAAATTTCAAAAATTAAAATTGACATGCAGCGGTGGCTTTCCTGGGAGCGGGAGGAATTTCTAAGGAGGTGCCCGAGCCCAGCTTTATCCTCTGCATTAAGAAGCAATTTGTACTTCTAACAAAACCCCCACCACTCCCCTTCGGTGGAAGGGCAGTAGAGATGCCTTGCCCGGGTCTGGCTGTTCACGATACTTAGACAAATTTGAATCTGAGATTCCTCCATCTGTATTCCCTGATGCAACTGGGCTTCTTGCAATTCTAATGCCCGGGCAGCCGGGAGGAGCTGCCAGAGGTGTCAGCTGCTAAGAGGATGATAGATTGATGAGGTGGCAGGCTGGAGGCAGGAGCTCACCGGCCCTGGACAACCTCCCTCTGTGTCTGCAGCCCCTTAAGACTCATAGACATTCACGATCCCATGATCTCTGGAGGACACCCTGAGACAGAGGTAGGGAAGAATGAGGACGCCAGGCCTCCCACCATTGCCACCTTTGCGTGCTCTCAGTCTTGGAGTGCCCGTGGGATGCAAGAAACCATTTGCCCCAGACCCTTACCTTTCTCATCAATAGTTGAGTAGAGAATTATCACCAATTGTACTTAGAAAGTATGTCTTCATTTCCTAATTGCTTTTGGGTCTATTTTCTGTGTTTTTAGGTTGGGATTATTATACTGGCATCTCCCAGGAAGTAAGAAAGCTTTTATTCTGTTCATCTGAGAGGGGGGGAAATTAGGCTCCAAGAGGTCTAGTGACTTGCCCAAGTTCACAAAGCTAAAAGCCCGAACCAGGACATGACCTCTGACTGCACAGACCAAGCACATCTGCCTCCCAGAATTCACAGACAGGCCTTTGAGAAGAGATCAAATGGGTGGGACACACTTCCTACCCTTTCTTATGTCCTTGGATGTAGGGAGTCTCAGCACACTCCAAAGGGTCAGATGAGAAGAGCCAGCCCTGCTTTGTTGGCCCAGGCTGCCTGCAGAGAGCACCCCAGACAGAGGCTCCCACTCCTGAGGATCGGCTGAACATCCTGGCCTTGGGGTCACTGTTGATGGTCCAGTAGGACCCGTAGGTCACAAACTCCAAATGCTCTTTTTGGACCTACCTGTCTCCATCAGCAACCTCCATGCCCCTTCTTCTTAGGGTCTCCCGATCACCTTCCCTTTTTTTTTTTTTTAAACTTTTTTTTTTTTTATTTATGATAGGCACACAGTGAGAGAGAGAGAGAGAGGCAGAGACACAGGCAGAGGGAGAAGCAGGCTCCATGCACCGGGAGCCCGACGTGGGATTTGATCCCGGGTCTCCAGGACCGCGCCCTGGGCCAAAGGCAGGCGCCAAACCGCTGCGCCACCCAGGGATCCCCCGATCACCTTCCCTTATAACTCTCCCTTATTCCTTTTGGTGGTGGGGAGGGGGCACCTTGCAGGTGCAGGAGCATGACTGTCCCTGAATGGTGAGAGATCCCTTGCTTTTTACCAGAGTGTACATCTATGTGACTAATTTTTTGTAGGACTGCCTGAGTGCATGAGATACACACACCTGACCCTAAATTCCAGTGGAAGTTATGCCGTCTGCTACATTTTCCTCCCACCTGTGTGAGCAGATGGTTCTCTGGGGCACCTGAAACAAAACATCCAGATCCCCCTCTGCATGGAGCTCTGATGACACTGTGGAGGGGCTGTATTATGGAGACCAGTTGCTCCAGACTTCACTGATCATGCAGTCCTATTGGACAAACATTTTTTGAGCACTTGCACCCAATCTATGTATTTGACTTGTGAATAATTTATGTATAGTAATGTCAATCCATACTTTAAAAAAATTTCTATCTTTTTGTATTCGTATTCATATTCATCAACAGATCTCCACACAAGTCAGTAACTTTCTTTCAGCTCACTAACCAAGTTTGGAGAAAGGTCTCCTCTCACTGGAACGAAAAGAAACAAGGGTTAATCCATGTGTTTCCCTTCGGTTTGCCATTTTTCCAGAATCTTAAGCAAGAATGTATGTTCTTTTATGTGTCACAGCTAAGGCTGTACACTTTAATTCTTTGCGTGCACAGCTTCAATCTGTATTTTAAGTATTAGGAATGCTTGATTTTTCTCTCTTTTTTAAGATTAGAAATAAATAAAACTCGAGTTTCAGTATTTCCTTTTTACACCTGATTTTGAAGCTCTGATGTTGGCATTGGAGCCAACCCATGGAATCAGGATGGGCCAGGGGTTGCAAGGTCTCTCTCAGGTCCCTCTGAATATTTGGGAGAATTAACTTGGCAGGAGGAAGGGAAAAATTCTGGAGGAAGGTTTTGGTCTCCTGAAATTGTCATATTCTGATTCCCTTCAATGAATGGGAACACTCCTCAGAGGAGTATGGATCATAGTAGCAATCGCAGAAATAATACAAGCAGTAGTTTTTAAAAATAAATTTTACTGTAATAATTTCAAATACTCAAAGAAAACAGAACAGTACAATGAGCTCTCATGTGCTTATCATTAAGCTTTGATATTCACCAAATCACGGCCAATCCAGTCAGAGCTACAGCTTTCATTTATGATGAACTTATGATGTGCCAGGAATTGGTGCTAGGGCCCAGTTGTTTCCTCACAATGCCCCTGTGAAGTATTACTATTAGCCCCACTTTACAGATGGGGAAACTGAGGCTTAGAGGGTTTTTTTTTTTTGTTTTTTTGTTTTTGTTTTTGTTTTTGAGGCTTGTGCAAGGTGAAGACCAGGACTGCCTCGAAGTTGTGTTTGGCCCCAGAACACAGGCTCTTTTGGGAATATGGGTGTGGCAGGGAGGTGAGATCTTATAGACAAACGATACTCAGCGCTCACTGATACAAATCAGCCTCCCCATCAAGCACTGTGAAGGTGAAGCTGCATCAGAGTATTTTTGGGGAGGCTCCCTACGAGTCTACTCTTCCCTGATATTGCCATCAGCTTTTCCCGGCACTTCTCATTCTTCCCCTCCTCACTGTCCCTTACACCACTCAATGCTGTTGCCCCCTGGGTTGGCTTCCACTCCTCCCTCGGGGCTCAGCTGGCAGATCACTTCTACTACCCCCCAGCCTTACCCCGTGCCCAAGGGCTTCTTCTTCTCCCCTTCCCTGGTCAACAGAACCATGACCTGCCCTACCATGGTGCTGGCCATGCTGCTGTAATGACATGTTTGGTTGTGTGTCTTCCCCATGGACTGTAGGCTCTGTAGGGTAGATCCAACACTGTGAGTCACCACTGAACCTCCCCCCCCCCCTCTAGTATTTAGAATGGTTCTGGGTACACAGTAGGTGCTCAATAAAAATTTACAAAATGGATGGGTGATGGATGAATGGATGGATAGGGGATGCTGAGAGGGTAGATTTTGGAAAGAATTCCACTCTGGTGTTTGACTTTATAATGGGATCGAGGGGATTTTCCAGCAGCCAAATACTGCTCTTGACCAATCTGTCCCCATCTGCCTCCACTCCTGGGCGGCCTGCATTTGTAGGGTTTGGATGAATGTGCAAAGGAACACTAACTGCAACGCTCAAGGCCATAGTCACACCTCTAGAAATCAGCAGAACCTTCCAGTTGACATGAATTTATGACGACTGCCACCCTGTGGCTTCTGGGCTGATTTAATCCCCTCTCCAGAGCCCCCCACATGGCAGTTAGCCTTCTGGGGCTGCTTGGGCAGCAGCCTCACTTCCAGTGGGAGTCCGTCAGTGGGTGCTTTTCTGTCAAGATTCTTCTATTTTCTCCAAATGCAAAACACCATTTGAAAAATTGTTGACACAATAATGCACTCGCAAAGAATGTAAACGGTATAGAGCAATAGAAGAGAGAGAGTAAAAAGTCCCCCTCTCCTTATGCAATCTTTCCCCAGAGGTAATTTCTGTTAACAGCTTGGTTTGTATTTTTCCCGTCTTTGCAAATGCACGTATGTGTGGTTTTGTGCCTGAAGAATATAAACCTCTAAACACTGTTCTGCACCCACTCGTTCCCTTAACCACCTCTCGAGCAACTTGCAGGGGGCAGTTGGTGTGCCTCTTCTCTGTTGACCGAGGCGTGCGCCGTTGTACCCCAGACAATGAACTCAGGTTGCTAAGGCCAATCTTCCTCCACTGGACCTGTCAGCCACTTCTGGCCTTCCTGCCCTGGCAGGGAACAGCCTCGGCTAACCGGATTGCTCTTCCCACGTCTACCTCACGGGAAGATCCTACCTCATTTTTGAAGCCGTATAAACAGCATCTTTATTCGGTGTGTAGATTATTCAAGCGCTTCCCCTCCTGTTGTCGCTCTCTACCTCCTGCCATATGGTCTCCATCCAGCAGCCCCTCCCCTGGGACTGGGTGAAGCCAGGGAAGAGATGAACTCCAGCCAGCCCCAGTTGGCTCCTGCTGGCACCGGGGGAGGGACGGGGACTCCCAGTTGTGTGTGAACAGGAGCAGAGGGGAGACATCGAGCTCTGGGCATCCTGATCTCCAGTTAAGATGGTCCTTGGCATGGGTGAACGTCTGCCTTTGGCTCAGGTCATGATCCCAGGATCCTGGGATCAAGTCCCGCATTGGGCTCCCTGCAGGGAGCCTGCTTCTCCCTCTGCCTATGCCTCTGCCTCTTTCTGTGTCTCTCATGAATAATGTGGTCCTTGGCTGCTGCCCATGTTGTGTTGTTCCAACTTTGGAACCTTGTTCAAGATGCAATATATCAGCAGGTGGGAGAAGTTTCAGGGAGTCGGGGTTACTGGAGCCCAGGGTCCTGATGGTGCTAGAGGACTTCTTAGAAAGAATACCACTCTTGGTTTCGATGCTTGGGCAGCTGGTTGGCAGAGCTGTGATTTTTTAATGGTGTGTGTTCGCTTGCCCACATGGGCTTTTGTGGGAGTTAGTAAATGATGTCTCTTCTTCCAGGTAGATGCAGCTTTTTGCAGTTTTATGAGTGAGAGGCAGGCAGGAACTCGGCACCTATTTGGCTACTCAGCTGTGTACCCAGGTCCCCAGGCATGAGGTTCAGAGAATGACCCCCTTCTCTTTCCCCTTTCTTCTTTGCAGTTCTCCTGTCCAGGGCTGGGTGCTGCTGCCTCTCCCCTGTTCCCTGCACCCAGGGAAGGGGAAGGAGGCAGGTCAGGTCAGGCATTCTCCTCTAATGCTTGGTGACTCCAGGCCAGCAGAAGAGATTGACCCTGGCAGAGGGGTGCCAGGCCACACTGGGCATCTGACGTGTGCTTGGGAACTAGACTGAGCAATGGGCAGCAACTGCGAGCACTAAAATAGCTCAACCCTTTAAAAGCAACCAGGTCATGGACACAGAGTCTGTAGAAAGAAAAAAAAAAGTGGTTTTAACCATTTTTTTTTTTTTTATTGAGCTGAACCTTTATCTGTGTTATCGTGCTTAATCTATACAAGGAAGAAAGTGAGGCTTAGCAAGTTAAATAGCTCAAAAGTTCTCGCAACTCTGGGAGAGGGGCAAGACCAAGGCACAGAGAGGGCTGGGTGATTTGCCCAAGATCACACAGCAGGGCAGTGCCTCAGATTTTAAGCTTAGATCTGTCTGATTCAAAGGCTTCACAACCTATAATCCAACACTCTGTCCCTCGTACTGGCCCACTGGTAATCTGAGGCTTGCGTATAACCTCTCTGAGCTATGGTTTCCTCTCCCATAAAATGCCCTCTATTTCATAAGGCTAATGCGGGAATGAATGAGCTAATGGATGTCAACTGTGTTAATGGGAAGTGCTCCATAAAAGTTAGTTATTACCTGCATTCAAACATTTGTTTTGAAAAAGTCACTTTTCTACCTGTGTCCCCAGCCACTTTTCTCAGCTACTAATATTCAGTGGAACTCAACAATAGTCTTTGAACTTGGATTCAAATTCACCTTTACCATAAACTGGCTCTGCTATATTTTGACAGATATTTAACTGGCTAAGCCTCACTTTCTCTGTCTGCAAAATGGGGCCAGTGCTCCCAACACATGGATGGCTGGGAGCAGTTAATGAGATGTCATAACACAGTATGAGGCACAGAGTAAGCGCTTGAGACCCGGAGATGCTTAGGTGTTGTCAGGGACTCTTCTGTCCTGAGCTGACACATTTTGGGAAGCATCAAACCAAGGCTGCTTGGGATGAGAAGGGGCAGGATTTCAGTGTTAATAGCTGGTATTTATGAAGAGGTCAGTGTCTTAGGGACCACCCAGGGTATTTCCCAAACATGTCTGGAATCCTTCTGGTAAGCCTGTGAAGTAAAGATAATTGCACCCATTTCACAGATGAGGCGATGAGAGGCCATTTTCAACAGTTGTAATGTCAAAGCCAGAATTCAGACCAGTGCCTTTTCCATTGTTCATGTCTTGGCCCTCCAGAGAGAATGAACCCATGTGGTAAACAGTGGCTGGCCTGGTCCCTATACATTGGTTATGTATGCAATGATCCTGTGCAGATCCTAGTGGGGCTCCGTTGTTGACTCCCAAGCTAATAAGCCCCTGCATAATTGAGCCTGGAGCCATGACTAAATCTCAGGGCTCTGCTACATGAATATGCAAACTCCCATTGACGGCCCAGCTCTATCACAGCCTGATTTCAAATTGACAAGCACAGCCCAGTGGCTCAGGGCCTCTTGCCATGCATAGTAAGAACACCCACTAATCCCCACTAAAGCTCCAAGGGCTGGGTGGGGGGAAGCTCATCACAGCCTATTCAAGAGGGTACATTGAGGGCATGCAGCCCAGGCCTTGGACTCCTTCAAGGCTTGCCCTGCCTCCACAAGATCGATATGGACCTTACAAGTCTTTGGAAGGTTGGTTTCTTCCTTCTTTCCCTAGCTCCAGGATGTGCGCCCCAGAGACCCAGCTCCTGCTCGAGGCCACAGAGTCGGATGGGAGAAGTCCAACGGGAAGAAGTCTGCTGGTTTCCAGGCTTTAAAAGCCAGTTTTGCCACATTTCATCCAAAATCTTCCCAATCGATATCCACAGTGTGCCCAGCGCTGTGGCAGGGGTCCCAGGAATAATAATGATCAATGATAATAGTAATAGTACTTCCTCCATTGTCCAGTGCCTTCTGGGAGGTGTCAGTGATGAGTGTAACCTCATTTGAAATTCTGAGGCCCTGCAAGATGGATGCTTTTCTTTTCATCTCATAGCTGAGATCATAAGTACTAAGACTAGAGAAGTTAACTGACCTGTAACAGAGGCTCACAGCTAAGAAGTCATAGATTCTGAGTTCATGCCCAGATCTCTCTTGCAACAAAGCCCCTCCTCTGCTCCACAGAGATGCTGAGGTGTGTGGTGAGCATGCACACATGGGGAAGGGCTGCTCAGATGGCTGTCCTAGGTCCTGGGGATTTCGATCTGGAAATGAGAGGGCCCGGGAAGGACTGAAGTGATCGGGAGGGTTTCCTGGAGCTGGTGACCTCTGAGTTGGGGTTTACCACCTAAATTAAAGTCATCATCCTTATGAGACTGCAATGGGTTTGAACAGAAAAGACTTACACACTGAGGATTCGCTGGTTACATATTCATTCTCCAAAGATGCATTGATTTATCTACATTGAGCTCTGTGGCGGGCCCTGGGGTACAATATATCATGAGACTTGACCCCGTCCTGCAGACACTCTCAGTGGAGGAGGAAAAGCAGAGCAGGGCCCAGCGCAGGGAACCTATTACCTGGAGAGAGTGGAGACTGCAACAAGGAGGGAATCACTGAACCCAGGGTGGGACAGGGAGAGGAGAGATAAAGAGGCATTGAATCTTCCATTTCTTGGAAGGCCATATTGAGGTGAGGGACTGGCAGGAGCTTGAGGTGCTATTCTGGTGGAGAGGGACCAGCATGGGCAAAGACATGGGAGGGGTCTCATGGAGCCTTTCTGTCTCTGTGTGGGTGCACATATGGAATGTATATGTGTTGGAGTAGATGCGATTTATATATTTGTATTTGTATATAAATCACAGTATATTTGTGATCTATGTGTGTGTGTTGGTGAATGGTGTGCTGCAGGTTTATTGTGGCCAGGATGCTTGTGCATGGGATGGTGCATGTGTGTGTGTGTGTGAGGATGTGTGGGTGGGTGGGTACTTGTGTATATGGAGGGAGGCAATAGCATCAATTGCCATGGTGCTGTACTGGCCCAGAACACCTCACTTATTGGGCCCTTCTTACCCCACTTTGGAAAGATGGAAGAGTTGTATGCCATTGTTTAGTTCCCCTTGCCCCCAACATACATAGTTAACATCTCTTTGAAATGTGTTTAGAGTTTGTATTTGTGGTGAGCTGGAGAGTGGGGAGGAGTCCAAGCCTGAGGACTGCATGATGGAGGAGGCTGGGAGAAGCAATACCTCAGGGCAGGGGTGAAGTGGCCTAAGGGATCCAAAATCATGATGTTCCAGAAACACTACTGCAGGTACCTGCATGTGACCCAGCAGCAACTTAACACTTTTATTTTACTTGATAACTCTCTGAAGCATGCTGGCACCTTCTGTCTATTGTCTCATTTGTAGTGATGCCCCAGCATGGTGAGATTACAGAAAGTTCCTTCCCATTTTATCTCTATAATGACCCTGGGCACTGGGTGGGGCAACTCTTAGTTTCTATTTACCCATTACAAATAAGATATGGTAATGATGATAGGTTAAGATAAATGAAGTGATTGCTCCAAGGCCACACAGCTGGTAAAATAGTTGTGCTAGAAATGACTGCCCAGTCAGTCCTGTTGGATTCTAAGAGCTTTTGTTTGCTCAATGTGAGAGGTCCAGATGTGGTAATCATGAGGGGGGAGGGAGTAAAAAGATAAATTCCACCCTTATTACAGGCTAATTAGAGCAGACACTTTCATTTACCCCAACCCTTGCATAACCTCCTGGGTTTAACTACTAGGTCATACATCCATCTACTCATCCATCTACCCATTCATTCACCTCCATCCATCCAGTCATCCACCCATCTATCCATTCATTCATCCATCTATTCACCTATTTCTCCACCCCACCCATCAATCTATCCATCCATCCATCCATCCATCCATCCATCCATCCATCCATCCATCTATCCAACCATCCATCATCATTCATCCATCATCCATCCACCCATTCATCTATCTATCATCCATCCATCATTCATGTATCCAATGTGTACCTATGTGCCAGGCCCTGTGAGATGATCTCTATCCAAATGAACTCCAGTCAAATGGCAGCTTCCAGAAGCCTCCATCTATTCCTTTCTCATTTTCTTTAAGTGGCTCCCCACTGAGGGACATGGGAGTAGAGCCATTGCCCAGTTCATCCATCAGTGAGCCAGCCCAGCAGGAAGCCTGGCAGCTTCTGATGGGTCTACTTCTAAGCAACTGGAGCTGAAGAACAAGCAGTTCCCCACCAATGAGGATAAAGTTGTAAGGCAAGATCAGCTTCTTACAAATATGTGAGGTAGCTGAGGATTTGGCTTTTCTCCTGAGGCACAACCCAAGGTGCTTCCTGCCTCTTCTGCAAGATGGTGAGAGTCTGGGGCATGGCACACCTGGCGCTTCTCACCTTGAGTTTGGCTGTATCATGTGCCATGTGAGCCCTTGCTTGGCCCTGGCAGCAGGCTGTAGCTTTGGCTTCGCTGGCCACCTTTGCTGAGTGGGATGTGGATGACCGTAGTTTGCATGTGTCCCCCACCCCCCATTTCTAGAGGAGCATGTCACAAGTCCTACACTGTGGGCAGCATGGTGTTGGGAGGTCTGGCTGCTGAAGGTGAAACTTACGACTGTCTTATTCTACTTCTGCTGTTAACTTACCAAACAAAGAGGGGAACTTCTTGATGAAACAAAGAAGCAAGCCCATCACTTAGCCTAGTGCACATGGGATGCAGGAGGAGGCACTTTCACAGCTGAGCTCCAGGACTGAGGGACATGAGAGCCTATCTCTAACATGTGTGTTTTGGGCAGCTGGCTAGCTAAGTCCCCCTGCCTGCTGCCAGCTGCCTCCTTTATATCACTGGAATAACAGGGCTGCCAAGTTAGGGACCCTGAAGCCCCAGCCCTTAAACAGCAAATAAATGTTTTCACTACCAGTTCATGACTGGAGGCTCCTGAGGGCCGGGGGCCTAGCCAAGTTTTCCTGATTAATTCTCTATTATTGCCACTGCAGGAGATGGGGCGGAGGAAGTCCAAGATGATCAAATGGCAGTCAACCACATTCAGCTCCTTGTTTGGTAAACCTCCCATATCTTCTGGCATTTCCAGGGTAACCTCCAAATCCCAAAGCTGGTGGGCTGTACAATCATGATCCAGCCCTGCCACCTTGCAGCCCCTGTCTCCCCATCTACTACAGCCGGATGGAGCTTCTGATACCCTCACGTGGAGGCTTTTTCTTGCCTCTATTCAAGCGCTGGTGTGAGGCACAAATGTAAAGGGGTGCCGAAAAACCTCAGTAATTAAAATAATTTTAATGCAATATTTACAACTTCAAAATCAATCCAACCCATGATAAACAAAGTATCAAAATTTTAAATAAAGGTGCCATCAGGTCAGGACATTGAGCGTGTTTTTCCTTCAGGGTGGATTTGTGATTCTCATCTTATCCCAGATGAGTACCAGGTTGTAGAAGGAGCGGGGGGCAAGAGGAAGAATGGAGCCCTGAGAATTCAGGAGGGGAATGATCAACTGCATTAATCTTAAGAATAACCCTCTTGTTACTAAACATCCATCATTTACTGAGCACTTCCTCAGTGCCAGGTACCATGTTGTATGCTTTATATTTGTGATGTCATTTTTTTCCTGCAGAGGTAGGTGTGATTAAGCTCATTTCATGGATTTGGAATCCGAGGAACAGGAAGGGCAAGCAGCTTACCCAGAGTGACATAGCTGGGTAGGGGTGGAGCCGAAGCTGGAATCCAGATCCGGCTCCATGACCTCTTCTAAGACATCATATGACTGTTTCTTGAGGGATGATGTTGTCTCCACTTTTCTCCCTGTCCCAACAACGATGATGACCGTACCAATAAGTACAATTTCCTGGGCTCTTGTTACACACACCAGCTATTCTTCTAAGTGCTTTACATGTGCGACTTCATTTAATCTTCTCAACCACCCACTAATGAGGCAGGAATCATCCCCATTTTATGTACAAGGAAACTGAGGCACAGGAAGGCTAAGTAACTTTCCCAAGGTTTCAGAGACAGAGTGGCTGATACCAGCTTGGATCCTTCCTGGCTGGTGAGGGGATGCTCTAGGCGCTGAGCTGGACCAGGATTGCCCCCACCCAGTGGCCATGGGTGGGAAGACACGGCCAGCCCCCCAGCCTCACAGAGTTTACCTCCTAGGACCAATGCCTTTCCCACCCACCCACTGTGGACTAGACCAGCACCTCACATGGTGGCCCCTGGCCCTCCCTGCTGTGCTCAGCAGCACCCGTCATCCTGGTGGAAACCTGCCAGGGGGACAATGAACAATGAAGGCATTCAAGGGCTGTTATTTATTTATTTCTCAATAAAGAAACTTCATGAATAGATGGATATTTATTCACCTAATTCACTTTTGCAAATGCAGTGTCCTTCAAAGGATGATTTGTTTGCTGAGCGGGGCTGAGGCGGGGAGGTTAAAAATAGCTCCCGGCAGTACCGTATTTCTCAGTAAATCAGTGTTGATAATTTAATAATAAAATTAGTCTTACATCAGGTACCAGATAACGCTCCTCTGACATGCAAATCGAATTCAGCTTCCTACACAACGTGGGTCATTTGTGAGGCTACAAATTCACCAGCCTCCGTGTTTGGGGCACTAAATTTAGAGCCTTTCTCACCTGGGTCAATACAAGTGCCTCTAAAATGCCTGTCTCACTAATGTGGTCATTTGTAATATTCACTAAATTCGGAATGTATATGACTGGCCTTCTCCTCACTTTGGAGCTGCCACATACAGCAGGATGGAGAAGACAACTGATTGCACACCTGTACAATTTCGGGAGATCACTCTAAACTGCTTTAAGTTTTGGGGCAGAGGGGCTGTCGCCCCCAGATGTATCCCCTAGGTGCATTTCATTTCCTCTCAATAAAAGTTTCATGACCATCTACTATGTGCCAACTCCTGAAATAGGTGCTGGGGGAGCAGGGATGCCCCAGATGCTGTCTCCACGGAGCTCATGCGTGGTCTAGTGCAGCGATAGGGCGGACACGCCAAAGGACATGTGGTATAAGGACAATGAGGGAGGGGTGTCTGGGTGGTTCAGTCAGTTAAGCATCTGCCATCAGCTCAGATCATGATCCCAAGGTCCTGGGGTTGAGCCCAGCATCAGGCTCCTTGCTCCGCAGGGAGTCTGCTTCTCCCTCTACCCCTCCCCCTGCTTATGCTCTCTCTCTGTTAAATAAATAAATAAATAAAATCTGAAAAAAAATAAAGGACAGTAAGGGAAGCATGTACAAGATATACATGGAGCACAGCAGAAGGAAGGGCTGCCATCTGTGAAGGAAAGACCACATGTCCCAGGAGGCTTGCCTTCAAAAAGACATCTCTACTGGGTTTTGCAGATGCATAGGAGCTCTCTAGGCATTTGGATAAGAGTCGGCAGCACAGGAGAGGACATTCCAGATAAAGAAAGAGAATGATATATACTGTCTAGAGAAATTAAAACTGGTTCTTTGTAGCCAAAGACCAGCAAGAGGCCTGTGTGACATGAGATGGAGTGAGATGTTAGAGGGCCTGGGGAACCAGGGAAGGCTTAAAAGCAGGGGAGAGATGGGGTCTGATGTCCATGTTGAAAGATCTTTCAGGACACCATGTGGATAGAGGAGAGCAAGATGGTTCCTTTTCCCCCCAAGGAGAAGGCACCCCATTTTCCATAGGGCAGGTGAGGTGTTCTGTGAACGATACAGGACATAGAGGCTGAAGAACAAACAGGGGCTAGAGAACGCTGAGGGTGGGATGGAAGAGGAAGAGCTGTCCCAGAAAGAGCTGGGGGTGGGGGGAATGAGAGATCGACCTCGACCTTTAGTGTGGGAACATCTGGATTCACCCACCCACAAGTATTCAGCAAGACCCTCTATTTACATGACAGGTGTAGCGTACAAACCATTCCCACATGAGCCATGATGTTTGATCCAAATTGTAGCCCTCTGAGTTGGCAGGGCAGACATCATGATTCCCATTTTACAGATGAAGACATTGAGGCTCAGAGAGCTGAAATGATCTGCCTGAGGTCACTTGGCTAAAGGATGGCATCAATGGGACTCCAGACCATGTCTTCTTAATCTCTAGTCCTTGCTCTTAGGGGAGTATAATTCTCATTTCAATGACTTGGGCTTCCATGATGATTTTTGTCCCTTATATGTAGGGGATGGGAGACAGAGGGTGAAAGTGATTTGTTCATGATCATGTAGGTGATCCACAGTGGGGCTGAATTTAGATTGCCTTCTCCTGAGTCCCCCTTCCGTCCTTCATTCATTCATGGGGTCATCACTGTTATCTGGCAGTGCCCCCCTGTGGCCTCTAGTCCTCACTCACCATTCTGGGGCATGCTGGCCTCCCTGACACTTTGTAGCTGGCCAAGCACTCTCCTGCTCAGGTGGCCTTTACCTTGCTGCCTCTCTGTCTGGAATACTTTTCCACCCAGGTATTCCCAAAACTCCTTCTCTGACTTTATTCAGGTGTCCACTGAAATGTTACCTCCTCCGAGAGGCCTTCCCTGACCTCCTCACCTGTCTTCTCTCTGCCTGTAGCTTTCTTGAAAGCACTTACCCCTCCACTGCCGCTTCTTCACTTGTCAGTGTCTGTCTCCCCTACTAGAAAGTAAGTTCCAGAAGGGCAGGCACTTTATTTGCTTTGGCATCTTACCTTCTGTCTTATCTATCAATCTGCACTTGATAGATTTTTATTGAGTGAATATATGCGGAGTGCCCCCTGGACGCAAGTTCCTGTCCCAGGATCCAAGATGAGCTCTCTCCATGGGAGCTAGTTGACAGCGTGCTAGCGACACAGGTTTATAGGCCTTCACCCCGTGCCAAGTGTGACAACGGTGTATCAATGTACCTAGGAGCTCTACTCACAGATCCTCAACAGTCTGGCTCTCTTCAGGGTGACAGGAGCTGAGCACAAAGGAAGGGGTGTGGGTGAGCTGGGGCTCTGGCAGGCAGGCTGACTCGCATGTGCTCAGATGTATTTTAGAATGAATGCAAGGCACAAACAGATTTAGAGAGGACATCCAGGTTGTACCTCGAATGGTCCAGAAGATCACTCTTCATTATAAACACTCTGTAGTATTTGGCCACATACATAGCTCTTGGTCTCAGTTTATGGAGCAACAAAGTGGGTGGAAACTTGAAATGAAATGGGTGGTTTTGCTTAGCTCACGAAGCCTGACATATCTGTCATTCTTCCCAGGGGAACTCAAGTCTGGAATTTCCATCCCTGTCTTCCCCCCCCCCCCCCCTGCACCTTTATCACCTACTGAGTGTTCAGCTCTATGCTGAATGGGAGATGCTGGAAGCCCTCCTGCCTCCCTCCCCACAGAGTGTTTGGGCACCAGGGCTTGAGGCCCCCTCCCAACCCCCCTTGTCCCACAGTCGAGGGGACAACCGGGCTGGTTCAGAAGCAGGCAGATTTGCAGTCCTGAGAGCCGGCTCCAGCAAATGCAGTTAGATGACAGGTACATTTTATTCTATAATAAAAGGGCTTTTAAGAAAAATACAGAGTGCTTAGGGGAAAGTTAAGGAGGGAAAAAGGAAGGCAAAGGAACTGTTCACACTCCATCAATGCCTAAGAAAAACCAGTTTCAATGACGCACTATTCCAGGTATTAGGAGGGCTGTGCGGTGGGGGCCGGGTGTGGGATGCCAGCCTCTCCGCCGTGCACACTTCCCCCACTTCCACCCAGTGCTAGAAATCTCTGATCCCAGCCTCCTGCTCAGCTCCACTCAGCTGCTCAACCACCACCTCAGTTCCAATAAGTATGAGGAACTGGTATCTACCCTACTGGTATCTACCAGCAAGGCCACATTGGTAGGTTAATATATTTACATTGTTACTTAGATACTTAAATATGTGGATACTGTCATATTGGTTAGCAGATAACCACTGCCCCGAGACACCCCACCTGCCCTGGCCTCTTCCCCAGAGCTCCTAAGCCTCCCCATGGTGCAGCAACTAGTAGGTTAACCCCTGGCACAGTTGGGTCCAGCTCCAAGACTCTTATGGCTCCTCAGTGTCAATGCCCATGGGTCTCCAAGTAGGCTGAGTATGTCTCCCTGCTCTTAGTCCCTCACTCATACCCACAGGCTACTTTTCCTCTCCAGTGCAGGGGAAGAGTGTGCCACCAACCCAGGTGCCCAAGGCATGTGGAGGAATGCTTCATGGACTACTCCACTCCTACACACGAGGCTGATGGAGGGCCCTGCCTTGGCTCCAGGACTCCAAGTGAGAGGTGGCACTTGATTGGCATCTGCTACATGGCACACTATGGTTGGCTGAACAATGCACCAAAGATGTCCACATCTTAATCTTTGCAGAGCCAGAAAGTAACTTTACTTATATTTTTTAAAGATTTTATTTATTTATTCATGAGATACACAAAGAGAGGGAGAGAGAGAGGCAGAGACACAGGCAGAGGGAGAAGCAGGCTCCATGCAGGGAGCCCAATGTGGGACTCGATCCCGGGTCTCCAGGATCACGCCCTGGGCTGAAGGCAGGCGCCAAAACACTGAGCCACCCAGGGATCCCCAAGAAAGTGACTTTAAAAAGGAACTTTGCAGAGGTGACTAAGTTAAGGACCCTGAGATGGGGAGATGATCCTGGACCAGCTGGGCGGGCCCAATGTAATGACAAGTGTCCTTAAAAGAGGAAGGCAGAGGGAGATGTGACATGGCAGAGGAGAAGGTCACGGGATCATGGAGGCAGAGACCGGAGGGAGGTAGCCACAAGCCCAGGAATGCAGGTGGCCACTGGAGGCTGGGAGAGCCAGGGAGCAGAGACTTCCTAAAGCAGCCAGAGGAAAGCAGCCCTGCCAACACCTTGAGGTAAGCAGCGCCATTATTCTCCCTCCTCGGGTAAGACTCACTTCAGATACCTGGCCTCCAAAACCTGTAAGAATGAGTATCTGCTTTTTTTTTTTTTTTTAATGTTTTTTTTTTTTAATTTTATTTATGATAGTCACACAGAGAGAGAGAGAGAAAGAGAGGCAGAGACATAGGCAGAGGGAGAAGCAGGCTCCATGCATCGGCAGCGCGATGTGGGTTTCAATCCCGGGTCTCCAGGATCGTGCCCTGGGCCAAAAGCAGGCGTTAAACCACTGCGCCACCCAGGGATCCCCCCGTATCTGTTGTTTTAAGGCACTGATTGGGTGGCAAGTTGTGAGAGCAGCAATAGGAAACTAGCACACACAACCAACTCATCATCTTTTTTTTTTTTTTTTTTTTTTAGAGGGAGAGAGTATGGGTGTGTGTGAGCAGGGGGAGAGGCAGAAGGAGAGGGAGACTCTTCAGCAGGCTCCACACTCAGAGCAGAGCCAGACATGGGGTTCTATCTCACGACCCTGAGATCATGACCTGAGCTGAAATCAGGAGTTGGACACCTAACTGACTGAGCCACCCAGGCACCCGTCACACCCAACCCATCTTGACCATCTGGTGGGTAATGCACTAAGAAAACTGCTCAGGACTGTGGCCTGAAATGTGAAACCTATCACAGTATTCCTACCTCCTCACTGCCCCATAGGCTTCACCAAAGGGTTCCCGTGACCTGGGTAGCCTGAAGTCTTTAGCCCGCAGACAGATCCTTGCGTGGCCCCCATTGGTTCCCAGTATCCACACACCCCACCTGGCAGTCAAGCCAAACCACTGACATTTTTATTTGCCTGAGTCCCATGCCACACACTCTCATTCCTCAGTGCCTTTGTCCTCATCCAGTCACTGTTGCCTGGAAAGCTTCCCTCCTCCACTTAATTCAGTCACCTTCTACTTGTCCCTCAAGCCTACTTGGGAGTCCTCTCCGCCAGGAAGCCTCCTCTGCTAGCCCCAGGGTTGGTTCCATCTCTGCTCTCACAGCTCCTGGTGTGGCCCTGGGCCCCAGCACTGAATACACTGCCAGACATGGTCTGTGGTTCCCACTGTCCAGGATGGGGAGCCCCGATGCTGGAGCAGCATGAGCCATGACTCCACCCATGTCTCTGGCCACTTTGGTGGGGGCCACATCCAGCTGGCCACATGACTCATGCTCTGTGAGTACAGCTCTGTGGCTTCCAACCAGGGCAGCAGAGCAGGTGTCGATACTAGTCTGCTGACCCTACTGGGGGACCCACCATGGGGGAGAGGCTCCCCAGTTCCGCCTTCCATCCCTATAGGTGTTTACAAATTAGATAGAACACATTTTCATCTTAACTTTTTCTTCCCTAAGCCCACAGGGACTTTTTGTTTTTGGTAAGTATAAGGCATTCGGTAGATAATATATATAAGCAAATAAGGGTCAAGATGTTCTTTTTATTTTTCTTTACCAGAAATGGCTTTTGTTATTTATTTATTTTTTCCTGGCTCATGAAAGTCCTCATGTTCACAGGAAAAAATTCAGATACTATGGAAATATGTTGCTTTGAGGGAAGTAGGGAGCCCAGCACCACTTCCTTGCTGTAAACCTGCTCCCACCCTCCCCTCTGGGGCCTCCACTCTCCCTACCTGCCCGCCCCCCAGTGCTGGACTACTGCAGCTGAGCCCCTTCACCTCCCATGTCCTCAGTTCTGTTGTCCTTCTTGCAGACTTCCTCACACCTATCTCTCTCTCTCCATCCCCACAGACATGGCTGTGTGCCTGGCCCCTGGTCTTCTCCCACTCAGACGTCTGCTGTGGCTCCTGTGTTTCTTATCTTTTGGCTTCTCCTCCTTCACATGTGTGGCTCACCATGCCCTCTGATATGTCTCCTGTTTGCTCCCTTAGTCCCTTATCACCTACCTCGTGAAGGCACATCCTTGGGCCCATCCGGACACCAGCTCAGACCTCACTGTCTCCAACCACACTGGCTTTCCCTGGTCTCTGCCATGGGCCCTCATGAGCTCTGCTGCTTCTTCAAAGATTTTACTTATTTATTTTACAGAGAGAGGGTTGCGGAGGAGAAGCAGAGGGAGAGGGACAAGCAGACTCCACATTGAGCATGGAGCTCAATGTGGGGCTCCATCCTCCGACCCTGAGATCATGCCTGGAGCTGAAATCAAGAGTCAGATGCTTACTGACTGAGTCACCCAGGTGTCTCCAGGCTCTGCTGTTTCTGAACTGTATTCCTTATGATGGCTCTTGGATTTAGACACAATATTCACCCTACTACTGGCCACAGGGTTAGAGGGAGGCTGGTCCTCAATTGGGAAGCAGGGAAGGGATGACAAAAGCACTAGGTAGGGACGGGGCCCGGGATGAGGGGAAGTCCTGCACTGGAGAAGAGCAAAGGTCCTGTGATCTCTTGATGATGTGTACAGTTGAGGGAGCGGGGCAGGGACAGAGCTAAGCCCTGAAAGCTGATGGGGCTAAGTGCTTTATGTGGATTATGTTACTTAATGTCCATGACAACCCTATAAGGTAACTATGATCTCATTTTACAGAACACAAAGCTATTAAGGGCAGAGCAGGAGTTCAAATGCACATCTGTCTCCTACTCTACAGAGAGTCTGGAGTCCTAGGGTCCAATGCAGCTGACAGTAGACCAAGGAAGCAGATCTTGGGTCTTCCTGTTAGGAAATCCCTCCAGGGCTGTATCTGCCACCCTTGAGTCATCCAGTGCAGGGTGCCAGCTCATAGACTTTGAGAAACTTAAAATTGGTTGCATGGGACATGTTGACCATTTCCACTAGGGCCACAGTGAAACTGCTTTGGGTGGGGGTGGGGATAGGGAGTAGGGGCCTCCCTGGGTGGCATAAAGGGAAAGGCTCAAGGTTAGCCTGGTGCTGTCATGAACTCTGTGGAGTGGAAGAGAGAGGGGGTGTTCTGGTTCAAGTCTTCGGTGGGGGGGCAGCCTTGCCCTCATATCCTCTGTAAAATGAGAGTTGAACCAGGTCGACTGGAAGGGCCTGCCCAGCTCTGGCAACCATGGTCCTGGGATTCTTTCTGAGGTCCTGGCCAGCATAGTCACAGAGGAGCTCCTCAATGGCAAGGGCCATGCCTGTCCGGTTCACCACTGCTTCCTCAAGGCCTGGAGGTGCCCAGGAGGGAGTGAATGAATGAGTGAGTGTACCCCACAGGCTGGAGCTTCCAGGATCTGGACAGGAAGGGA
Source organism: Canis aureus (assembly GCF_053574225.1). Lineage (NCBI taxonomy): Eukaryota > Metazoa > Chordata > Mammalia > Carnivora > Canidae > Canis > Canis aureus. Next base: position 37,503,153 of record NC_135630.1, read on the forward strand.
GGGGTGAGAGAAGCTGGAGTGTCACATGTGGGACTTTTGTGTCACTATGCAGGGGACCGAGGCCAATGCCGACAGCCGCGGGGATAGAAAGGGAGGAGGAATGGTTTCACCTCTAAGTCTTAATCCTGTAAATCCAGGCAGGGAGGATTTAATTACTTAGCTTGAGTGGTTTTATTTTTCAATTAAAGTTATCAGATAAACATTCAGAAATTAGTGCCCTTGTTAGAAAGTAGCAGCACAAGTGGACCTTCCTCAAGATGCTGAACTAGAGCTATCCAGGGAGGAATGAACTTCACCCAGCCCATCACCTCCACCCATGAGCTGAGATAGGATGGGATCTGGGGGCTTCTGGGATGGGTACACCCCAAAGCATCTGCTTCTTCTCATCCACTTTCCCAGCAACTGTCACTATAGTCTCAGATGGGGAGGGCATGCACTCAAACCAGGGCCAGGGGCCAGGAATCAGAGAGCCCATACCAGTCCTGCCTATACAGCAGGTACTCAGCTGTCATTGGTGTTTGTAGTACAGCAGGAGCACACGATTCAGGACCTGGGGTGACGGCTGTGGTCTGGGCGCTGACCCGGGCAAGAGTGCTCAGGTGGGGGACTTTGGCTTGGCTTGTGTTGCCTTTCCTAGGGACTAAGCTGGGAGGGAGGGTTGTGGGGGAGCAGGGAACTAGTGGTGCCAATCTGAGCCACCATGGGTGCTCTGTGGTCATGAAGCACCCACTTCTGGGCAAATCCCAGCTGGAGAATGAATAGCCCTATCAGGCCCCACCAAGAAGAATTCAGGAGGCCACTGGCTGCTTCTGGAGAAAGATGCTGGTCCTCCCAGAGACCGATGTGCCAGAGAAGTCCCTGGGATTCTTTCATCAGTGCTATAGACTGAATTGTGACCCCACAAAATTCACAAGTTGGAGCCCTAAACCCCAGTGACTCTATTGGAGTAGGGCCTACATAAAGGTAATTAAGATTAAATGAGGCCATAAGGGTGGGGACCCAATCCTATAGGACTAGTATCCTTATAAGTAGAGACACAAGAGAGCTCTCTCTCTCTCTCTCTGCCAGGTGAGAATTCAGCTGACCTCAAGCCAGGAAAGGGGGCCTCACCAGAAACAAGATCAGCTGGCATCTTCCTCTGGGACCTCCAGCTTCCAACACTGTGAGAGATGAATTTCTGTTGTTTAAGCCACCCTGTCTTAGTATTCTGTGCTGGCAATCTGAGATGACTAATACAATCAGTGACACGTTTTACGCAGCTATGAGCTTCCAACAGCTCTGTAAGGAGGCTGAGGAGTAACAGGAGTTGGTCACGATGTAGCTAGTAAGTGGTCATCAGGGCCAGACCCAGGCAGGTCTAGCAGCTCCTAAGGCCAACATCTTTAAAGACATGCTGCTACTGAAGATGTTAATAATGGCAATGATGGTGGCAAAATTCACACAGAACATCGCAGAATGAAAGAAATGGAGCTGGCTTCCATTTAAGGAGGTAACCAAAGGTCAAAACCAAAAGAGGTTCAAAAGGATTGGAAGCACTTGTTGATGGATGTGTGTCAGAGGTTCTAACGAGGATGGTCCACCCTTTCCAGCCAGGACTCACCTGGGGATCTACCCCATTGCCTTATACTCTGTCCCGGGCCTGATTCCAGCATTTAGAATCAATGCTTGTGACTGGATCTGGAGGGAGAGGACCAGACCCAAAGTGGAGACCCAGGATATTATTCATTCTGGACCCTGCTTCCACTAGGGATCAGGGATCCTCCATCCAACCAACCCACAAGCAGCCACATTGAGTAGGCTTGTCTTCCCAGGCTGGCTGCCTTCCTGTGGACAAAGGGGACACAGGGATTCTTCTCCAGTATCCCACCAACAACCATTTGGGATCACAGGGTTTCATCCACATCCCAAAGATGGACATCTCACCTGGCTGAGGGAAGGGCTGTGAGGAGGTCAAAGTGAATAGAAACATGCCCAAATGGTCTGGATTTCATGCCAGCATATAAATAGCACAGCACCAGGATAATTTTTTTTTCAAAGAAATTATCTGAAAAAGTTTACATTAATTCAACATGTCAGCTTTTCCGGGAGTCATCTTTGAGATCAGAAGCCTCGATTGGGTACCCGTGCCACACCACAAGGGTGATTAAGCAAAATGTCAAGAAATGAGATGATGTTATTAGGCAAGCAGGGACTCCAACCTTGGGCCAATGCGGGGAGATCTAAGCAAGCAAGAAGGGAGCCCCCGATTGCTCTCAGGCAGCCTAGCGGTGTATAAGGACTCCTGGAGCAGTCTGGAGGACTGGCCCCAGTGCTGGGTCAGCAGCTCTTTTTGCTATGTGGTTTGAACTAAACAATTGCCCTCTGTGGGTGCAATCTCCTCACCTACAAGGAGGTGGATGTCTCTTAGGTGGCTTCGTGGTCTGTGTTTCTCTGGATGACTAATATTTAATATGATTATGCTGTATGGAGCTTTGTAGTGTGCATTTTCTTAAATTGTATTTTTTGAAGTACGTATCTCTACTTTCCACACATGCTCATGACCAATTATACACTGGTCTTTGGGGAAGATTTGGGACTTTGTTCTTGTTCCTTTAATTATCCCACTGACAGCTGTGTTCCATCCACCAAGGGAGAAGCGGCCCTGGTCTTCTAGGCTGTGTGTGCTGATCAGATACTAGTGAAGGGTCACAGAATAATCTTTGTAAAGAGAATAGGCTCTGGCCTCCTAGAGAGCTGGTTGAGATCCGGGTCCCTATTCTTGAGAGCTGCTTGACCAGGATGTTAGTATCCTGGGTGGGCAGGACACTCAAACTTACTGAGCCCCGATTTCCTCACGTACAAAACAGAATAGCGGTTACCTTGTGGGATTGTTAGAGGAGTAATTGAAGTGGCACAAGAGATGCACCTGCCTCAGGGGGAATGCTTGGTAACTAGTAACCAGACTACTAGAGTGTAACTGCCATTCCTGGGCCTCTGTCTTCTATTAATGTTTTTTGTTGTTGTTGTTTTGTTTGTTTGTTTTTTCCGTCATCTTGTCCTCCCAAATAGTGTCAGGTCCTTGCAGGCAGGAACTGTGCATGAGTCCCTATCGCCTCCCACAGAAACAGTGCATAGCTTGCAGGCAGCCTTGCTTGGCTCTTTGTCTGTGAAATGACATAATGGGACCCTGTTGGGATACCAGCCTACTCTGGGGCCATTATTCCCATCATTACCAACCCATGGGGCCCCTTCCCAGCAGCCACCTTTGTACTGACAAATACAATATATCTTGAGTTCTAAGACATCCATTTTCAAAACATTAAACAATTGATGAGTGCCTACTTGTGCTTTCCTTCCTTGTTTGTTTCTTTATTGAAAGTTTCTTGGCCAGTATCAAAAATCTCAAATACAGATGTACATAGAATAGAAGATGAAAGTCCTTCTTTACTCTTACCCATGCCTAAACCCAAGAGGAAACTTCAATCAATAAATATGGCTTTAATTTTTCCTGACCTTTCTCTCTATATTAGAAATGATCTACACAACATATGCAAAGTTACACTACATAGAAGTTTTCTAAAAACATAAATAGGTCACTTCCTCAGACTTACTTTGTTTTTTACTTAATGAAATCTTTCTCATGTCAGGCATATTGCTCTTCCAAAAATTACCTATATTTTCAAAAATTAGCATACAGTAAAATTGACTTTCGGGTGTATAGTCTGTGAATTTTAATGTACGTGTAGATTTGCATAACCATATCAATTAGGATACAGAACAGCTTCATCACCCCCAAAATTCCCTTGCACTTTCCATTTCTGGTCATGCTCTACCCCAACTCAAACCTCCATTGCCAATGATCTGTTTCTCCATCAGCAGGCTCTTGTTCCATAAATGGACTCATATTGCTTGTCATCTTTTGATACTGGTTTCCTTTATGTTGCATTGTACCTTTGAGATCCATCCAAGTTGCTGTATCAGTTTTAGCTTTGAGTAGTATTTGGATCAATCACATTTTATTTATCCATTCATCAGTTGATGGACATGGATTGTTTTCAGTTGTTGGTGATTATGAACAATAGTGTACAGATCTTCGTATGGACACACGATTTCATTTTTATGGATTAAATGCTCAGGAGTGACATTATTGCTGAGACTCATGGTAAATGTACGCTTAACTTCAAAAGAAACTGCTAAACTATTTTCCAGAATGGCTGTAACATTCTGCCTAGCAGTGTGTTAGAGTTCCTGTTGTTTCATCTCCTCCGCCAGCACTTGGTACTGTTGGGATTTTTATCTTGGTCATTGTGGTAGTTGTGTAGTGGTATCAACTAGTGGTTAATGGTGAATGTTGTTGATAAGATGTACATTTTTAAATAAAACATTGGAGATGTCTCTGTCACTGGGCTATATGGGAGTCAGGAACCCAGGAATTGTTGATCTGCTCCAGCCCTTGGCTCATCCCCACAAAGATGTTGCCTCCAGAGTGGGAACTGAGGTTCAGCCATTATGAGCACTAGCTGACACTGCTACCTGAAAGAGCGGGTCTTGGGACACCTCGGTGGCTCAGTGGTTGAGCACCTGCCTTCAGCTCAGGGCATGATCCCGGGTCCAGGGATGGAGTCCCACACTGGGCTCCCTGCAAGGAGCCCGTTTCTCCCTCTTCCTATGTCTCTGCCTCTCTCTCTGTGTCTTTCATGAATAAATAAACAAAATCTTTTAAGAAAATGAAAGAGAGGGTCTCACAATGAATTGTTCTGAATCACCTGAATCATAGTTGGGTGTGAACAAGGATCCTCAAATTTGCTGAGCATTTCCTGGTGCCAATTGTGGTTTAGTTGGGCCTTTTAACTTCTCATCTTTAAGAAGGCAACACTGGGGTAAAAATACAAATATATTTTCCACTGCTTGGTGTTTGGAGGTGTGTTGACCAACATCCAGAAAACTGACTCCGTGGCTTATGTTTCCAGGTGTCCAAATTGATGTCACTGAGGGATAATCTAAACCACTTAGATATGCTTAAGCATTACCAGATCACAGACTGATAGATTCTTCAATGATAGATTCTTCATTCTTCGATGACCCCTCAGGGGTCACTCTCCATCCTGATTCAGACATTTGTTTTCAACTTCCTCCATGAGAGTCACCTATTTGGCCTAGGTGACAGTACACTCAGTAGTCCCATCCATCCCTGGGCAACTTAATTGTTAGAAAGTTCTTTCTTTTCCTTATGCTGAAAATTACCTCTCTGACTTTCTTCTGTTGGTATTTAATTTGTAACCAGGAGCCCACAGGGTGTTAGAATTTCTACCCTCTTCCTTTTTTAAATTTTTTCCTGTCCTTTTGACAACAACTCTTGATATAGAAGATAAGAACCATTGTCTCTTCCCCTTGTTCCCTTAGCTTTTTCATCCTTACTTCCAGCCCCCAGTGCTCTCCGCTGGGCATGAGTCACTGACATTCTTGCAGGAAGAAGCCCTTCATCATTGTCACTGGTTTGCTCACTTCCTAGTGCCCCCTGCCCTGCTCCATCCCAGGAAGGCAGCAGAAGGAGGTAGTTGTGAGCATGGATGCTGTTTGAAGCAAGGACCTGAGTTGGAATCCAACTTTATCCCTCAGTAGCTGTGTGATCTTGGGCAAGTTTCTAACCTTTGGGCTTCAGTTTTTGCATCCACTGAAAAAGTTTACTAAGCTTCTAGCAAGCAGGAGGTGGTCACCTACTGTAGATATCCCACTTAGGGCTACTGGGCAGACACTAGCCTTGTGGGGAACTGGAGCTGGCTGAGGAGAGCTGCCTGTGCCCACTGGAAAGTCTTGGCCCAGCTCTGAGGAATAGTCCATGGGGAAGGAAGGAGCAGGGGACATGTTGGTCAGCAGACCAGGTGGGGGAAATGTCTGAGTATCCCTTCTATAGAACACAGAAACTTCCTTGGGACCCTTGCTGCCATTCTATAGGGCAGCCTCAGAAGGACAAGCTCAAGGTTGTATGTGTGTAAGAAGCCGAGCCCTGATCTAGGATGTCAGGAGGCCTGGGTTCTAATCCTACCCCAATCCTGGGCAACTCACAATGTCTATAGGTCTCAGCTTCCTCATCTGAAAAATCAACACTATCCATAACACACTTCTCATTTAGGCAGACTGCTATGAGTCTCAAAAGACTGGTCATCCTGGCGTAGGGACTGGAGCCCCTGCTCTGGGGTCAGATCCCTGCTCGAATCCTGCCTCTGGCATATACAAGCTGAGGACCAGGCAGTTGTCTGAACCTCTCTGTGTCTGGTTTTTCCTTTGAAAAGTGGACACTACGAATGTTGAATATTGAAGAGCTGCGGGGAGATTAGACACACCATTTGCAAAGTACTTAGCATAGCACCTGGCACACAGTAGGTGTGCAACATAAGGCCATCAGCACTGTGAATTATGGTATTTGGTGCATAGCAAATGCTCAGGAAATGGTATCGAGACTGGATTGAATGGAAGTAGCTGGAGTTCCTTCTGAAGTCAAAGTCCCAGCGATAGTATAGGTCTTTAGAGGTAGACACCTTGACTGATGCTTCCCAGAGAGCCCTGCACTTGGCCCTTCTTAACCAGTGAGCTCAAGTGTGAACAGGAGACTGAGGATTTGGGATGCCTGGAACCAAAGGCCCTGGCTGTGGAGATCCTGGTGTCTCTCCTTGCACACCTGGACACCTTTGTCAGGCAACCCAGGGCTCAGGTGTTGGAATATGAGGCAGCCAGGGCTTTCTCATCACACGAGGATTGCATCCTCGGGGCCAGTTGGGCAGTTAACGTGTCCCCACTCCCTGGGGCATCTGAGCAGCAGGTCGCCTCACTTTGGAGCAGCGTGCCAGAAGGAGTGGCCTCTTAAATATTGAATCACCCCTTCCTGGCTCTGCTTCTGCTGATTTGACTAAGGGCTCCAAGCCCTGAGTTTGTTTAATAACCTTCTGACACTAAACAAACAACCTTGCAGAAGGAGTAATTTGCGAGGCAGAAAGAAAACAAATAAGTTGCAAGGACACGGCACCACGGCGGCCAGGCTGATTACATTCCGGGGGGCCGCCTGAGTCCGAAAGCCGAGAGCATAGAGATCTTGGCTCCTCTCCACTCTAGGAAGTCTTCAGAAACACGGGCAGGGGAAACTTTGCATTAGGCCTATGGAGATGGCGCGTCATTAGAATTCTGGGGGCATATTAAATGCCATCTAGTTGCTAACACGATGCATCATTTTCTGCTAAATAATTGATCACGGTGCAGAGATTGTGTTTGTGGAGTTTAAAAAAGTGATTAGAGAAGGGAACATTTCTGGGAAGCAAGTTGCATCTGTAACCCAGAGCCTGCTCTGGGCACCTTCCCGGGGGGCCATTGGGCATGAGGGATTCTTGCTACCCCTGAGCTGGGCTGCGGAACAAGAACTCTGATGCAGCAGGATGAGCAAGGGTGACGGTGGGCAGTGCTGGAAGCGTGGTGTAAGACTGCCAAGGATGGGGGTGGTAGCAGAGCTCTTGTAGTGGCCTAAGGGTCTGTGCCAACCTTCGACCCTGGTGGAGGCAGGGGAGGAAGGCGAGAAGCCTGCCCAGGGGGGTAACACAAGCTGCGTCCCTTGGGTATCACACACAGCCCCATGCCCAAGTGGGGTCTCCCAGGTGTCAGGCTGGTTCTGCTCCTGAGACAGGCTTATCTCAGGAACCTTGTTTTTTCCTTTTTCTGCCCTACTCTCCCCTAAAGGTAATTTCTTTCTCCTCCCTCTTCTCCTGGGAAAGAATTTGCAACTCTCCTCTCTCATCCCCGAGTAGGGATGTGCTGCTGTTGAGTTTAGGATGTGTATGAAGACACTTTGGTTTTGGTAGATGAGAGGGCATTGCAGAAGCTCTTGGAGGGGGAGAGATTTTAGGAGTGGGCTGTGGGTGCCTTTGGGAGGTGGAGATGGGGCTTCAGCAGGTCATTAAAATAGCTGGGAAGTGGAAAGGTTGTGTATGTGGTAAAGCACGATAGTATTTGTCAAATGAATGACACAGCCCCGAATAAGGAGTCTAAGCTCACACATTCTGGACTGGCTGTGTTCCCCGAACCAATCTCCAAGTCTCAGTTTCCCTACTTGAAAAGCACATGTCTGGGTGGATGTGTGTGGACAGTGGTAATTTTTAAGGGCCCTCCGACCCTGATTCTCTGCTTCTAAATCAGCTAACTTTGATCCCTGGTTGCACATTAGAATTTCCCGGGACCTTTAAAAATATAGACACTGGGGCCCAACCCCCAGAGGTTCTGATTTCATTGGATCCGGGGCAGGGTCTGAGCATTGCTACCCTCAAGATCTCTCCCAGTGACTTTGGCTTGCAGACAGGGACAAGGACTCTCGCCTCGAGAGGGGAGTGCATAGTGTGGGAAAGGCAGGCAGAGATGCGAGCCAGCTTCCTCTGGCCCTGTGCAAATGTCCCCAGCTCTGGACCAAGAAGGCGGGAGGCTGGCTGCTGTAGAAAGAAACTCCACATATCCAGCTGCTGTGGGGTGTTGGACAGACGGAAACCAGTGCCCTTCAGCCGATGCCAGAACTACCGGGCTCAGTGGGCAGCCTCCCTGGGGTAGGTTGAGGGCACTGCGGAAAGGGGGCACAGTCTGCAGGGAGGCAGCCTTCAGTGCTCTTTGTAAAGGAAAAGCTTTCTTCCCCGAGACGCTGGGTGGAAGCTGCGGGAAGAAGTCGTTTCCCTGCCTTACATCTTGCACGATTCGTTCTCTCTCCTAATGGCACAGGGCAGGTGCAGCAGAGGGCTTGGAGATGGTCCCACCACCAGTCATGTGTTTGTCCTGGGGCCTGTTTCCCAAGTGACCCCTCCTCCCCCAAGCTGTCCGAGCCTGCTCCAGCCCTGGGCCCTCAAATACCCACTGTGCTCAGTTCTCAGTACGCACATCCAGGGACGGCTGAGCTGTCCACAGGTCCCCTCTGTGACACCTGGGGAGCTCCCTGAAGGCTCAGACCAGTTCTCTCCCCTTCTTGGCATATCAAAGTGTTAGACTCTCCTCTTGTGTGTCCATTCAGGTGCACATCTCACTGCGCTGGCCTCTGTTCCATCTCAGCCACCATGTATCCCAGGCCCCGTTTCCTTCCCTGCTTCTAACTACTATCTCCTCATCTGAAAACAGAGTGGGCTGGGCCTCTATGGACTGATGGCATAGTTTCTGTGGCTCTGAGGGGTAGACTGAAATGACCACTCCTAGCTCCATTTTATAGACGGGATAACTGAGGCTCAGAGATGACTCGACTCCATCAAGGGCATTCAGCCAGTAGGTGGGGGGAGCCCTGGCCCCTGAATCTCAGTCCAAGATAGTCTACAACTGTAGAGTGAAACATGTAGTTCAAGATCATGGGGATCTCCCCAACCCCCACCCTGCCCCCCCAATCTGGGGAGAAAATTAGTTTTTCTCAGAGGCTAAGCACCTACCTTGAAATGAGCCTTGTCATTCCCTCTCTTGACACAATCTGATTCATTCCCTGCCCCTGTCTGGATGTTTCCGGGCTTTGTCTGGCCCTTTGGCCTGTCAGCTGCCTTGTGCCCCTGAGGGGCGGTGTCCTGAGCCCCACTTCCAGTCCTGCTTTGCCCTGTCATGCATTGCCCTTGTCAGGGGGGCAGAGCCACCCACAGAGTGTCTGAGGGAGATTGGTTTTCAGCGAAAGGTCACAACAAATTGCCTAGGGATCCCCGGGGAGGTTCCTGTGGCTGCTCGCGCACGCCCTGGCCACCAGGGGGCGAGCGAGGCCCTGCGTCCCCGGCGACAAGGTCATGACTGGAGGTGAAGGCTGGGGTGGAGGCAGGGTCAAAGCCCATGCCCAGGAAGCCCGGATGGGGGTGCCTCTGACAACTTCCAGCTGCCACCCCAATTCGCTTCCATAGTGTGGGGTGTTGGATAAGCATCCAAGGCCAGGCCTGCAGAGCACAGCAGGGAGACTATTGGAAATTTCTCCTTGGAGGTGTATCAGGTTGCGATGCAGAACCTTGGACTAGTTGAAGGGATGTGGGGACTCTTCTCCCTTTCTCTCTCTGCCCATAGGAGCCAAGGTGCTCTAACCTGGTCCTCCCTAGGTCTCTTATGTTCTAGTCTCTTCCTCGAAGGCAAAGGGCTTCAACCCAGCACACCATCTTCTGCAAGCAGCAGAATCACTGAGGACTTACTGAAGTGTTGATTCCTGGGCTCCAGCCCCAGAATTTTGATACAGGAGCTGTGGGGACCAAACTTTTTTTTTTTGTAAAGATTTTATTTATTTATTCATGAGAGACACAGAGAGAGAGGCAGAGACCCAGGCAGAAAGAGAAGCAGGCTCCCTTGGACGAGCCCAATGTGGGACTTGATCCCAGGACCCTGGGATCATGACCTGAGCCAAAGGCAGATGCTGAACCACTGAGCCACTCAGGTGCCCCAGGACCACACTTTAAGAACTGCGGGTCTAGCTTCTTTCCACCTCATTTCTTGCCTCGCTGGGGGGGGGATCTCTTGGAAGTGAGGACATTAACTACAGATCCAGCCACACAGGCTCCTGGCTCTGCTTTTGTCTAGCTGTGTGACTTTGGGCAAGTCTCTCGCCCTCTCTGAGCCAAGATTTCTTGAAATGTAGGAAAGGCAATGCCCACCTCACCAGCTCCAGGTGAAGTCTGAACGCAACAACCGACCATTTAAGAAACCTCTGGTGTGAGCAGGCCCTCCAAAATATTCCTTTCTAGAAGGGAGTTCCCAGCACTGGGAAGGGCAGAGATGCAGTCCACCCATGTGAAAATAGAGCAAGTGAGGGCAAGAGCCCAGCCCACATCCCACCTGGGCGAATCCGTCAGGGTCTGTGGTCCTCCAGGTGGGAGCCAGAGCCCACAGCCCAGCGGGCAGCGGTAGTGCTGCTCCTCAGTGGCTTGAGCAAATGTTGGTGTTAAAAGCAGCCTCATCCCCTCACCCCCAGCACCCCGTGCAGACTGTCACTCACCAAGGATGCTGAGTCACAAGTCACTGAGTGGCCACCTCTCCTTAATCCTCCCTGACACCCCCCGCCCCCTGCCAAGCCTTCACTGGTTCTGCTGGGGCCAGGAGCCAGTGGGATGTGGGGTGCATGGCTTACACCCCACTTTCTGCAGGTGCACAGAGACTAGGCAAAGAAGTTCAGCCAAGGATGCCCCCCCTTCCATATCTCTGTTTATACCTCTCCGTCATTCTCTCTTGCCTCTGGCTCCATTTCCTGTATGTCTTAGACATGGATTTTCCCCTCGAGTCTCCCCTACTTCCAACATCTAGAGGAGCCCTGTTCGGGCTCACCTCAGGGGGCCCCAGGGGCAGGCCACTGGCTGCCTCTCTGTCTTTATTTCTCAAGTGAGCTCTAGTCCCTTAAAAAGAGAAGTCCTTCTGTGTCTTCTGACCTCAATTTGCTCATCTGTGAAATGGGAGCCCACAGGCTCACTCACCCATCTCTCCTCAAAAACCCTGTCCTGGGATCCCTGGGTGGCGCAGTGGTTTGGCGCCTGCCTTTGGCTCAGGGCGCGATCCTGGAGATCTGGGATCGAATCCCACGTCGGGCTCCCGGTGCATGGAGCCTGCTTCTCCCTCTGCCTGTGTCTCTGCCTCTCTCTCTCTCTCTCTCTGTGACTATCATAAAAAAAAAAAAAAAAAAAAAAAAACCCTGTCCTGATGCTACCTACATGAGCCCAGGACCCCTGCGTGGAGAGAAAGGAAGAGGCCTCTGGGAGGGACATTTTTACATCTTTGGGGCTAATTTCTTTTTTTAAAAGAGTTTATTTATTCATGAGACACAGAGAGAGAGGCAGAGACACGGGCAGAGGGAGAAGCAGGCTCCCTGCAGGGGGCTTGATGCGAGACTCGATCCCAGGACCCCAGGATCATGACCTGAGCCAAAGGCAGACGCTCAACCACTGAGCCACCAGGGGCCTCCTTTGGGGCTAATTTCTACCTGATTTCCTTCACCTGGTAGAAATCGGAATCGCCTGATTGGAAAAACAGCCCTCCCCATCCTTCTTCTGCCTTTGCTCACAGAGCCCCTCTTCCTGGCTCCCGTTCACCTTGGAGAGTTCTGGACTGAGCAGGTCTCCTCTCTGAAGTGTTTCTCTGACCCTCTTACCCAGCATCTACAATTTATTTACTTGTGTGTGTGTGTGTGTGTGTGTGTGTGTGTGTGTGTGTGTGTCTGTCTGTCTGCTAAACTGAGCACCCTGAGGGCAGGGCCCGTGGTTCGGGGTTCATAATGTTCCCCAGATCCCCAGTGCTCCATCAAGGCACTTAGTGAGCCTGTGGGCCCCCAGGAGAGGATTTCTGCCTTTCTTCCCTCCAGGGCTTCCCACGGAAGAGGAGCTCAGCAGGTGTGAATCTGTGTGCTCCTCGGAGGGAGTCTCTGTCCCTGGAGGCCTCTTACATTTTTCCCTCTTGCGTCATTGAGGGGAGGGGCCAGAAGGGTGTTGTGGGGAGCCAACCAACTCAGATAGCTACTTTTGACGACGAGTATTTCTGTTTGAGGTACGAGCCAAGGTGGAGAGAGGACATCTTACCCCCTAGCCCCACCCGGCGTGCTCAGCACCCACCCACTCACCCTCCTTGCCCTGCCCCCGGACACCTCCCAGTGGCGCCCACCAGCTACGCACATTCCCATGGGTGCGTGCAGAGTCTTTTGAGGGTATCCTCCCTTCGCCCCCTTTGGAAAGGACCCTGGGTCATGCCTTTGCCAGTCACTGCCATCCCCTATTCCTGGCATGTGGGGCTTCTTCAGCTCTTCGAATCCTCCAAAGACCCTCCAGTGTTTAGCTCAAAGGAACCCTTTGATGTCCTAAATGACAAAGTCAGGCATCACGGAGGCTGCGTGGGACAGCTCCCTGCAGACACCGGGAGGGGCAGCTGCCCGCTGTCAGAGCTTCTGGCCGTCTGAAGTGTTTTGTTTCAGCTCCACATGGGCGTCTTTGTTGTCAGAGCTGCCTCTGCCCAGCTCCTCTTGGGCTTCCTTGGGGATGCGTGGGGCCTGCTGGCGGGGCCCAGCCCGGCTGCACGGGTGGGGAGCCAGGGCTTGGGTCTGCGCTGGGAACTGGGAATCCTGCTTTGCCCAAGGCTACTGGGCTCCCTGTCACCCTACTCTGCTATCTTATTACTGAGGTCAGTGGGGGCTTTTGCATCCAGCACCTCTACACACCCTGGTTCTAATCTTGCCCTTTGGGCAAGTCTCAGTTTTCTCATCTATAAAACAGAGATGATGTTAATAACAATACCTACCCCAGAAGATTGGATGGCACAGCACACCCTGGCAAAGCCCCTGGCTCATGCAGACTCTCAATAAATACTGACCCCAATCCCCTTTCTTCTGCTTTCTCTTTATAACTTAATGGTTCATTAAAATCTCATGGGGGCATCTACAAGGTACCGATGCTCAAACTCCACTCAGACTAATGACAGCGGAGCTCTGAGGGTGAGGTTTGCTTCTTTAATTTTTAAAAACTGCCCAGATAATTCTAAGAACCGGCCAAGGGACAGAATTCCAGACCCCACTCTAACTGGATCCCAACCCTCCTGAGCTGCATGTCTGAGAGCATTATTGCTAGATATATATGACTATTGAAATGGAAATTCATTAAACTGATATAAAATTAAAACTTCATTTCATTTCTCTGGTCACACCAACCATTTTTCTAGTGCTCAGGAGCAATGTGTGGCCAGTGGTTACCATATTGGATGCCACACCAATGTCTAGAACATTTCCAGCATTTCAGAGAGTTCTTTTGGAGAGAGCTGCAAGACCAGAGCTGTCCCATGGCAATACTGTGCAAGCCACATGTGTAATTTATGTAATTAAAATTCTTCTCCTGGCCACATTAAATAAAAGGAAATAGGTGAACTTGATTCAAATAATATATTTTATTTAATCCCATGCATCCAACAGGGTTTCTTCACAGCATGCAATTCAAATGAAGAAAAGTAGTGGCTATTTTGCATCCATTTTTAAAAAAGATTTTATTTATATATTCATGAGAGACACACAGAGCGGCAGAGACATAGGTAGAGGGAGAAGCAGGCTCCCTGTAGGGAGCCTGATGAGGGACTCGATCCCAGGATCCTGGGATCATGACCTGAGCCAAAGCCAGACGCTCAACCGCTGAGCCACCCAGGTGCCCCTTGCATTCACATTTGTACTTAGTCTTCAAAACATGGTGTGCATTTTCCACTTTTAGCACATCTCATTTCAGATGGGCACCTTTCGAGCACTCAACACAATGAGTCCTGCGCAACATGGGCACCCAGCAAGCGCCCAGTGATGTGTGAAACTATTTTGTGTGAACATACAAAATGTCTTCCTGACAGAATGACATTGCTGTGCCTACATACAGTGCTTTAGGATTTATAAAGGACCTTGTTACAGATATTTTGATGCCTCCCAGAGCCCTCTAACCAAGTATTACAACCTCAGGTTGGCTAGAGGCATTGCCTGGGCACACACTTGTAGAGCAAGGAGACAGCACCACGGCGTGGGTGTGTACCTTGTATGCTGGTCATGTTATCCCCGCATCAGTGAGTGTCCAGTCCTGGATGAGTGCACTTTGTGTTGGCCAAATAGACTGGTCACCAACTGGGAACATCCCTATTCCTGTTCTGCCCACCTTACCCATGGTAGTCCCCTTACCAGCCCACCCGTCCACAGAGAAGACGTAACCTGAGCCGGGCTGGCAGGTGTCTCCTGCTAGAAGACGTGGGGCCAGAGGTTTCTGTCATCACTCACTCCTTCCTGCTAAAGCATCTCTCCACTGTCACCCCAAATACGTGGTGATGTGTTTCCCGAGAAGGTTTATGCAGCCACCTATGTCGATCAGTCATATCGGTCATAGTAGAGCATGGCCAGCTGTGAATAGATGGACGCCAGCTCCATTGTGATAAAAAGAATGTGGAATGAAGGATCTGGGGTGCAGAGCTCTGTCTAGGATGAGAGAAGGAGTCTGTGGTGGGTCAGACAAGGAAGTCAGGGACACATGAGGACACAGGGGCCCAGGCCGAGAGCTGGGGCAGCAGGAGATGGACATGGGGGTGGGACGTCCCTTCAGCTCCTGGTACACCCTGGTGGGTGGTGCTGAAGGGGAGTGGGTGTACGTATGTGACATTGGAGCCTCGAGAAGGTATACTAGGTGGCGTCTCACTCTCTTCAGGTTTTTTATCTCCTAGGTTTCAGGTTCCTGTGGGAACCTAGCAGACAGTGCAGCTCTCGGGTCTTTGGGGGTCCAGCTCCTGGCCTGGAGAGAGCTGATAGGCTGGGCTGGGGTGCCAACTCTTGCCAACTCCTGTAAGCGGTGAGACCATCCCTGAGGTATACAGCTGGCACCATGTAGGAGCAGTTCTCTGATACCCTTACTTCCCCTGTCTTTCTTCTGATCTGCTCTCCCAACCCCTCTCCCCAACCCGCCCCTGAGCATCCTGGATTCTGTGTGACTTATTTCCAAATCACCTGCACAGCCCGGAGACCTATACTAATCCTCAGAGAGGTGCACCCTGTTATGTCTCTGGTCTCTAACCTTTCCTCCCTTTGTGATTTACACTGAGCCCGCCCCCGCCATGGCCCCCAGCTCTGGCTTCTCTGTGTCACCACCCTCCTATTGTGGACCCTGGCCCAGGCCATGTGGATGTCAGCCCTTTCAGCTTCTCCCAGACCCCACTGGTGGGACAAGAAGACCGGACTCCAGGTCTCCTCTCTAATTACTTTAGCCACAGTGATACTGGCAGGCAAAGTGATGTATTGTGGGCACACAGCAGCTATTCAAATCCAGAGACAGCCGGCCCGGGCTGAGCTGTTCTTTCTCATTCATCCGCCAAACGCTGGCTGCACACCAAATCCGGGCCCCGTCCCACCCGAGGGCCTCCGATCTGACTGGCTGTGCCTGCACGGATTGGTTTTGGATAATGGACTAATGAATCAGGATCATCCAAATGGTTTTCTTTTACACCGCAGTGTCCAAATGCCAGGCAGCGCTGTTCATGGACTCAGCGTGTAATGATCCCTCCCAGAAAATCATAATCCATCAATCTCTCCTCTCAAGACCATCAATCAATGTTCCAGAATCCACGGCTGCGTTCTCATTCCAGGAGTTTTCAATCACTTCTCTTTTCCCCCGTGTGCGCAGAACAATGCAGTGACACTAGGAAATTGTGTTTTGACATGAAAT
Source organism: Canis aureus (assembly GCF_053574225.1). Classification (NCBI taxonomy): domain Eukaryota; kingdom Metazoa; phylum Chordata; class Mammalia; order Carnivora; family Canidae; genus Canis; species Canis aureus. The sequence continues at coordinate 37,519,304 of NC_135630.1, forward strand.
CATTATGTGTTTTAAAACCTCTCCTTCAATGTTGGTCTTTTCCTGCCTTCTGCTCTCCCCTGGCACATCTCCTGCTATGAACTGCAGCATGAGCCCCGTTCTTTTGTTCAGCTCTCAGGCACAGGTGAGGGATGCACAGTCCAAAAGGAAGGAACGTGGAAAATATAAGCTGCCCATTTTATTCCAGCACGAGCACACTGTAATTAATTTGTCTCTTCCAATCAGAGCCCTCTTAGTCTATTTCCTGCCGGGGTGCTTGAGGGGCTGGTGTGTGCCTGTGCGGGGCGGGTGGGGGGAGGCTGTGCCTGGGGCAGGTGTGTGTGCAGTGAAGTAACATCATCATCAGGTGCATGTCGTGTGAAATTTAACTATATGCGTCCAGCAATCGATCAGGGGGTGCAGTAGATGTGGGGGGGCCACGCTAGGCGCAGGGATTAAGCTGGTTGTTCGTGGCACGGTGATTCTATCCGTCGACCCCCTCACAGCTGCCCAGAGTAAGGGTGAGACAGGAGGCGGGTGCTGACTGTTCCCTGGGTCCCCATCCCGGCACTCCTCCGCAGCAGGAGCATCTCTCTTTGCTGATGCTGATTCTAGTGTTTAGAGACATGTACTTTTTGTACAAAGAGCCCCTAAAGGCACGCCAATTACCGATCTGGTGCTCGGCCAACGATGAGCGCTGGAGGAGAAATGGACAGCGCTGCACTTCCAGGAAAGTGTGTCCCATCCCTTTCCCGGTGCCTTCTCATGGGAAATTTTGATTCTAAGCAATTCTCAATAGACCTGCTGGCCCTAGATCTTAGGCCTCCTGAGGTCGGGCCTGAGCCTTATTTGGGACACTCAGCACAGCAGGAAGATAGCCGGCAGCCTGTGGGGACACAGGCTTCCCAGGGTCTCCTCGGGCAAGTTACTTAACAGGTCTGAGCCTTAGTTTTCTCATCTGGAAATGGGGCCAGTCATGCCTTCCTCATAGGGTTTGACATGAGAGTTAAAGATAAAATATGCTTCTCCGGGACCCAGTGGGTGTGTAGCAAATGGTGGGTCTTGTTATCTTTACGGATAAATGAGTTCTCGCTGAGGAATGCTGAGCTGCCAGTGTCACCGAGGTGCTTCATTTAAAAAAGAAACGACGTTGTTAAGTTAGTTTCTGCAGAACGACAATAACTTACACTGTGAATAATTGATGTTGTGAGCAGACTTCCAGTGTTCACATCCAGGTGAGGTCTAGGAATGATGGCTCCCCATTCTAAATCGCCTCATCTTTCCTTTCTTGAATAAATGGAGTCTCCGCTGGAGGTCAGAATAAAAGTCACACAAGTGTGACTTCCAAAGAAAGTGCCACCGGGGAAGACTGCAGTTTGCTTCCGCGTTGCTGGGCAGGGAAACACCAGGCTGCGCCTCTGTGCAATTAGGAGGCCGGCACGATTTGTATCCAGCACCCAAAGCCTCCCCTTTCAGCATTCATTACAGGGGCAAGGGTTTTCAAACTGCTTCTTGGTGTTGCTGAGGGGTTGTGTTCTAGTCTGCTCTTCTTTGAAGCGTCCTCCCTTAAAAGCTGCCTGTCCTGGGTCCCCACTCCGTGGGGACCTGACTTTGGCTAGGACGTTTCATGCATTTCAGCAGTGCGTGCTGTTAGATCTGGAAGCTGGCTCCTGGAAGGCTGCCCCAATCCCACTTTTCAGCCCAGCAATTTGAGGCTCCCAGCAAGGAAATGGCTTGCCAAGGCCTTACAACCTAATTCATCCATACTCAGCTCTGAGATGTGCTGGGACCTCTGTGCCAGGACGGTGAGGAGCTGGGACTCAGAAACTGGCCATGGCACTGGCTGATGGGTGGAGGTGGCTTAAGCTGAGATTCAAATATCTGTGCTAACTGAGAAGCTGTGGACTGACTTCTACATCTTGGGGGCTGGCCTTTCTCTGAAGGGGTCTGATTTGGCGGGAGGGGGTAGGGTGGCAACAGATGCCTGTGGGTGGAGGGGCTGGGCTTAGTCAGGTGGGAGATGGATCTGATCCAGGATCTGGATGTTCAGCAGCACAGGAGATTGGGTGGGGCGGGGGGGGGGTCTCCCAGCAGGAGTTAGCTGGATTGTGAGAAAGATTTAGGGTGCCCCTAAACGTTAAGTGGGCCCCTTTAGATATTGAGCACTGACAATCATGTGCCAGGCACTGTCCTAAGGATTTTCCTGTGTTAACTTTTCAGATCCCACAGGGCCCTTGGAGGAAGGTGCTGATGTTTACAGATAAATGAGCACAATCCTGGAGGTGCTGTCAGTTGTCCAAGATCACACATCTAGAGGGGGACTGCCAGGACTCCGACTAGGCTCTGCAGCTCTTGGAATCTGCCCTCTTTCCCCTACTCCTCAGAGCCTCTCAAGTGCTTACTGCATGCCTCTGGGTCTACAGGGGGTGGGGGGTAGGGGGGAAATGAAGCAGGACCCCCACTGAGAAGATAAGGGCAAGACGGGGTGTAGAGGGGGAGATGGCCCAGGCATGCTAGGCGGGAGCCCTTTCACAGGTTGGGGAAGGCTAGCAGGTTTCCCATGCGTGCAGCCAGGTGAGCTCAAGGGCAGATGCCACTCCAGGTGCTTGCTTCCCAAAGTCAGGACCCGTGCTGCACTGCGTTTAAACAGGGGGATCCCCGGAGATGCCGCCGAGAAGGAGGCTCATGGTGAGTTCCAGGCATGGTGGCAGACTCTGCTGCTCCTGGAGCTTCCTCTGTGGGGTCGTCTGACTTACACCTCCCCCCACTGGCTGACATGAAAGACCAGCCTGCGGGTGCCTGAGGGAGGCCTCGCCGCCTCTCTGTTATAGGAACTGCCTGCCCCTGCATTTTAGTCAAACCGCCTGTAGGGCCACCTGCTTTCTAGTTCAATGAGGCCCCCCGGGGAAGAAACTTTAAAAAGATTTCAAATCATAACAATGCTCTCCTCTGCTCAAATCGACAAATGTTTTCCTCCCCTCCATCACAGCAAGGGCACACACAGAGAAGGATAACATTGAGAAAATGCTTTTTCTGGCGGTTGGACCAAGCAGGGACAATTAACCCTTACTTAGTCCATTTCTTCCTGTCGCAGGAGGGGTCCCCTGATAAGTGTGCAGGGGATGATTTCCAATTCCTCTTCCCCAGAAATACCATGTTCACCATCACAGGGGCCTATTTATTTTCTGTCCATCACGTCGATGACCTTGGCTGCTCCTCATCCTCCCTGCTGGATTTCTGCAGTGGCCTGGAAATGGGATTTCCCTTCCTACCCTATGCTTCCATCCTGTGCCACTCTGCCTCAGAGTGATCTTCCTGAAGCTCAGGGTCATGCAGGGTGTAGTTTGCCTTAACTGGGCACCCTTTCCCACCCACCAAGTAGGGCTGTTCATCACGGAGCCCTCCCTCAGGGCAGGCACTAGGGCTCATGCAATCACAGCACCTCCTTGGGGCCCTGGTGCCAGGCCCAAGGAGCAGGTTGGCCACAGCCTTCCCTTGGAATCGAAGCTGTGTGCAGGGGGATGGGATCTTCTAAGGAGGAAGGTGCTACTGGCATCTGTTTTTCTAGGGGGCTGTGGCAGTGCTCTGGCCTCTGGGCCCAGTACCACGTGAGCTGAGTGACAGGCAAACAGACATTAAGAGTGTGTCCCCAGAACAGTCTTGTGGAACGGCCGGGTGTTTGTCCTGACCCCTCTTTTCTTGCCTGAATAGCCTCCCAGTTCCATTCTGAGACTGTTGAAGATGCTGAGAGCTACCTGATGTATTTTTTTTGAAGATTTTATTTATTTATTTATTTATTTGAGAGAGCATGAGCCGGGAGGAGGGGGGGCACAGAGAGCGGGGTGGGGGGGGGGGAGAAGCAGACTCCCCGCTGAGCAGGGAGCCCAGTGTGGGGCTTGATTCCAGGACCCTATGATCATGACCTGAGCCAAAGGCAGATGCTTAACCGACTGAGTCACCCAAGTGCTCCTACATTTTGCGAACTCCTTTCTACTAAACCAGCTGGAGGGGATTCTGTGGATTACCACTTAGAATCCCGACCAGCACAGAAGGTGACAAAGACAAACCCCCTGGTAGCGCGGGAGCTTCTGGATGCAGCTGGGTTTGACACCAGATGGCCCCCAATCCTTCCCAGCTATGTGAGCCAGTCACTTCCTCCACTTTCTTATGTGACAGACTGAGGTGTGTTTCTGAAACTCATAACCAAATGAGTTAATACTCATTAATACTGTCGCATCCCTGCTTGAGGATGGGACTCCCACAGCGCCAAGGTCAATGGCCACTAACTGTCCACTCTGAGTCCTCGCCAGCTCCCATGATACTCTCTTCTCCGGGGTGCTCTCCTCACCTATCCCCAAACCCCCCTTTTATTCCCTCCTCTTGCCCCTGCTTGTGGGGCGCCCTCTGCTGGAAGGCATTCACTCCTGGCTTTTGCCCCAAAGCAGGCCCCTGTGTTCTGACCCCCTGCAGGAAGATCTCTGCTTTCTGTAACTCTAAAGTCTGTGCAACATGAGCTTGCTCATTCATTCCCTTGCAAGGGTTCAGGGTGGTATCCTGGATGTGGGGGCATGACAGGGTGTCAGCAAGCAGGTGAAAGGTCTTTGGGTCCTTACATGGCAGCTGAGTGCTTTGTGCATGCCTTCTTGCTCAATTCTTACAACTCACAAGGAAGAAGTTAATACCTCTTCTTGTTATTTGTGACTGTGGACGTGAGGTTCTGGGAAGTTAGGAAACTTCCCCAAGGTCACTGAGCTCTTGGGGCTTCCTCCCTGGATGGCTCTGTCCCCCAAGCTGTGGCCCTTGTTCTTAAAGGGACAGTGTTCATGGCTGAGACCCAGAGTACTTTCTTAAAGGGGAAAAGGGCTGCTGTACCTAACTTAGCAAACATCACTGACTGGGTGTCTGCCAAGTGCACCTGTTATGCTGTTTCTGCAGGGGCAAGAGAACTGAAATAAGGTTTAATCCTGACCAATAACATGAAGACTTAGGGTGGTGACATGACTTTCTGGGCTCCTTGGCTTCTCATATGCAGGCCTGAGCGCCCCACACTCTCTCTCCAGATCAGGCTCTCTGGCCTCAGCAGTCAGGCTTTGTCTGAGCCAAGAAGATTCTGTTGAGGTCAGTGGCCTGGTGACAGGGAACATGCCTTGCTGACCCTTTCCCAGAGAAGGTCCTCAGCCCGGTGGCCTGGCAGCCTTGATGTGGGCTGGCTGTGACTTTGCTGGTGTCATCCCTCCAGAAACTCAAGCCTTGAGTCAGATGTCTGAGGCCAGTGTTCCTGGGGTACAGATATGTGTGGCAGGAGGCCTGGTGTGGGCGATGGGGAAGGCCAAGGGGACAGTAGTCCTTTGTCCCTCCCCTGGATGTGTGTCTGAGTCCTGCAAACAGAATGGCATGGTTGGGGATGGGGGCAGTATCTCCACACTAGGGTCATACGGAGGTGGGGGCGATGTGAACAGCATTCTTCTCAAATCAGAAGGGTCATTTCACCCTGGGGTACACACCCTGGTGTCCAGCGTAAGGGGCAGGAAGCAAGAGCAACAGTTAAAGAGACATCACTTTCATTTGGACCCCTGTCCAAAGGAAGCCAGACGGGAAAGGAGACAAATGATGGGCAGCACAGGGAAGCTAAGAGAACTTGATGTGGGAACACTCTTGGGGACCCTCTGGTGACTTCCATCAGAAATCCTTAGGGAGACTGGAGGGGTAGATCGGAGGTCTTGGAGTAGTGGCTACTATCCATTCGGGAAAACCTAATCACAAAGTCTGCATGGCATGATGCTGGGCACATGGTAAGTCCCTAACAGAATTTTCTGGTTAATGTGTTAAGTGAGGCTCTCTCATTAGCTGGGATGCACGTGCTGACTGTTCTCTGCATCCCCGTCAGATGGAAACCTGCGCGGAATGGCAATCCAGGCTTCTGAGGAGGTGATGTTGGTGGCTGTGCCTCTGAGCCTCTTGGAGGAGCTGCCGTGCCTACTTCCTGGGCTACCTGGGGTGGAAGCTGCCCTCTCCACTCAAAGCACACTTGCCCCTGGTTTTCTGTGCATCGGGGCGGCTCAGCTCCAGTGAGGCACCCTCGGACCCCCAGCAAGAGCACTTGGTGCCCAGAGGAGAGACCAAGGCTAGGCAGTGTCTGGGGGCTCTTTTCGATGAATCTCTTATTTCCTCTCCCTGAACAAAAACTTAGAGCAAATCCTAGCCTGGCCTCTCCTCACAGATGGGGGGCAGAGGCGCACGGGAGAGGACACAGGGACAGAGAGGAGCCGTGGGTGGTGACGGGTAAGCAGGTCCTATCCCCTTGGCTCGGCAGGACTGCCTTTTCCATCCACTCATTTCCAGTGCATTTGATTCAGAGCCACAAGTGGCTTGTTCCTCTCCAAAGAAGCATTTGAATTTTAAAAGAGAACCCCAGAGAGGAAACACTTAACCCAAAGGAATGAATATTTAATGCTGGCATTTCAGGTTTTGTCGAGGAGAGGTCTTAGAGGGGCTGTTCCCAGCGTTCCTCCCCAAAGCCTCCAGCTGCCTGCCTGTCCTGCGCAGGTAGAAGGCCCACCTGCCAGGAGACCCTCCGGAGAGGCTGGGGAGAGAAGAAGGCACTGGGCTGGTCTCAGCTCCCGGCTAAGTCTGTGTGTCTCTGAGCTGGCTGTGGCCGTGATCACAGGGGGGGCTCTCAAAAGGTTGGCCCTTGGGTAACATCAGGCCTGTGGTTTTTTTTTTTTTTTAATGGGGCCTCGGGGGTGCTTTTAGTGGGGCCTGTGCTCTCCATCTCAGCACAGTCCCCACCACTTCTCTGGTCATGTACCCAAACCCGCCTGACTCATTTACTTTGCTTCCTGGCCTCTGGGTGTATTAGAGTTTGAGATCCCTGCATTCATAAGTTTGTCATGGGGACCTGGGGCAAGAGGTCAGGTGCTTCAAAAACTGCACGAGGCATGGGTGAGAGAGATGCACGGGATAGCAACTTTGTTTTATTTTCCGTCTCCTGATAGGATCTCTTAGGAGACCTTAGGTCTCCTCTTAGGAGACCGGGCCAGCCACCTGACATAGACCATCTCACTTCATTTATCCACAGCTAAGAGGATCCACAGTCCTCATATGAGGTTGGAACCAGGGCCCAAACGTCACCCCCAAGCCCACACACTTCCTCTTCACATGCAGCTGAGGCACCTTCCCTAAGACAATGACTCGGGCCTCCTGGTGAGTTGTCTGACATGGGGGCTGGGGGGTGGTGTTCCTGGGTGATGCTGCTGTGTGGGGAACGCCATCGGATGTGCAGCATAGCTGGACATGCTCTTCCCATGGAATGGAGAAGGGCAAGAGGGGGCCTCGATTTTTTTTAGTCTTCAATATGGAATTCCAAGTTCAGGGAAGGAATGCTCCAAGGGCTTCCGGAGAGTGGGGCTACCATTCATTGTGCTCCTGGGGTCCTTCCTGATGGGGGGTTGGGAGGAGAATTTGGGGTCATTTATGACTTACTGTAAAGGACCCCTTTACAAGTGGCCAGCTTGCCCCAATGTCACAGCAATGGCTGCAATCCCCTCAGGGTCCCTTGGTTTGCAGGACTGCCTCTTTGGGTAGAAGTCCCTGACCCCACCCCCTCGACTCCGAGGAAGTGGCAACTGTAAGAGCAGTGGGCTATGACTCAATGCAATCTCTTCCTTCTCGCTGTCTGGCCTTGGTCCCCATTTTCCCCCTGGTAGGGGGGGGGTTCTGGCTCTGCCCCTCAAGCCCCATCCCCTCATCCCCCACCCCCAGACCCTGATGCCCACAACTCCATCTACTCTACAGATGGCCTAATCAGATGGAGCTCACAGCCAGCCTGGACTTTGTAGTCAGACACAGGTAGGTTGAATTCTGGTTCTCTGCTTTGCATTGTGAAATCAAGCAAATGACTTCATCTCTCTGAGATGTCATTTTCTTTTCTTCTTCTAAAAAAAGGATTTTATTTATTTATTTCAGAGAGAGAATGAGAGCAGGGACAGGGACAGAGAGAGAGGGAAACAGAGAACCTCAAGCAGACTCCCCACTGGGCACGGAGCAGAATGAGGGGCTCGATCTCCTCACCCTGAGATGACCTGAGCCGAAATGAAGAGTCAGACACTCAGTCAACTGAGCCACCCAGGTGCCCTGAGATGTTGTTTTCTTATCTGCAAAATGGGATAAATGTCTCATGATGTGTTTAGGTAGAATGATATTTTAATATATCATATGTATCTATATATAAATATATTTTAATATATTACACATATAAAAATCATAAGATATGTAATATACATGTAGAGTCACTCTACAACCAGTGATTGTTCTATACCTTGGACCATTCCATATTAGTCCATAAAAAGCCTCATTAATATTTTTATGTTTGCCTGGTATTCCTTTGTAAGGATAGACCATAATTTATTTAACAGTTCTCTTCTGATGGACATTTAGGTTGTTTGCAATATTTTTCTATTATAAATAAGGTTGGGATAACAGTTTGTATATTCATCATTTTGCACGTATGCCTCTGTGGTTATGAATAGGCTGTTCCTTTTCTTAAGCATTTTCTCTCCTTGTCCTATCTCCCTGGTCAGGGCATTGCACTTGTCCTTCTGGGGCCAGCACCAATGCTGCCTCCCCAGGAAGCCCTCCCCGACTTTCACCAGTGCCTGGCTGTCCTCTTTCACATCTCTGTGACAGATTCCTGTTCCCTACATTTTAATCATTTATTTGGATGTCTGTTTCCCCAAACTGTGAACCTGTCGATGACAAGGACTGTTTCCCTTTGAGAGCAGAGGCTGCAGATGTACCCTAGTGCCCAGCCCAGTGTTTTGCACACAGTAGGAGCCTGATGATTTTGTGCTGCATAAATGAATAAATGAACCACTGTCTCTGCCCTCAGGGAACTTACGGTCCAATAAAGGAGATAAAGTCATGCACAAAGATAATTACAATTACAATGCAAGGCAGAAAGCATTAAACGCCACCAGAGGTACAGATTAGCTATTCTATTCAGTGGTCTTCAGCAATGACTACAAATGAGAATCATCTGGAGCTTTTTAAAAATACTATGCCTGGGCCCTATCCTCAGAGAGTCTGGTTTATTTAGTCTCATGTCAAGCCCTGCAACTGGCAATTTAGAGAACTCACCAAGTGATTCTACTGGTAGCCAGCGTGAGGACTACCGCGATACTGCTATAGTCAGTGAATCTCCTGGGAATCCTGCTAACATGCAAATTATGATTCAGTAGATTTGGGTGGGGCCTGAGGCTCTACATTTTTAACAAGAGCCCAGATGATGCTCAGGCTTCTGGTCCTAGAACCATACTTTGAGTAACAGTGGGCATTGGCATGCCTATTCCCCGGCTGGTCTCCAGACCACTTAAGTCAGTGTCTCAGTGAACTCAGGTTCTGTAACAGAATCCTAAGACTGAGGGGCTTAGCTTAAACAACAGACACTTATTTGTCACAGCTCTGGAGGCTGGAAGTTCAAGCTCAGGGTGCCAACATGGTTGAGTTCTTGGTGAGGGAACTCATCCTGGTTATATTCTAACATGGCTTTTCTTGATGCATATTTGTAGAAAGAACTGAGACAAAGAGAGAGACAGAGACAGAAAGGGAGGGAAAGAGAGTTCTAGTGTCCCTTCTTTCCAGGGCACCAATCCCCCCATCAGGGCTCCATCCTTATGACCTCATCTAAACTTAATTATCTGTCAAAGGCCCCACTTCTAAATACCATCATATTGGGGATTAAGGCTTCAATATATGAATTTGGGAGGATAATAACATTCAGTCCACAGTAGTCAGAATATCTGGGATTTGGAACCTAGGCATTAGTATTTTTTTAAAGCTTCCAGGTGGTTCCAATGTGGCTAACACAATTCTTTCTAGCTATATGGAAAGACACATTTCCTGGAAGAGATGTCACTTGTGGGAGTAGAGAAGAAGGCATTTCAGGGGAGGGAACCTGCTGAAATGACCTCTAATTGTTCTTCTAGTTTGAATAGCCTATGAAAATCATGGTTAGAGTGGAGGACAGGAGTCCTGGGATCCACTTCCGGTTCTGACAGGAATCGTGTACTTGGCCTCAGGCAATTCATTTATTCCTTCATGCACTCACACAAATATTTGTTGAATGCCAAATAGTGTACTAGGTTCTGGGGAAATAGCAATGAACTGGGCAGGACCACTCCCTACTCTCACGGAGCTCAATGGATAGCAGTGAATTCAAATAATTAAACTAGTAATCATCAAAGAGCATGATTAACGTTATGATAGGGAAAGTACAGGACAATGCTCCAGGCTCCTAGCTGGTCAGAAATTTGGAGATAATGAGGCCTTCCATTTCTACTGCATGGGGTGTAATGAGTGTCAAATGGGACAATGGTTTGGGAAAGTTGTGCAAAATTGTATAAGGTTTGGAGGAATATGACACATGGGAGCTCAGAGTGTGTGTCAATGGGACAGGACTGATCCACTTGACAGGCAAACATACCAACAAGGCCTCAGCCACCAGCATATGTTTTTCTGGATTGCTTTGGGTTTTTGTCAGGCAACCTGGCTTTAACCCCAGTACTTTCCACGGCCACCAACACCCACACAGGCACTTAGTGGAGTGTGGTTTTCAATGGGGTTGATGTTATATAGAATCTACATTTATCACAGCCCTTGAGATGACACAGCTCTTCTGGAAAGGGTGTGCAGAGTGACCCTGGAAAAGCAGCAGAGAGAGATATGGGCCACCCACCAACTGCTGGGATCCTTTACCCATCTTCAGCACTGTCTCTGAGTCAGCTGTAGCTGTAGTCAGCTGGTGCTACAGCTGAAATCCCAGGTGGTCCTAGGCCCAAGATGCTATGTGAAATGGCATGCAGATGACAGCCTTAATGTGCAGGTGAAAGGGTGAGCTCTTTCATTTCTCTTTATCTTTCAAAGCATCTGACATCCCTCACAGCTAGAATGCTCCACTGGAGATCATGAAGTGCTGTGTGAAATTGAATGAGAAAAATGTAGCCTTCCTTGGGGGGACTTTTGGCTGCTGTTCTTTGTTATTCTCAATTTGAACAACTTAACTAGATTATGGCATTGGTCTGCCCACTGTTGATGTACCTCATCTCTTTTCCACTGCCACCTTCTGAACCTAGAACCTCATCCTCTCAGCTCTGACCCCTACAAAGAGCCTTCTGACTTGTATACCTGCCTCAAGGATCAGCCCTCCCCTTGACCTTACATGCTACTGATGGAATATTTCTAAAGCACATACTCTAATTCCATGCATCATGGTAGTTCCCTATTTCCTACCATGTCAAGCCCAAACTTCCCTGCCTGCTTCTGAAACACTCATCATCTCTTCTCCCTTAAATCTTAGCTCTGAATGACAAAATACATCCCTGTTTTAGACCATCAGTACCTTCATTTTTCCCTTTCACTCTCTCTACCTTCAGCAACCCATACCCACATGTCCTTGCACACGCAGAAACACAAACAAAATTTTGCACACAATCACACTTGCCAACCCTATACCTGGATGTGGAGAATGCTATTTCCTTACTCAAAATGTTTTACTTTCTCATCTCCTTTTTTTTTTTTAAGATTTTATTTATTCATGAGAGAGACACACACACACACAGAAGGGGGCGGGCAGAGACACAGGCAGAGGGAGGAGCAGGCTCCATGCAGGGAGCCCAACGTGGAACTCGATCCCGGATCTCCAGGATCACGCTCCAGGCTGAAGGCAGCGCCAAACCGCTGAGCCACCCGGGCTGCCCACTTTCCCATCTCCTTATCTAAATTATATTCATTCTTCAAGGATCACATTCCTTTCACCATACACACATTTACTGTGCTCATATTGCCTACATAAAGTATGATATCACTTGTTTGTAATCTGTGTCACATGGCACCTAATTAGTTCTTCCCACCAGACTGTGCATGCTTTGAGTGCAGGAAGCATGCTAGTTGTATTTGGGTCTGCTTCCATTTAGCATAGCGCTGGGCATATAGGAAGCTCAATGAATTGACTGATTAGTAAATCCCTATTAACAGATCAATGAAATCAGCCAAAGGGGCCAGTAAATGACAAGCAGCAATGATAAAAACCAAGATGGGAAAAGAGGACACCTATAGGAGTCAAGCAATAGCAGGACGAGACAAGTTTCTATCATGTTATTAAAGTGAAAAGAAGAATTAGTCCACTTAGCAGGTGTTTAATGGGCACCTACTACATAGCCAGCATAAATTAGAGCTAACCCCTGCTCCAAGAGAGCTCAAGGCTTAGCTAGAGAGGAAACTCACATGCAGCCAAGTGTAACACACTGTGATACCCTCATAATATGACCTAGGGCTTAGGAGGATCAAATGGGAACCACAATAAACAATCCTCACATGGCTGGCCTTGGTTGTTGATTAGGCCAAACATCTCACTAGCAGGAGCAGGGGGCTTATTTCAGAAATTAGGGAATTGAAAGTAGGATGAGGACACAAGGGACAACATGACATTATAAGAGATGACACAGTGTCACAGAAAGAGCATGGAAATCAGCAAGACTTGGGTTTAACTCCAGCTCCAACTCAGCAAGCATCATTTTCTCATATATACAAGGGAGATAGCATCTACTTTACAGGTAGTAAAGAAAGGTGAGATGATGTAGGCAATGCACTTAGCACAGTCCTTGATGTAGGCAATGCACTTAGCACAGTCCTTGATATATAGAGAAAGCTCTTGGATTTGAGATGCCATTTCCAAAGACAAAGTCTAAAGACTGGGGCTGGAAGGCTTGAGTCCATGTTTTCAGCACCGGGGACAGCACCAGGGAAGCAGTCACCTATTGGTTAAATTTGGCTCTGGTTCAGAAAAATAGTAGTAGCTAAAAATTATGTGGCATTTTTGTGCAGAAAACATACACATATTGATTTAATTAATATTCACAATGAATATAGATAAAAATGTTTCTTTTGTCCTCATTGTAACACATGAAGAACCCAAGGCACAGTAGTTAGTCAATTGTCCAAAGTCACACAGGTAGCAAATGGTGGAGGCAAGACTTGACTTCAGACAGATTGGCTCCATAGCTCATACTCTCTGCTACTAGGCTGTGCTGTGTTAGGCCTTCAAGATGATGTGCTCTGAGATGGGCTGGGTGAGAGTGGAGGGCTTTCATCACCTCACAGCTTATTCTCCAGAGCTGCTCTTTGTTTGGTTTGATCCTAGAGGCAGAAGCTCAGCCCAATAGTATTCTGTTTCTGTCACTACCAACTCAGACTATCTGCACATAGTTCTCCCCCTACGGTTAGAAGAGGTAGGAAAGAGGGATGGGGGAGAGGGAGAGAAGAAAGAGAGGCAGAGAAATAGAAAGAGAGACATAGAGACTGAGGAAAAGTGAGTAAGACGGTGAGGGTTCTAGTGATAGGAAAACAGTATGCTAGGGGAAAGAGTAGGGGAGAGAATGGGTGGGAATGACAAGGGAGAGATGAATTGGAAGGAAGCAAACATAGAAGGTGGAAGGAAAAAGGAGGTGAGAGATCAGTGGAAAGAAATAAATGGAGAGAATATAAAAACTCTGAAGGAGACACACGGTGACATAGAGAAAGGGTGTATGAGGAAGAGAAACTGGGAATCCAGGCAGGAAAACAAGGTCCAAGTTTCTTGAAGCATCAAGCTGACAACATTTTTCTCCCCAGATGAAGCTGAAATATTGCCCTTATCTTGCTCTGTCCTTTCCTCAGGTCTTGAGGTCCAGCAAGGTCGGGGGGAAGAGTGGGAAACAGCCTACTACAAGTTACGAATTCCTTCAAGTTCAAAGAAGCCCCCAGTCCTCCTTTCTGTGGTTAGGTACATTCTTCTCTGCTCAGCCATACCCACTCCTTTTCACCCTTCATTTGGTCAGCTGATGACTCACTCCACAGGACTGCCTTGTGGAGGAGGGAAATGTAAAACATTGATGCCACTTTATCTGAAGTTTGTCTTCATGGTTCATGAGGTGAGAGGAGCATGCATGGCATCATCCAAGTCCCCATTTCTTTTCAACTAGCTGCAACAAATTCTGTCACTATCAAGGATCAGGGAGCATTTATGGAACATTATATGTGCTTGACATTGTGCCAAGTGCTTTTACATGCAGTGTCTTGTGTAATCCTTATAAAGACCCTGAGAAGTAGGCATTATTAATCCCAACTTTGCAGATAAGAAGCTGTGGCTGGGAGAGGTTAAATAACTTATGCAAGACCATGCAGCTAGTAAGTGATAGAACAGGGAACCTATTTATTCAGTCTCCAAGGCCTGTATCCTTTCTATAATGAGGTAAAATCATGTTATAATATTGTTTTCAAAAGGGAGGATACCTTTTGCCATGAAATTGGAAGCTCAAATGTAAAGTGGCTGAGATTAGAAAGGCCTTGCCTATAAGAAATGCCTCATTGCTTTAATGGAGACAGAAATATCCCTGAGCCTGGTTTCTTGTGTGACACTCTAGGGCCCTGGACAAGTGCCTCTGTTTTGTGCCTTTGTCCTTCCCTTCCCCCACCTCACTCCAATAAACAATGTTCGACAGGTTTATAGAACATAGGGCTCAGTGAGGGTTCAAGTTTCCCAGACTAAATATTCAGATTTGCCCCTACCTTCATGTTCTCTTTCCATAATTCACTCTTTGGGGACCCTCTCTAAGTACCCTAGAATAATAATTTAAGTTTGGCAATGTACATGCACCATACATTCATAACTTAAAAATGACAATGATCTGTCACCAAGAGAAAAAGTCAAAGTGAAGTGCACTTTGATAGACCCCCGCCTTGGGCAAAGCATAACAGTCAAGAATGGTCGCTCTTTGAGGGCTACTAATTACTCTTATGCAGGTTATAAACTACATGAAATTATCAGATCCAAAAGGGCTGAGTGGGTTTTGAGACCCAGCCTGGGCTCTCTTCTCCAGTCCATGTATACTGGCATGGGGTGTCAGCCCTGAGGGAGAGGAATCTATTGTTAATTGCTCTGCCCAGAGGAGGATCCCTTTTGTATTCCACCATGCAGGAGAGAAAATTTTTCTATTTTTCACAAAGGCCCCCAACAATGTTTTAACTCTAGTCCTGTCTTTCTCTCTTCCTCTTCATTTTCAAAGTTCATTTCACAGACTTTAATTTCCAGAAATAGTTCTAGCCATGACAAAGCAACTGGCTCTGGATTTACCTTACCACAAAAAGCAACTATAGAACAGGACAAAATGTACAAGGCAACTCTTCAGACGTTGGACAAATCAAAGAGGATTATGAGTTTTGAGAAAAGGAAAACACATAAAGTATGTCCCATGGTTTGCCTTGATTTTCTGCCTAGCATTACTTTTCTGACTTTGGTACAGGGAGGTGGAGCCCATGAGAAGAGTCAAAGTGTTGGTCTCACTGAGTTGAGAAGGCAGAGACTGGAGTTTGGGGTCGTTGAAATATCTGAAATTCGCAATGAAAGTTATCAGGCAGGAGGAAGCTGCATGGAAATATGTGTGGGCAGAAGTCTATTGGGGGTTTCCCTCAGGTTTTTGACTGAGGTCTATGTCGTATATATGCAAGATAAGATGCTACAGCATAGGCTTACTGAGGAGTTGGTGCTAAAGAAAGTTGAATAGAGGTACCTGGGTTTATGGCGAGGTGCTGGGGAGATATTGAAAGTGCCTTTAAACCAAAGTGGAGACAGCTCGCTGAGAACATTGCGTCATGCTTTAGGAGGAAGGAACATGCTCTTTAGTAAGGTCCATACCCTAAGACTAAGGTCAAAATAGAAATAGATCTATTTGAAAAGCATAACAGACCTGACAATACCAAGAGGATTCACCATTTTAACTGACTGTAGGAACCCTTAAAAGATGACAACATAATCCAAAAGGCCCTATAATATAGTATCATAATGTCCAGCATATAATAAAAATCATTAAACATTCAAAGAAGCAGGAAAATGTTACCCATAATTAAAAGAAAAAGCAGTCAATAAAAACATACCTTCAAGAGACGCAGATTTTGTAATAGCAGACAACCCTTTAAAAGTAGCTATAATTTAAAAAAAAGCTATAATTAATTTAGTCAATGATTTAAAAGAAAATATGGATATAATAAGAAAACAAATTGGGGCTATCAATAGGGCAAAAAATTCTTTTTAAAGAACAAATGGAAAGTTTATAACTATAAAGCACATCTGGAATAAAATATTCACAGAAGATTAGATACTTCAATAATAAAAATTTCAGTGAAATTGAAGATGAGTGAATAGCAATTAGCCTAATTGGTAAAGGATAAGAAAAAGAAACCTCAGTGGACTATGGGATAATATTAAAGAATCTAAAATAAATGTAATTGGAATTCCAGAAGGACAAAAGAGAGAATGAAGAAGAAAGCAAATATAAGTAAGTGCTAATTGAAAATCCCCCAGTTTAGTAAAAACATCCATCTACAAGAAGCTCAAAGACCCATAAATGACAAAGATTTGAAAATCCCACCCATACTTAAGCCCATTATAATCAAACTGCTGAAAAATCAAAGATAAAGAAAAAACATTGAAAGCAGCCATAGTGGGGAAAAAGGACATATTAACTATAAGACAACAATGGTAACAATTAGAGCTGTCTTCTAAACAGAAAGACAATAGAAGCCAGAAGATAATGGAATATCTCTAAAGAATTTGAAGAAAAGAAATTGAACAGACACTGGACAATAGGCCATATGTAAATTTTTTAACTTAACTTTTTTTTTATTGTAGTAAAATACATATAACATAAAATTTACCATTTACATAAAATTTAGCCATTTTACATTTAAGTGTGTAGTTTAGCAGCTTTAAGTACATACACATTGTTGTGCAACCAACACTATTCATCTCTAGAACTTTTTCATTATTCCACACTGAAACTGTACCCATTAAGAGGTAGCTCTCTATCCGTTCCCCCCATATTTGCAAATATTTGCAAATATTTTTTCTCATTCCATGGATTGCCTTTTTACTCAGTTGATAGTGTCCTTTGATGCACAAAAGTTTTTAATTTTGATGAAGTCTATTTTTTGTTGTCTGTTTTTGTGAATTTTGATGAAGTCTATTTTTGTTTGTTGTTGTTGTCTGTACATTTGGTGTTGTATCCAAGGAATCATTGCCAAATCCAATTTCATGAAGTTTCTTCTATGTTTTCTTTTAAGAGTTTTGTAGTTTTAGTCTTGCATTAGGTCTTTGATTCATTTTGAGTTAATTTGCATATATGGTAACAGGTAAGTGTCTTTATTGTTTTGCATGTGAACATCTAGTTTTCGAGCACCATTTGTTAAAAAGATTGTCCTTTCCCCTACTAAGAGGTCTTGACATACCTGTCAAAAATTTTTTGAACAATATGAGGGTTTATTTCTGGGCTCTCTGTTCCATTCTTTATGTCAACATCACACTGTTTTCATTCCTATAACTTTGTGTAAAATTTAAATCAGGGAGTGTGAGTTTTCAAATTTTGTTCTTCTTTTTCAAGATTGTTTCAGCTATTTGTATGATGTTGGCTGTGGACTTTTTGTATAAGGTCTTTATTAAGTTGAGATACTTTCCTTCCATTCATTTGTTCAGCGTTCTTTTTTTTTTTAATCATAAAAGGGTATTGACTTTTGTCAAATGCTTTTTCTGCATCAACTAAGATAATCATGGGTTTTCTTTCCCTTTATTCTGTTAATGTAACATGCTACATTGATTAATGTTCATATGTCAAACCATACTTGCATTCCAGGAAAAAACTCCAATTGGTCATAGTGTGTACTCCTTTGAATACACTGCTGAATTCAATTTCTTAGCATTTTATTGAGAATTTTTGCATCAATATTTATAAGAATATTGGTCTGTAGTTTTCTTATAGTATCTTTGGACAAGGATCTTTACAGTCAAGGAAAATACTCCTTAAAAATAAAAATGAGATAAACAAATGCTAAGATGATCCAATTGCAAAATACTTGCACCACATCAAATTTTAAAGTAAATTCTTTAGATTAAAGGGAAGTAATGACAGATGAAAACTGAAATCTATAGAAAGAAATGAAGGTATTGGAAATGGTAAAAATGTAAATAAATAAAAAAACCTATCATCTTCTTTTTCTTAATTTCTTTAAGCAAGCTGAAAGCAAGCATAATTGCTGTATTGTGGGATTTTTACCATAGGTAGTAATAAATATATGACAACAAAAGCCTAAAAATAGGGTATAAATGGAAATACATGTCTGTAAGAATTACATATTTTGCTTGAAACTGTACTTAGTAGACCGTTATAAGTTAAAGATATACACTACAATCAGAGAAATCACTGAAAACAATGTAAAAAGGTATAGCTTAAAAATCAATATAGGAAATAAGATGAAATACTAAAAAACATTGGATTAGCATAAAAGAAAACAAGAAAGGAGTGGCAGAGGAACAAAAACAGGAAAATAGGAAGACAGCAGACTTAAACTCAACTATATTACTAATTACTAATTAGTAATTAGTAATATAAATAGTTTTAATTCCAATGGCAATGCAGATATTTTTAGAACATATTTTTAAAAGACCCAATTATATGATATATACAAAAGCTTCTGTATCTTAAATGTAAAGACAGGTATGTTGAAAGCAGAAGATTATAAAATTATATCATGGAAATGTAAGCAAAGGAAAGCTGGTATGTGGCTATTTTAATATCAGGCAAAATAAATTATAAGAAAATTTACCTACAGATGAAGACAGACTTTCATAATGATTTTAAAAAGAGCCTAACGCAGCAAACATCATATAGGTACTTAATAACAGAATTTTAATATATATGAAGCAAAAGTCGATGGAAATAAAAGAAATATTCAAACCAACAATCATATTAGGAGATTTTAACACCCTTCCCTCAGTAATTGATAGAACAGATAGGCAAACAAGAAAATAAGATTTGAATACTAGTAACGAACTTGACCAAATTTCTTTTAATTTTTACTTATTTATGATAGTCACAGAGAGAGAGAGAGAGAGAGAGAGAGAGGCAGAGACACAGGCAGAGGGAGAAGCAGGCTCCATGCACCGGGAGCCCGACGTGGGATTCAATCCCGGGTCTCCAGGATCGCGCCCTGGGCCAAAGGCAGGCGCCAAACCGCTGCGCCACCCAGGGATCCCCCAACTTGACCAAATTGACATTGGTAGAGAGCTCATCCCAACAACTATAAAATACTCATTCTTTTCCTGTGCATGGAGAACACTGATCAAGGTAAATCTTACCCTGACCATAAAATAAGTAGCAATAAATTTCAGAATATCGAAGTTTTACATATATATTCTCATATTGAAAAGGAATTATATCTGAAATCACTAGAAATAAGATCTCTAGCAAGTTCCATGCACCTGGAAATCAAGCCACATATTTCTAATAACCCACGGATGAAAGAAGAAATCACAAAAAAATTAGAAGACATTTTATATGGAAAAATAGCAATGATCACAGCATTTCAAAATGTATAGGATATAGCTAAAGAGGTTCCTCGAGGAAAATTTACACTTTTAAATACTTAAGACTAGAAAAGAAAGAAAAATCAAGGATAAATATTCCACCTTAAGGGCAAAATGATGACATAAAAGAAAGTGAATAAATATAAGAATAGAAAACAATGAAATACAAAACAAACAATAGAGAAAAGTAATATACCCCAAAGCTGGTTCTTTGAAAAGATTAATAAAATTGGGAAACCCTTGGGAAGCCCAGGTGGCTCAGCGGTTTAGGGCTGCCTTCAGCCCAGGGCATGATCCTAGAGACCCGGGATCAAGTCCCAGGTTGGGCTCCCTGCATGAAGCCTGCTTCTCCCTCTGCCTGTGTCTCTGCCTCTCTCTCTGTGCCTCTCATGAATAAATAAATAAAATCTTTAAAAAAAAATGGTAAGCCCTCAGAAAAGTTTATCAAGAGAAAAGAGAGAACATAAAGTACCAATATCAGGAATGAAAAAGGAGATATTACCACAGATCTGACAAGTATTAAAAAAATAATGAGAAATGTTATTGGCAAGTTTATGCCAATAAATTAAACAACTTAGATGGAAAAGATGAGTTCTTTGAAAAGGCACCTTAAACAAAATGACACAAGATGGAATAGCATGTCTGAGTAGCCCTGTATCTATCAAGTAAATGGAATTTGTTTTCAAAATCCTTTCCAAAGAAAAAAACTTCCGGACTCAGGTAAATTCACAGGTCACTTGAAGCAAACACTTAGGAAATAGTGTCAATCTTACACAAACTCTTTCAGAAAGTAGAGAGATAGGCTTCACTTTCCAATTTATTTTCTGAGGCCAGTATTACTCTGCATTACCAAAAACTAGACAGAGATCTTGGAAGAAAAGAAAACTGGAGATCAGCGTCCCTTATGAGCATACATACAGAAATCCTTAACAATAGTTTAGCAAGTTGGATCTGGCTATACGTATAAGGTAGTATACCAATACCAAGTGGAATTGAAATTGAAGAATATAAAAATCATTTAACATTTAAAAATCCCACAATGGGGATACCTGGGTTGGGCGTCTGCCTTCAGCTCAGGGAGTAATCCTGGGATCGAGTTCCACATCAGGCTCCCTGCATGGGGCCTGCTTCTCCCTCTGCCTATGTCTCTGCCTCTCTCTCTGTGTCTCTCATGAATAAATAAATAAAATCTTTTTAAAAAATTAAAAATAAAAATCCCACAATGTAATTTATTACTTTAACAGAAGTAAAAAGGAAAAAAATGGATTACCTCAATTGCAGGAAAAAATGGATAATAATCAACATCCATTCGAGTTAAAACCTCTCAATGAACTAGGAATAAAAGGGAACTTGCCCATGTGATGAGTTTTTTAAAAAAAATCTGACAGCCAACATCATCCTTACTGAGGAAAACCTGAAGACATTCCCCCCAAAACTGGGGGAAAAAACAAGCATATCTGCTCTCAGTATACATATTCAATATTTTGTGGGAGCTCATAACCAGTACAAAGGCAAGATAATGATATGAAAAGATATAATGATTGAAAAGGAAGAAGTAAATTTGTCTTTACTAGCAGACAACGTGACAGTCTATGTTCTGTGTTTATGGGTCAAGAGAATCAATATTGTTAAGGTATCAGTTCTCTTCACATTAATATGTGGATTCAAAGATATCTCGTCAAATTCCCAACAAGTTCTCCTGTAGAAATTGACAAACGGATTAAAAAACTTATAAGGACAAAAACAACAACAACAACAACAAAAAACTTATAAGGAAATGCAAAGAACCTAGTATAGCCAAAAGAATCTTGCAAATGAAGCTAAGGAATATAGTTGGAGGGCGTATATTAATCCATTTCAAGACTTACCATAAAAGTACAATATCAAGACAATGTAGTACTAGAGTTAGAATATACTAAAAAAGATAAAAATCAATGAAACAGAAAGGAGTATCCAGAACCAAACCCACCTACATAAAATCAATTGATTTTCAGTGAAGACACTAAGCAATTTAATGAATGGAAAGAAACATTTTTTTAACAAATAATGTTGAGGGAAGAAACTAAGATAAAATATATTTTTAAAAAATCTCACCTTTTCCTTTTCACATCATATTTTAAAATAATGTTAATGAGGTTGATCATAGACTGAAACATCAAAACTAACATTTAAAAGTTTCTAGGAAAAAACTACAACCGCCAACAATAGCAAAATTTTGACACCTGGAGATAGACTGAGAGTCTTTAGAGAAGACAAAAGAAGCACTATCCATAAAAGAAAAAAGTTGATAAAATAAGATTTCATCAAAATTAGTAACTTCTGTTGGTCAAGAGATACTGTTAAGAAAATGTAGAGCAAATTGTGGATTGAGAGAACAATGTCATGGTACATTATATAACACCTGTCTTGTATCCAGAATATATACATAACTCCTATCTATTGAGATTAAAAACAAGTATTTCTACAAAAAAATGGAAAATACTTGGATTGACACCTTATGAAAGTGTAGGATGTACAGGGTTCAAATCTAGATTTTTTTTTCCCCCAAAGCCCATGTCCTTAAACACTTATATTCTGTGTTTGGAACCGAGCAGAGCTTCGAACAAAGTCTAGGGCCCATCGTTTCATCCATCCATTCACCTACTCATCCATTCATACTCGATCAACGTTCAAACATCATTGGACCTCGCGGTCCATAGCCTGCCCTCAAGTAGCTCACAGATGGAAGCAGGAGTGGGGGGGTCAGCAATGGGACTTGGAGGGCACAGAGGAGGGCCACCTAGTTGATCTCTTCGGAAGCTTTCAGAGGAGGTGTTCCCCTTGAGATTGGGCTCCCCCGACTGTCTTAGGTTCCTATCATTTCAGTGCTAGGCACAGGGAACTCCCCAGAGAACGGAACTGTTACACAATTTTTGAATGGGAATGTGGACCAGAAAGGATAAACCTGGGCTTCTATCCTCCTTCTCCCTCTCCCTCCTATTCTCTCATCCTGGACCAGCCAATGTGTATTCACCAGAGGACATCGCCCTTCCTTTCCACTGAAGTAGGAGGGCAAGAACCAAGAAAATAATCCCAGATAAATACCTCAGGAACAATCCATCAGTCTCTCCACCTCTCCTGCCTGCTCCATGCTTAGCTGAGCTGTGTGAGAGGTACACAAAGAAGAACAGGGGTTCATCTCAGAGATCCTCTGCCCTAGCACAGCAACTAAGACATATGCTTCTGAATGCTATTTAGGAGGAACAGAGTTGAATGAGAATCGATAAAAGCGAAGAAGGAGGAAGTGGTGTTTGAGGGAGGCAGATGGACTTTAGAGCCTGTCCTTGAGGAGGTGAAGCTTGAAAAGAAGAATGGGAGGATTTGAGTGGGAGGAGGGGCATGGGGGCATTCGGATAATAATAATGTCACAGATTGTTGCAAATAATTACTAATAACAAATCATTACTAACATTCGCAGAGCACTTCTGATTTTTTCCCCAGCCGTTGATGGAGGTAGGTGCTTTACATGATGACCATATCATCATGCCAAGAGTCCAAGGCCAAGGCCAAGTTTCCCACAGTTCCTTAGTGCTGATCTTCTTTGTCAACAGAAATTGGTAAGTATGCTGGCCTGTTGGGCAGCATCCATTTATTTGAACTTACAAAAGGAAGAGCGTAAGCTGGGCAAGCTGGTGGAGAGGGACTGCTGAGGGACCTCTCTGGCATCTGATGGCACCATGCTTGCAAAGTGCCTGGAAGGGCTGACCCACTGCCCTATAACCTCACTGGGAGGCAAAGCTCATATGGATGAACCACTTGGATAGCGGGCACGGGTTCCCAGAGCATGCTGCTGTGATACAATGCTAAACACGTGGTGTGGGCCTTGTGTTCCTCCGGCTGTGTGCGGGAGCCCTGGACTGCTGTGGAGAAGCTGTGGGGCCACCTGGGGGTGTGGCGGGAGAGCGAACAGGTGGGGTTCCAGTCCTCTGCCCTACTTCAACCAGATCTGTTTCACATATAATGGACTTCAGGTAAGATTTCATTCAAACTTACTCTACTGTTTCAGAAAATTTTGCTGGTGGAATCCATCTCCTAACTGTGGGGCTCCAGCAGGCACTAAAAGAATTGGGAAACTGAGCACATGGTACCATGGAGAGCTGTCATTCAAGGTGGCGCCCCAGAGGACAGGGACCGGTTAGGTGAGCCATCAGCTCCCCTCATGTCCAGCTCAAGGAGTTCCATTTCCCTTTAGGAACACTGCACACTCAACTCCCGAATAAAAATCCTGACTGAATTGTCAGCACTTTCCATTATGACTGTCCTGGGGGCCAGCAGTGGAGGCTTTGGGAAAGCCTGGGGATGTTCACAGAATCTTGTCTCATGACATTTTCTCAAAAAGAAAGCCAGGATGAGAGGGCCTGGACAGAGGGCCAGTCTTGATCCTGACAGAAATCCCCTTGCTCTGTGAGGCAAGGGCTCCTTAGTCAGGAACCCCCCTGCCCAAACAGAGCCCTGGTCCCTGCTTCCCCCAAGGGGGCTGTCGGAAGCACCTGCCACTTCACTCCCTGTCACTTGTCAACTTCAGAGCAATCAGTCTGCTACTTAACACTTAACAGGCAAAGCACTCCAGCGGCTGCCTCCGATTTGTCTTTGTTAGCGCTAACAGGAGGTGGGTGTGGAGGTCTCATTGTGCGGGGCTCCCCCACCACTGCCGCACCTGGGGCCGCAGTGCAATCACTCAGGCCCTCTGCAATCACCCAGCAGATTCTCACCTGGCAACGACAGTCAGCTCCAAGGAGCTAGCATATTCCAGGCAACCTCAGGGGAGAAACCCCCCAGCTCCTGGCTCCCC
Organism: Canis aureus; assembly: GCF_053574225.1. NCBI lineage: Eukaryota > Metazoa > Chordata > Mammalia > Carnivora > Canidae > Canis > Canis aureus. Next base: position 37,543,561 of record NC_135630.1, read on the forward strand.
ATGAGTAGGTCAGGGGCACATGTAGAGATTAGTGATTTTGCTTAATAAACACTGGCTGTGCTCAGAGCTAGGGATGTGGTGGGCAACAGAACGTGACCCTGGTCTCACCACCTAGTACACAAGAGGCAGACCCATCCACAGATTATTTCCAGCAATGTTGGAGGTGCCATGAATAGAGGTGGGCACTCAGCCTTACTACAGAGGAGGTCCCATCTCACCCTGTCTGGGGTGGTGAGAAAAGGCCTCTAGGAATGGGACCTGTGGGGGTAACCAGGCCATCAAAGGGCAGGCAGGAGGTGGGGCATGAAGGGTTCAGAAGGGATGCTAGCTAAGGAAGTAGACTATGCAAAGACCCAGGGGTGAGGAAGAGTAGGCTGAGCTGTGGGTGGATTGGCCTGGCTGGAATATCACTGAATGATCATGTAGCCATTATTTAGCTCATTACCTACTTCCCTTGTCCTCTCTTATGGGTCACCTACACTTTTTTTGCCATCCATCCAATGATCTATTATTTATCTATCATCCATCCATCCATCCATCCCTCCATCCATCCATCCATCTCTAGGAGTCTTCATGTCGTGTTGCCAAGCAGAGCTGCCTCTATAGAACTCTCAGCTCACGCAGTGCCTGACACTTCACTATTAGGGATGTGCTCCCACCTCGGGAACTAATGTCTCAGCTTTTTTTTTTTTTTAAAGAGAAAGCACAAAAGCAGGGAAGGGCAGAGGGAGGAGAGAGAGAATCCCAAGCAGGCTCTACACTCAGCACAGAGCCAGATATGGGGCTTTATCTTATGACCCTGAGATTATGACCTGAGTTGAAATTAAGAATTGGATGTTTAACCACCTGAGCCACCCAGGTGCCTCACTCTCAGCTTTATTAATAAGCACACAGCACAAGGAGATGCAACAGAAATCACAAACACTGCGGCTTATGTCATTTTTATTAAATCTCAGATCTCCTTCACAGTCAGGTCCTGGGACTGGGCATAGAAAGGGCAAAGGAGGCACTGGGGCCAACCTCAGAGGGCCAGGCTCATTACTGAGGATTTGGTATTGATAGGACCATGACCTTGGGACTAGTCTTCTCTTAACTGTCAGTTCTATGGAAGTAGGAGGAGATCTGTCTGTCCATCTATTACAGTTATGGTCCATAATGCAAGCTCAATAAATGCTTTAGGATGAATGAATGTATGGGGAGCCTTGGGTGAGCTACTGAGATCTTTGTGCCAGGCCTGCCCCCTGTCTAGAACACTGGTGCTGCCCTTAGAAGCCGTGCAGACCCTGGGCCTCACTGACAGGTTGCGTGGATTCATGCAGGTCTAGCCTTGAAGAAGAGGTTAGGCACTTACAGACTACATGATAGGAGCAGGATCTGTAGTCTCTCTGAGGCTCAGTTTTTTCAAGTGTAAAATGGGTCTAATGGTACATATCTGTGGGGCCAAATGATATTGTGGCACTTTGGGAGCTACAAAGAACCACCTTAACAATAATGATTATTAGTATATTTTCTTCTGTGGATACAAGGGGAGACAAACGGGAAGATCTTTGGCTTTTCTCAAGGAGGAGGAAAAATTTCAGAAAATTCAGACACTTTTAGGTTTATGACCTAGCTCCTTTCAGAGTTGCCCCCTTAGAATACTGAGAAAAAAAATCTATGTTTTCTATTTAAAGAGCATTTCCTTTATAGCCCTCAATGCAAAATATTTCTAGGATAGTGCCTGGAATCTCACCATTAAAGATAAACTTTTTAGGCAAAACCCTTAAGAAAGGTGTTTCAGTCCGATACAAGTATCCTTCTTGGACGGCTGTATGTCAAGTTTTAGAAGCTGACAACCAGGTGTGTGTATGTGTGTGTTATAAGAGGTGGGAGAAGGTGCAAGGGAATTACGGCCGAAAGTCAGCTAAAAGAACAGTGTCCTATGAGAATGGGTTCATTCCACCGCTAAAATCTGCTGTCTTGATAAGCAAAGCAGATCAGGTCATTTAAGCCCCTTTAGTGAATTATTTATCACCCCTTCCCCACGTCCCACTTTGAGATATAAAGAATTCCCGTAAGAAAACTCAAGCAGGCAGAGGCCTTCAAATGTGCTGGTATGAGCGATTCTAGGTCTGGGACACTCGGATTAAATCAGGTGGGACGTGGGTGTGGTCACTGTTTTTTGTAGTTTGGAGAAGAAACCTGCATTAACTCCCTGGAGAAGCAGCCAGAAGTCAAATGAGCAGAGCTGGTCCTCAGCTCTGGTGTGGGAGGACCCCATGAAAATTGCAGGATCCCCAGTGAGGGCCAACCTGTGTGCCAGAGGCCATCTGAACTCCCTCACCCATGGGGTCTTCCCACACACTCTGGCACCTCCAAGAACAAAGCAAAGCAAAAGTATCCTCTGTGCAAAATCTCAGAAGTTATCTTTCCACCTCTGGTTCCTCTTTGATGCCCTGGCTTCTTCATCTCAGTGGTATGGGGAATGACATTGTTGGTTACTGTCATCGGCGGCGCCACGCCCATCCCCAACATAATGGCCATTGTCTCAATAAAACCCAGTGAAACCAACCATTTTAAACAAATGAGACAAACCATGTTCTGTTTTTACTCTTTATTCAATTAATCTGATGGTCTGAAGATCAATCTGCTTACTAGAATCCTGGTGAAGGGGCATCAGAATTAGGATCCCTGGAACGCCCCAGAGATTCTGACTTAATGTCCCAAGAGTGGCCAGAAGCTTCAAAAAGCTTCCCAGATAATTCTTTTTTTAAAAAATTTAAATTCAATTAATTAACATATAATGTATTATTAGCTTCAGAGGTAGAGATCAGTGATTCATCAGCCTTATATAACACCAGTGCTCATTCCTTTTTTTTTTTTTTTTAGATTTTTTAAAATTTATTTATTCATGAGAGACACAGAGAGAGGCAGAGACATAGGCAGAGGGAGAAGCAGGCTCCCTATGTGGAGCCTGATGTGGGACTCAATCCCAGGACCTGGGGGTCCTGAGCTGAAGGCGGACACTCAACCACTGAGCCACCCAGGTGCCCACGCAGTGCTCATTCCATCAAGTGTCCTCCTGGATGCCCGTCACTCAGTCACCCCACCCCCACCCCCCGAGCTTCTTAGCTTGGACTTCTTAGTCCAAGCTAAGAACCACTGAGTTAGCCCAACACCTAATTTGGTTGTCTTATTTTCCAGCCTCCTCGTCAACACACACACACACACACACACACACACACACACTTCTGCTGCTTACAAAGCTTCTGACACACTTACTGTTTGCCTGGAATGACTGTTCCCCTCTCTTTATTTCTTTCTTCTTTCTTGACTTCCTAAATCTGAAAAGTGTTTGATTTTTTTTTACATCTGTTATCTTGTATGACCCCTACAAGTGAGCTAGGATGTCGATACATTTTAGCAGCAGAATGGACCCATCCTTCTAGGACTTTGGTCTTTGAGGATCGTCTTTGAGAGTGATCCCCTTGGCCTCGCTCAGGGGAAAAGTGGGGTAAGTCCAGGAGCCTGGTACCCCGTACTGCCCCCCGCCCCACGACCAACAGTTCAAATTGGGCGATGCATACCACTGTCAAACTTCAAGATATCTTTGTACCAAGCTCATCAAAAAGCAAACACTCAGGCACTTGAATAAGATAAGCAATTTGTGGCTTTGTAAAAAGTCAATGCAATTCAATTTAGACCTCTTTAGGAGTGCTACTGCCTCTCACATTTATTGTTTCCTTGTATAACCTGCTGCAGCAAAGGGACTGCAGATTCGTCTTCTGTTTGCGAAGTGGGATGAAGTCCCTGGAATGAGTGACCTTCAGGAGCCACACGAAACTTACAAATGAAGCTGTCGCGGAGAAACCTCATTCTTGCCTCAGCTCACAGCTTTCTTTCTTTATATAGATTTGATTTTCCAAATGGCAGATTATAAAACTAGCTATTTTTTCCCTCCTCAACAGAAATGCTTTAATTTCTTGTCTTTTTTTTTTTTCTTTTTAACCGAGAGTGATGTTTTTAAAATGCAATCCCCACTCTAATCGTTACCACTCCTGAAAGGGTCTATTTTTTTTTAACCCACGAAAGCATCTTTGGTGCCAAAGGTAGAGACCCTGGAATGTGCTTCTGTCTTCTTGGGCCGGAGGTAGATTTCTTTTTCTGGTTTTGTTTTTTTTTCACTTTGTCACAGAACAAATTGCTCTTAGCTTCTCTTTATTTGCTTCTTTGTTGATTTATTTGGAAAACAGCACCAATTGAGTCCCACCTTGTCAGATAAATCCAAGGCAATAATAATAATAATAATAATAATAATAATAATAATAATATAGTGTTAATGATGGGAGTATCTACTCTGTGGCAGGCACTGTACTGGGCGTTCTGCATATACTTTTTGATTTAGCCCTTGCAACAACCTTATAAGGTAGGTATTTCCAGCCTCATTTTATTTATGAGGCTCAGAGAGATTATGTAACTTTCCCAAAGTTGCACAGCTAGTAAATGCCAAAGCTAGAGGTCAAACCTATGCTTGGCTGAATCCTAAACAAGACCTCATGGCTTCCAGGCCCCCAGTGCTTCACATTGCTTCCTGCTTCAGTTCCTCATACCTCAATTGGCAGTTTCTCAGGCAAGACTTTCTCATACTAGAGTCTCTTTCTGGCTCATATTTCTGGGTCCTCAAGAAAGCCTCTCTGTCTTGAAGGACTCATGGGAGCAGAAGGTCACAATTTTGAAGCTTTCCCTTTGATTACATTGTCATTTCTATCTTAATTATAGGCTTGTGCAGGATTCTTTGCATCAGAACTTAACTGACATGTTTTCATCCATGTTAGAAGCTTTCTTTCTTTTATCACCTTGATGGAAACCCATCAGCTGCCCTCTAGCCCCCAGACACCCTGGCTCACTTTTGGCCCTAAGGAAACCATGGGGCTTGCCACCACACTCAAATGCAGCCCCTGGGGACCGGATGAGGTTGTGGCCATATATTTCTTCCTCTGCTTTTTGACTTAAGCATCCTATAATTGGCCCCAAAGTGAAAAAGGACAGGACCTTCATCCTGCCAGAGTCAAAAACGTCCCCCTATCTTCCCAGAATACGAGGATATTCAAAGACGGAGGCAACAAACATCATGAGGAACCCAGTGGATTAGAATAGAATGCCAATGAGGAGAAGCACAGAAAATGCTGGATTGTGACTTTTTGTCTGATCCTTCTTCTAGTATCTTCTTCTAGTATCAGAGACAGAGGCACTTGTACTTGAACTGCACAGCTGAGCCTTACTCTTTCTCCACACCCTCACTCATTGATGCCCCTGTTCACCACCCGTCAAGGGTCTGATGCCTCCTTCCATTTTCCTGGTAGCCTTTCCCCTGCCCTGCCCCCCCAAATCCTGTTTATCATGCAGCATCAGGTTGCCATTGTTTTGTTTGCATTACATTTATTTTCAAGGTTATTCTCTATTTAGGGAAGATAATGTTTGTTTTCTATAAAGCATAGTGATCTAAAGTTTTAGTTTTTAAAAATTTTATTTAAGCAAGAATAGGCAGTCCTATTAAAACTCTCATGATATTATTATGCAGGTACAAGGAGGAAGTGAGAAAAGTAGTGCAGATGGTACAGAAATGACTGAAGGTGGGGGATATTCACTTGTAGTCCTGACACATGAAATTGAGATTTAGCAGAAACAGTTCGAATCAAAATGGTAAGTGTGCTCGGGTCAGATAAGCAGGGAGTTATAGGGAGAAATCTTGGGGATAAATTCTTTTCCTGGGAGCCTGGCTGGCTCTCAGGTGACCCCAGACCAAACCTGGGCACAGATGTGGGAAACTTTAATGTATGAGACATATCTGAATTCTGGAACCAGAATGGCTCCTGGCCATTTGGACAGCTCCTCCTCCTGACAGTCATCATACTGGGTGCTTTCCCTGGTGTTTACACTGACTGGAGCCCTGGGGCGCCTGGGTGGCTCAATCAGGTAAGTGTCTGACTTTGGCTCAGGTCACGGTCTCTGGGATCATGGGATCAAGCTCCTTGTTGGGCTTCTCGCTCAGCAGGGGTTCTACTTGTCTCTCTCCCTCTGCCCCTCTCCCTGCTCGTGTTCTCCCTCTCTCTCAAATAAATAAAATAAAACAAAAACAATGACTGGAGCCCTGATGAGGAGTTGTATGGAGCTCTAGGAAGCCTGAGGAATCTCTGTCCTGTTTCCTTTCCCAGCCCATGATTGAACTGCTAGGGGACCCATTGATGTGAGGTCTGTAATGACTGACACAGGGGAATAGGCCGTGGGAAGAAGGAAGGCAAGGCTGGATTGTCTTCCTGTACCTCACCCTTGAAAGGTTCACATGTCCAGCTGGTGAACTAGAAAGAGAAATTTCAAGAAGGAAAAGTGAATAGATCTCAGAAGAGCATTCAAAGTAGAGCCAGGATATAAACAGAGGGGCACACAGAGGCTGTATTTATCACATGTGTCTCTATAACAACTTGTCAGTTTTTGAACAATCAAAACACTAGTCACACTGGGAAAATCAGTTTGCCTAATGTTGATAAAGTAGTTGTTTTCTGCATGGACCAAGTGGGAAAGAAAGAGGCATTGACAGCAAGTGGGTGAGAGGACAACTGAGCAGAGGAGCTGGAGGAGATGGGAGGAGGAGTGCAGGAGATGAGAGCTTGTAGACTGTGGGCATCAGCAGGGGCTTTGTCCCGCTCCCTGCGTCAAACACCAACAATTGTCTTCCTAATGTCTGTTGTTCCCCCTTCCTGGTTAATAGAATTCTAATCCAATTTTGATCAGCAATTTGCTCAGGCAATGGAGCATGATTGGTCTAAGCGAGTCATGATGATTCTGTGTGCCACTTTCTTAGATGCTTCTCTAGCTGGGTGAGGGATATGCGATCTAGTTGTGGGAAACATAAAATGTATGTCCTGGAAGACCCTGAAGAAGCCTTACTCTCCTGGTAAAAAGTACAGGTGGGGCTGGTGTTCTTCTAACCTTCTGCCTGTTTTCTGCCTTGAGCACAGATGTGGTTCCTAGAGCCGTAGCAGACATAGTGTGGGCTCGGAGGTGGCAAGACAACACATCAGTGATGGCAGAGCAGAATGGTAGAAAGAGATTGGAACTTCTCTTTCTCAGCTGCCCAGAAAGAGATGTCACTGGGCAGCTGTGCCCAACCCAGAGCAGCCTACCCCTGGATTTCTCCTTATGTAAGGTAATTAATATCTTAACTGCTGGAGCCACTGCTTAGTAAATATTTTATTACTTGCAGAAGAGGATGAAAGAGCCCCAAGGAGAGGCCAGAACCTGCCCAAGTTCACAAAGTTGACTTCTCACAACAGATTTCAGGTTGTTTCTTGAAATCTCCCACCCCTCACTGCAACCACTCTAGTCTAGGCCCATCCCACCAGCCCCCTTCTCAATGTCATTGCTCTCCCCTCAATTGGTTCCATCTTGGTATCTTTCTCAAATCCAATTTTCTGCATGTCAGCTCCCCACCGTCATCCTATCATGGATGACAGTGGAGCTAGATTTAAATGTAAGGTCCTCTGCTTGACACCACTGTCCCCTCACTGACTGGGTGTAACCAGTTTGTCTTCTCACTACACCAGAGCCCATAGTGACTGTGCTTTTATCAGGTTTGGGCACCTCTGTCCTTTTACCTTGATTCTTCCCTGCCTCTTCTGTTCCCACTGCTACTCATTCTACAAGGCCCGCCTCCTCCTTGAGGCCCACTCTAATGGCCTGTGGTACTAACTGTCAGGATTATACATCTGGGCACGAATTCTTTCTGTCTTAACACCTCATCTTATATTGTCTTCTAAATGTCTTATTAGCATTTCCTTGGGAAGAAGGACTGGTCTTCTGCATTTTTTGACTCCTTCACAATTTCTAAGTCATAGCCTGTAGTTGGTGCTCAAAAATACTTGGAAAGTATACAGTTTTATAGCATGTTTTTAAAGTAACATGTTAACATTAAAGCAATGCATTAGTTAATTTGTAAAATTTGGAAAAGTAAAAAAAAACAAAATCCCCAAAAGGAGTATCAATACTCATGGAAATCTCTATTGGCATTTAGCCTTATTTTATCTTGGTTGTTAATCTTCCAAAAATTGAAATAATAGAAACACATTGATTTGTTGATAAATCTCTACTGTGTTAAGAAGTAAAATTATTTGTAGATGACACAATCTTGTACATAGAAAATACTAAGGAATCTACAAAGTGACTGTGAAAGCTGATGAACAAGTCCAGCAAAGTTGCAGGATATGAGAATGTTATACAAAAATCAATTGTAATTCTATACACCAGCAATAAATAATCTGCAAATGAAATTAAGAAACAATTCCTTGTATGAAAGCATCAAGAATAAAATACTCAGGAATAAATTTAACAGAGTGCAAGACTTCTATCTGAAAATTAAACTACAAAATACTTTGTAAAGAAATGAAATAAATGAAAAGACATCCCATGCTTATGGATAGGAAGACTTCATATTTCTTAGATGACTATATTCTCCAAGCTGCTCTGTAGATTGAATGTAACCCTGATCAGAATCCTGGCTGGCTCTTTATTGCAGGAATTATAATGTTGATTCTAAAATTCATATATGAGTTTAAGAAACCCAGACTAGCTAAAACCATCTTGAAAAAGAACAGATTTAGAGGACTCAACACTTTCTGATTTCAAAACCTACAACAAAGCTACATAATCAAGAGAATGTGGTATTGGCATAAACACAGACATATAGAGCAGTGGAATACCAATACAAACCTTCACACTTACGGTCACTTGCTTTCCAACAAGGGTACCAAGATAATTCAATGGGAAAAGAATTTTCGACAAATGGTGCTGGAACAAATAGAAAGCTATATGCAAAAGAAAGAATGAGGTCAGATTTCTTTCTTATACCCAAAAGTCAAATAGATCGGATATCTCAATTTAAGACCTAAAGTTATAAAACTCTTTGAAGAAAAGGCATAGGAGTAAGTCTTCATTACCTAGAATTAGAGAAAATCTTCTTAGATACAACATGAAAAGCACAAGTAAGAAAAAGAAAAAAATAGATAATTTGACTTAAAGTTAAGGACTTTAGTGCTGCAAATAATATATAAAAAAAAAAAAGAAAGGGCAACACACAGAATTGAAGATTTGCATGTCACGTATCTGATAAGTGGCTTGTAATCAGAATATATATATATTTTAATTTTTTATTTATTTATGATAGTCACACAGAGAGAGAGATAGAGAGAGGCAGACACACAGGCAGAGGGAGAAGCAGACTCCATGCACCGGGAGCCTGACGTGGGATTCGGTCCCGGGTCTCCAGGATCACGCCATAGGCCAAAGGCAGGTGCCAAACCGCTGCACCACCCAGGAATCCGTAATCAGAATATATAAAGAACTCTTATAACTCAATAATATAAAGATAAACCAATATAAAAGTGAGTAAAGGATCTGAATAGACAATCCTTCAAAGAAAATATACAAATGGCCAACAAGCACATGAAAACATGATTAATATCATTAACCATCAGGAAAATGCAAATCAAAACCACAAGGTACTACTTCATACCCACTAGGATGGCTATAATCAAAAACACAAATAGTAACACGTGTTGATAAGGGTGTGGGGAAATTGGAGCCCTCCAGTACTGCTGATGGAAATGTCAAATGATGCCTCTGAGTTAGAAAACATTGTGGCAGTTTCTCAAACAGCTTAGCATAGAGTTACCATAGGGTCTAACAATTCTACTTTTATGCACAAGAGAAATTAGCACAGCCATACAAAAATGTTAATATTAACATTATTCGCAATAGCCCAAAAGTGAAAACAACTCAACTGTCCAGTGACAGATGAATGAACGACTGAATAAAATGTGGTATATTCTTATAATAGAATATTATTTGTCAGTTAAAAGTTCTAATACACACTGTAACATGGATGAGCCTTGAAAACACCATGCGAAGTGTAAGACACCAGTTAAGAGACTGCATATTGTATGATTCCACTGATAGGTTATGTTTAGAATAGGCAAACCTGTAGGAACAGAAGATATGTCAGCGGTGGCCCAGAGCTGGGGGTTGGGAGGGGGAATGAGAATTGACTCCTAATGAGTTCAGAGTTTCTCTTTGAGGTGATGAAAATGTTCTAAAATTGATGGTTGCATAACTCTGTGGACATGTTTTAAAAAACCTTTGAATTGTAGGTTTCAAACGAGTGAATTAGATCATATGTGAATTATATCTCAGTACATCGCTAAAAGTGTATTGTGGGTAAGTCTCTGGTCAGTAAACGTTTGTTCAAACTGCGCTCATGATGGCCACATAGTTCATTAAGCAATAAACCATACTTTGTTTAGTCAGAACTTTATTGGCAGGCATTTAAATTGTCTTACTCCAGTGGTCAATACAGAGGTGAACATTCTTACATATAAACACCGTGTGCGCTGATGATTTCCTTAGGAGAGATTCCTGACAGAGTTAAAGCTCTTCTTCCAAATTGCCAAATTATTCCAGAAACGCTTTACACTCCAGAGTGCCTAGTTCATCAGACCTCCTTCAACATTGAGTATTACCGGACAGACACACCTGTGCTGTTTCCATGCAGGGAAATGATAACTTAGTAACGTTGATGTTTTGCTGTGTTTGCTCACTTACTCCTGAGTAAGGTTAACCATTTTCTCAAATATATACTGGTTCCACTTTTCTATTTTTCTTTTTTTCCTTTTGTGAATTGATCATGTCCTCCGCTCATTTACTTCTTGTGAATTTGTAAGAACATTTTATGGTTTTGGGTATTAAAACTTTGTCAGCATCATGGAAGTATTCTTCTCAATTTGTCCATTGCCCTCTTAATTCTGTTTTGGCATTTCTTTTGGTGCAGGTGTTCTTCATTTTATGTAGTCAAATGTACTAATTTCATTTTGAGGTTTCTTACTTTTTTTTATTCTGAGGAAGTCCTCACATCCTCCACATGTCCTATTTTTGTGGGGTTGTGCTTATAAATGACCTTTTATTCACCTGGAATTTGTATTGATTTATGATGTTCAGTTAAGATCCATCTTCTTTCTCTGATTGTCAGTAAATTATCCCAACTTTTTTAAAAAAAATTAAATTCTCTTGGGGTGCCTGTGTGGCTCCATTGGCTAAGTGACTGACTTCTTGTTTCGGCTTAGGTCATGATCTCAGGGTCCTGGGATCGAGCCCTATGTCAGGCTCTACACTCAGCATGGAGTCTGCTTGCCCCTTTCCCTCTGCTCCTCCTTTCTCTCTCTCTCTCTCAAATAAATAGATACATCTTTTAAAAAATTAAATTCTCCTTTCTTCACCTTTATGAATTTGCAAAAATATTTATATAACAAATATATATGTATGTTTCTGGTCTTTGCAGATATTTGGGAATTTTATAAATATAGCCCCTAACTGGAGTGCTTTCCTAGTCTCTTGCTATATTAGTATTAATCTGTTACACTTTTTATAGCTTTACAATGGTGAGGCAGATTCATCCACAGGTACTTTTTTTTTTTCTTATCAAATTTGTTTGGCTATCCTTACCCTTTTAATGTTCTCAATGAGATTTAGACGGACTTTCAAGTTCCCTGATCCCTACCCCTTTACCTACCAACTTTCTAAAGCACTGAAGTAACTAAGTGAAATATTCTGCATGTGATCTACATAATATGAAAAAATGTGAGATTTTTCATCATGTCTTGAGTAGACACATTTTGGGATGTCTTAGCAGTCTATACATTTCTTCCCTGATAAGTCCACCCCCCACAGAATGAGTCTCTACAATCATGTCATAATATGTGACCCCAACTGTCCCTCCTCACAGCCAATCGAGTAGGGCAAATAACAGTCATCTTTTCTGGGAACCTACATTTGGAGCCCTGGAACAGGGGGATTGGGGGGAGGGTGGCTGTTTTCTGCCAGGCCCTGGAGCAAGCAAAAGCTGGTCTGCAGGAAGAGAGAATGTTGCAGTAGCACTAGGGGCAGCCCTCTAGACAGACAGATTTACCACCTTTGTTATGAAGGTGCTCAATTCCTGCAACCACAGCCCCCCAGATTTTTTGAAATATGTCTGCTTCTTTCTGATAAACTTACCTTCTTTGCTGAACGCCAATTTGAACTGTGGAGTTGTAGTTAGGAAACTACAGATCCCAGATCAACACACTAGCTGATGGTCCCGTTGGGATCAGGACAGAATCAATTATTTGCAGGAGCCATGCTCTATGCTAAGCACACAATGTGTGTTGATGTATTTAATCCTCAAAGTCCTACAAGATGGTTACTATCTTGTCTCAGGACCAGCTGCCTAAAGAGACTTCTAGAACCTTCCTGGGCCATATAGGTACAGAGTCCTCTCATCACCAAGATAAAGCAAAGCTCTGAATTTACTCCTAAGGAGGCTATAGAACACCTCTCACAGTCTTCCACTTCTTGACCAAGGATATTGTTTTTGTCTATCTCCCTAGAAATCTTGCAAGGTCTGATGCAGCCAACAACTCCTGTCATCCTCCAGTGGTTCATGAACAACTAGAATCAAAGTTTTTATCCCTGCAGGCTAGCAGGGGTTTTTGAATAACACATCCTGGCACAACCAACTGATCCTGTTCTGTTTTGGAGATTACAACCTGCATGCAGTTCAGAGGGAATGCTATTCACCACTGGCTCTCAAAATTGTTTGGGTCAATCCTTTTGAGAACCTGAAGAAATCTGAAGAAATTTGAGAATCTGGAAAAAAAAGCAATGAATGAATATTCACATATATGTACACACACACATACTTGCATTCAATTTTGGGAGGGAAGTTCATAAACTTCATAATGTCCAGATATGTGGACACAAAATTAAGGACCCCTTCCCAGGTAAAGTTGAATTTTTTTAAAAAAGATTTTATTTATTTATTCATGACAGAGACAGAGAGAGATTGGCAAAGACACAGTCAGGGAGAGAAGCAGGCTCCATGCAGGGAGCCTGATGTGGGACACGATCCTGGGTCTCCAGGATTATACCCCGGGCAGAAGGTGGCGCCAAACTGCTGGGCCATCAGGGATGCCTGGTAAAGTTGGATTTTATCCGGCCATGCAATAAATCTCTAATTTCATTTTTTAAATTTTTTATTTATTTATGATAGTCACAGAGAGAGAGAGAGAGAGGCAGAGACATAGGCAGAGGGAGAAGCAGGCTCCATGCAACGGGAGCCCGACGTGGGATTCGATCCCAGGTCTCCAGGATCGCGCCCTGGGCCAAAGGCAGGTACTAAACCGCTGCACCACCCAGGGATCCCTAATTTCATTTTCTTAAAGCAGGACCTGGATGGGTTCAGAGCTGGTGGAAAAACCATTTTCAAAGAAATTGAATTAACAAGTGGTTGTTATGGAAGGAAGTCTAAGTGGGGAATACAAGGTTCTGCTCTTGGCCCTGTCCTATGCAACATATTTTTTAAATCAGTGATTTAATATGAGGCAGATTTAGCCAACCTGAAATGGACACAAAAATTATGGGGACGGCTGATATTCTGTAGATAAGATTGAGATTCAAAATCTCTCAGCAGATTGAATGACAGGAGATTAAAGCAAAGTGAAAATTAGAGTAAATATATTACAGAACATAGGTTTGAAGTCAATTGCCCAAGTATGAATTGGGGGAATCTTGTTTTTCTGGAAAAGGTGGAGGGAGTTGTGTGGACTGTGATCTCAGTGTGAATTGTCAAAGACAGAAGCCCACAACTGCAGGGGCCTCAGGATGTGTAGGTGGTAGGAATGTGGTCTTCATTATCCCCTGGTGGAGCTCAGAGTCCTGCACATTGGGCAACCATCACAAGTATTATCTTGGGGTTTGGAGTTGCATGTGTCAGTGAGGACTGAGGAATGGGATTGCAGGCATACCTTGTTTTACTGTGCTTCGCAGATACTGCCTTTTTTTTTTTTTTTCATGTTTAGACCTGAATTAAACAAGTCTATAGGCACCATTTTTCCAACAGCAGTTTATCACTTCATGTCCCTGTGTCACATTTTGGTGATTCTAATGATATTTAAATGCCTTCATCATTATATTATTTGGTATGGCAGTCTGCAATCAGTGATCTTTGATGTTTTGGGGGTGTTACAAACTATGCCTGAATAAGATGGCAAACTTGCTGGATAATGTGTGTTCTGATGGCTCTACCAACCAGTTGTTCTCCATCTCTCCTTCTCCCCAGGCCTCTCTGTTCCCTGAGACACGATACTAGAATTGAGCCAACTGATAACCTACCATAGTCTCTAAGTGTTCAAGTGAAAGGAAGAGTTGCAAGTCTCTCACTTTAAATCAAAAGCTAGAAATGATTAAGTTTAGTGAAGAAGACATGTCAAAAGCCAAGATGGGCTGAAAGCTAGTCCTTTTACACTTTTGCCAAGTTGTGAATGCAGAGAAAGTACTATTTTTATGTGTTTGTTTTTATTGAAGTATAGTTGATGCACAATGTTATATTAATTTCAGGTGTGTGACACAGTGATTCAGTAAGTGTATATGTTATGCTGTGCTCACCAGAGGGTAGTTGCCATCTGTCACCATACAACCCTATTACAATACCATTGACTGTATTCCCTATGTTGTATCTTTTATTCCCATGACTTTTTCATTCTATACCTAGAATCCTGTACATCCCACTCTCTGGGAAAAGTTCTCAAAGGAAATTAAGGGTGCTACTCCAGTGAATACACAGATGATAAGAAAGTAAAATAGCCTTATTGTTAATATGGAGACTGTTTGAGTGATTTGGACAGATCAAACCAGCCACAATATTTCCTTAATCAAAGTCTAATTCAGAGCAAAGTCCTAACCTTCCTCAATTCTGTGAAGGCTGAGAGAGGTGACCAAGCTACATAAGAATAGTTTAAAGCTGGCAGAGGTGAATTCATGAGTTTTAAGAAAAGAAGCCATCTCCATAACGTGAGAGTGCAAAGTGAAGAAGCCAGTGCTGATGTAGAAGGTGCTGCAAGTTCTCCAGAAGATCTAGCAAGATAATTAATGCCCTTGGCTCCACTAAACTTCAGATTTTCAGTGTAGATGAAAAAGCCTTCTATTGGAAGAAGATGCCATCTAGGACTTTCATAACTAGAGTGGAGAAGTCAGTGCCTGTCTTCAAAACTTCAAAGGACTGGCTGACTCTTGTTAGGGGTGAAGGCAGCTGATTTCTTTAAGTTGAAGCCAATGCTCACTTACCATTCTGAAAATCCTAGGGCCCTTAAGAATTATGCTCAATGTACTCTGTCTGTATTCTATAAATAAAACAACGAAGTGTGAATGAGAGCACATGGTTTACTGAATATTTTAAGCCCACTGTTGATAAAAGGGGGGGGCAGCACACAGAGCAAATAGTCATTTTGACTTTCAAATCTTATTATTAAGAAATATGTTTTGTGGGGATCCGTGGGTGGCTCAGCGGTTTAGTGCCTGTCTTTGGCCCAGGGTATGATCCTGGAGTCTCGGGATGGAGTCCCACATTGGGCATCCTGCATGGAGCCTGCTTCTCCCTCTGCCTGTGTCTCTGCCTCTCTCTCTCTCTCTCTCTCTCTGTGTCTCTCATGAATACATAAATAAAATCTTAAAAAAAGAGAAAAGAAATATGTTTTGTAAGGTAATAGTTGCCATAGGTAGTGATTCCTCTGATGGATCTGGGCAAAGGAAATGGAAAATGTTCTGGAAAAGATTTACCATTTTAGATGCGATTAAGAACATTTGCGATTCATGCAAAGAGGTCAAAATATCAACAGTCACAGGAGTTTGAAAGAAGTTAATTCCAACTTCAGTGGATGATTTTGAGGGCTCCAGACTTCAGTGGAAGAAGTAAGTGTAGCTGTGGTGGAAATAGAATTAGAAGTGCAGCCTGAAGATGTCACTGAATTGCTGCAATCTCATGATAAAACATGATAAATGAGATGAGGAGTTGTTTCTCATGGATGAACAAAGAAAGTGGTTTCTTGAGACAGAATCTAGTCCTGGTAAAGATTCTGTGAAGACTGTTGAAATGACAACAAGGATTGAAAATATCACATAAACTTAGTTGATAAAGCAGAGGCACGGTTTGAGAGGATGAGCTCCAATCTTGAAAGGAGTTCTACTGTGGGTAAAATGCTATCAAATAGCATCATAAGCTACAGAGAATTGGTTTGTAAAAAGAAGAGTCAATTGATGTGGGAAACTTCACTGTCATCTTATTTTAAGGAATTGCCACAGCCACCCTAGCCTTCAGCAACCACCACTCTGATCCGTGAGGAGCCATCAGTATCAGGGCAAGACCCTCCACCAGCAAAAGGATTAAAATTCACCGAAAGCTCAGATAATGGTTAGCACTTTTTTTTTTAGCAAAGCTGTGTGTGTGTGTATGTGTGTGTGTGTGTGTTTAAGTAGGCTCCATGCCCAGAGTGGAGCCCAACCCAAGGCTCAAGCTCATGACCATGAGATCAAGACCTGAGCTGAGATCAAGAGTCAGACTCGTAATTGACTGAGCCACCCAGGTTCCTTGCCATATATTTTTAAATTAAGGTATGTACGTTGTTTCTTTTTAGACATAGTACTCTTGTACACTTAAGAGACTACAGTATGCTGTAAATATAACTTTTATATGTACTGAGAAACCAAAAAAAATTTCATTTGACTTCTTTTATTGTGATATTCACTTATTGTGGTGGTCTGGAACCAAACCAGCAATAACTCTCTAGGGTATGCCTGTGTATCTAGGGAAGGGAAACTAGGAGGTCGAAGGGCCATAGATCTGAATGGTATGAGGAAGGTTGGAAAGAACTAGGATTCTTCACCCTGGAGAAGAGTGCATGGAGAGAAGGGTAGGGGCTGATAATCACTATCGATTATCTACTAAGCTTCATGTGGAAGAATGACTGGATCATTTATTGGCTCTAAGAACTTTCTGGTAGTGAGAATTGCTCACTAATAGCATGGGTTGTCATATGGAGAGGTGAGACCCTAATTACTGGAAATATTTGAGGAAAGGCTTCCTATTCCCTTTTTGGGGGGTATAACTCAGGAAACTTGGGTCTCTGCCCCAAATCAGGGTTGAATTTGATCTAGGAAGACAACCCTATTAGACTGGAAGTGGCTGTCTAGACATGGTGATGAGTAAGTTTAGGAGGCCACCTGTGGGTTCAGCAAGTCAGTAGTGATATCTGTGGGTGCAGGGGTGGAAAGCCATGGGACTCATACCATTTTTTGGTCAACCCTTGCTCTAAGATTCTGTAATTCTCCTTTTTGTACCTCAGCAAACTCCTTTTGGCACACCTGTCTGTGCATCCACACACAGTTTGTGTGCATTTCATATAGATGTGCGTGCGTCTTCCTCATGGTGACTTGGTCAGCTGTTAATATGGGAGTAGAGCCCATAGCAAGCCCTCCATGGTCAGTTTTCATTCCTCTGTCTGAACTTACCCTACACTCTGGAGGACTCTAGCCCCTACTGCAGCCTACAGACTCCTCCTGGTCCTATGCACAGGCAACACTCATTCCTACCTCTGCAAAATCACTTAGGGTTCTCTCCCCTGAAATGTCCTCCTCTTTCTCGCTTAGGCCTCCACACAAGCCCAGGCCCAGGCAAATACGTGTCCCTTTATGAAGGTGCCCTGACAGTCCCAGACCCGGCTGGCCCATCTGCCATGGGAGCCGCAACACTCAGAGGCTGTGTTCAGCACTGCGTCACTTAGCTATGAGCAGCGCCTCTAAGGAAATGAAGACATGCTCCCTGAATGGTTTATGGGAATTAGCTTCTTTAGGTATCGAGACTAGTTGTCCCCAAATTATGGTCAAAGACAAGACTCGGATGCAGAAGTTTATTTGGGAGGTGATCCCAAAGGAAAGAGGAGTAAGAGAGTTGGGGCATGGGGATGGAGGAAAAGCCAATGGAAAGGTAGATCACTGAGGCACCAGGGGCTTGGTTCACTGGGGTTTCTGTGAACTGTATAAAGGACCTCCTAGATCTTTCCATTGAGGATAAGGATTGAGGCGTTTGTCTATTTGTTCCCCACCCTACTGGTTGTGAGGCTGCCATGGGAGCTTTAACTCCCTGAATTTCTGGGCTGCACTTGCTTGCAGGCTGAGTAGACTCCCCTGTAGAGCAGTCCCTGAAGCAGAAAAAGGGAGAGCAGAGATACTTGGCAAGAGCCTTGTCAACCTGAGCCCAGGCTCCCCTTCGACCAGCCCCCCAGCTGCAGCAGGAATCAAAGGTGAGCTGAGGGGAAATGACACAGGACACTGAAACCATGTGCTGCTGTGGTAGGTTCAGCTGGTCCTGGGCCACCTCGTATTTCCACTATTGTTCCACTGTATGAGCATTTGTGAGCATTTACGTAGCTCATTTATTGAGCACCACTGTATACTCAGTTTCAGGCACTAAGATACAAAAAGTTCCAAGTCTATTTCTTGTCTTCTCCCATTTAGATTGAAAGCTGCCTCACGCAGGGAATGTGGTACCCTAGACATACAGTCAGCGGGTATCCAAACAGGCTTGTTGATGGAGTGATTAATTAGTTGATTGAACAATTTACTAAACTAAATCTTCCCAGTTTCTATATTAAAAGTCATTCCTTATCGTAGGAGAAATCAAAAGTTTACTTGCAGGCCTCTGGGGCATTGTAACCTGCGGTGTATGCAGTACACATTCCAATGATAAAGTCCTTAATAACTACAGGATGAGTCGGCGGAATGATTTAGATCTAAAGTCCAGAGCCAGGCAATTACATCTGGCTCCTAGCTTTAAAAAATTGAAATAATCTTTGTCTGAATTTTTTTAAAGTATGTTGAAATTATAACATCAGATGTCAAATGTGGCGATGACTTACCCTGCCCATGTGAGAGGTGGCACAGGGGAAGCAGAACCTTAATATGCATGTTGCCATCACCGAAAGGTTAAAAACATCTGATGCGATCTGGTGCACTAATTGTACTTTTATCGATCACATTGGGAATCTGAATAGCATAAGGGAAATGAAATTCTTGAGGCCGGCCTTTCTGCCATAGACTTTCCTCATCTCCTCTGGACAAATGAGATGTTTGGAGAAGGAATTTGTCTCCAGGGGCTTGCTGTCCTGCTAGATTATTTTCTATTTCTCATTAATTCTTGTCTTCCTCTTGTGCATGCCACCCACCCCCTCCTGCCCTCACTTGCCTGTCCGAGGCACATCAAGCTGTCAGGCTCACCTGCTTGGGGCTCTCCCTCACTGCTCCACTGGGCTCCCTTCCCTCAGAACCAGAGGCAATCAGGGCTGAACGATGTCCTTTCCATGTTACTTGATAGTTGCCTCATCTAGGACTCTCTTCGCTCTGTGGAAGATGCTCTCTTTTGGTATAAAGGGCATGTTTTAAGTAATACTAAGAAATTATAAGGGGATGCCTGCTAGCACTGCTTTGAAATTGCCAAAGGAAGGTTAAGAAGGTCACTTCAAAACCAGAAGCCCAGGTGAAAAATCTTGGGCTCTGGGCAGCCCGGGTGGCTCAGCAGTTTAGGGGCGCCTTCAGCTCAGGGCCTGATCCTGGAGACCCGGGATCGAGTCCCACTTCGGGCTCCCTGTATGGAGTCTGCTTCTCCCTCTGCCTGTATCTCTACCTCTTTCTCTCTCTGTGTGTCTCATGAGTAAATAAAATCTATTAAAAAAACAAAAAGAATTTTAGGCTCCTTGTTCTGAGGGCAGGCAGGCCAGACACTAATGTGGGTATGCCAGATGGAGGCCATGGTGCAGCAGAGCAGGGCAGGAATGTCACAGAAACACATCACAACCTACAAAGTCACACAGGTGAGTCTCACAGACCTCATGTGAGCAAAAGAAACCAGACACAGGGGAGCACACGCTGCATGTGAAGTTCGAGAAGAGGCCAAGTTAATCTCAGTGCTGGAGAACAGGACAGGAGCTACCCCTCGGTGTGTGAGTAGGAGGGACAGTCTATCCCTTGATGTAGGTGGTGCACACACAGGTAAGAATCCACCAAATGGTACACCTTACCAATTATACAATACATTAATAAAAAGAACAACAACAATAAAAGTAATCGTACGTCAGTGGACGTTTTTGAAGCTTCTCCTACGGCCCCTGGGCCCAGCACTGTGCTCACTACTTCACTCGAATGCTTTCTCACTCCTCACAAACACCCCTCAAGGCAGGCATCTCCAGCTTAATTTTCCAGGTGAGGAAGCAAAGGTTTAGAGAGGTTTAACATGTCCAAGGGCACCTAACTTACAAACTGTTCCACTCGTGAAGCCAGCCAAAGTGACAGAATTCTGGAAAACCAAAGCCTCTATCTGCAGTCAATCCCAGGACTAGATAAGAGTTGGCCATCTCCAAGCTGCAAACACACCCCCTCCCATACCTGCTGTTTTTTCATCTGAAGGTCTGGGAAACGTCTATGGAGGACTGGAACAGGACAGGCTCCAGGGTCAGAGCACAGAGGCACTCTGGGGGCTGGCAGTGAGCAGGGGAGAAACCACTGTCCAGGGAAGAAGACTGGGTACCCAGAGCTCAGACACCTTAGACTCTGAACATCTTACACCTCTCCAGCTGAACAGTGAGGAGGACCACGCCTGATTCCCTTTGGGTGCCCCCCACACTAATAATGCTTATTGATTATTCATTGAGGGTAAGGCGGTTGCCCTCACATTTGGTGTGGAAGGAGCTTTTTTCTTTTTCCTTCTCTCCCTCCCTTCCTCTTTCCTTTCTTTCAACCCATATTCATGGGGCATTAACCATGTGCGAGGCACTAGGGATCCTGCAGTGAGTACAACAGGAAGTGCCTGTCATCAAGGAGTTTGCAGTCTGTAGGAGAGACCAACAATGACAAACCAAATAAGCACACAAAGAGTATATGGTACGTCACAAGATGTCAAGTTCAAGGGGGAACAATACAGCAGCTAAAAGCAGTAGATGCAGGAGAAGGGGTGGGATGTGGAATGACCTCTCTGGGGGCCTAAAGTGGGCATGCTGTTCATGCACCAGGGGGACAGTGTGCCAGGAGATCCAGCAAGTGCAAAAGCCCTGAGGTGGGAAGGAAGCACTGTGTTTGGGGAGCAACAGAAGGTCAGGTTGGTTGGGTAAGGGAAAGAGAGTTGTAGGCAAAATCAGGGGAACAGGCAGGGACCTTTGGTAGCAAATTTCATTTCTATTTTGGAAAACTTTTGAAAGTTTTTGAATAGGGGCATGGCTCAATTTAACTTTTCTTGGAAGAATCTCTCTGGCTGCGAGTAGAGAACTGATTTGTCCAGGCCAGAGAGGGAGGCAAGGAGACCAAGAGGAGGCTCCTGTGAAATGAAGGCAGGAGACTGACCATGGAAGCCCGGACCACAGGGGAGCGTGTGCTGAGCCTGTCAGTGAAGCAGCTACACAGTGGGGTTTCACACACATAGCACATGAGGTGCTCCCAGAAATGCTGTTCCAAATACAAAATTTTTGTATTTGAATCAAATACAATTTTTTTCCTTTTCAGTTTTCTTTTCCTCTTCTCCTGCAGGGAACCAGATTTCCCAAAACATATAAAAGGCGTTCCCAATGTGGGGTGCATTAGTCCCAAGAATGTGCAAGTGATGAAAGTATTGAAACTTGTATTTGTAGCTACTCGTTACCTCCTTGATTTCTAGATTATTGCATCTGTGCTTATAATGTGCATAGTACATGGGTAAGATTATACATATACTCAGTTTATAAATATGTATGTTGGGAAATGTTGATAAAATATTTTGGGATGGGGAGGGCAACAAGAAAATATTTGGCTTTCAGGGTAAATCCCAAACTCCACAACAGGGCTAATGACTGCTCCATCATGGCTTCCTGTTCTCCTCTCTTCCCTCATCCCCACATCCACGTGTCACAGAACTGTCTCCCCATCACCTGTCATTCATTGGTGGAGATTCATGAGAAATTGTTCATTGCCTTTCAAAACTCAGCCTTTCTTGAACCATCTCCCTGACACCACATGCTACCATCAGGCCCTGAACATATTTTTAGCACGGCACCTGAAATGCTTTATTGCTCCTATTTATTTCCAGCCTGTATGTCTTTTTTTGACTGTGAACATCTTGGGAAAGGGGTGGTGATTTATTGGTCTTTGGATCTCAGGGTTGTCAGAATTAGCAAATAAAAATACAAGGTGCTTGGGATCCCTGGGTGGCGCAGCGGTTTGGTGCCTGCCTTTGGCCCAGGGCGCGATCCTGGTAGACCCGGGATCGAATCCCACATCAGGCTTCCGGTGCAGGGAGCCTACTTCTCCCTCTGCCTGTGTCTCTGCGCCTCTCTCTCTCTCTGTGACTATCATAAATAAATAAAAATTAAAAAAAAATTTAAAAAAATACAAGGTGCTTAATTAACATATTTTTAGCTTAAATATGTCCCCCTAGGACATACTAATTATGACATAGTTACACGATGAAATTATTTGTTGTATATGTGAAATTCAAATTTAACTGTGATTCTGTATTTTTAACCAGCAACCCTATTGTATCCCCAGGGTGCTCAGGTACTGTCATGGTGGAGATGTTTAATAATTATCTTTTTGAATAAATGTCTGAATAAATCGTTTAGGCAACAGCTATAAAGATCCCACCACCACCAATACAGAGATATATAAGGACTGATCTTTTATCTTTTTAATAAATATGTTGTTATTAAGGGGAAATTTGACACCATTGTGTGTGTGTGTGTGTGTGTTTCCAGCTCTGTCTACTGACTGGGCTTAGGAGCAATCAGCAATGACTCTCTAGTAGCCATGAACACCCTAGCGCCCATATCTTGGTTTCTAAATACCGGTCCTCTAAAAGTTATATGGAGAAATAGCTGGAAAGCACAAATGCAGCCTGGAACATCTGGCTTTGTCAGAAAAACAAAGGATAGCTTAAAGATTAATTAGGTCATGTATAAAGGGCATAGGACTCACCCAGAAGGGGCTTCAATGCACCAATGTGACAATTTGAACATCAGAAAGGATAATTTCAGTAATGAATATTAACACATTGAAAAAAAATGCATGTATAGGGATGTGTGTGTGTTGTGAGACAGAGAGAGATAGAGTCAGTCAGTCACTGGCATTCTTTCTTTCTAGGAGACTGGGAACTAATAAATATGGAAGGAACAGTAAAATGAGAAAATCATCATTTTGTAAGCAGCAATCTAGTAACTGATTCAGGTGAATATAATCCAGGATGATAAAAGAATATGATTAAAATCATCAGACAACAAGATATTCACATAAACCTGAATGATCACCCCGCAGATTGTTTATAATTCCAAGGGGAGCGTGAATGGTTACAATGGCAGGGTCTGGCAGCCATCCTCTAACCAAGCAATCAAACATCCCCCCAGAGGATCCTGAAATTATAGATCTTCTGATGTGAAACAATTAGAAGTACTAGTAACACTTAGTGTTATATTTTTGGCAAAAATGCCTAACCAGAACCTAATCATGAGAAAGCAATCAGCCAAATCCAGATGTGGAAAATTTTATAGAACAACTGGCTTGAAATCTTTACAAATATCAGTACCATAAAAGGCAAAGACCAGTGGGAGAGTTTTTCCAGCGTAAATGATGCTAAAGGGGCAGAGCAACGAAATGATGTGGTGCAGGGTGGATGGTGGGGGGGGCGGGGCGGGGAAGCTACAAAGACATTTCGGGAATGCTAGGAAAAACTAAAACGATATTATTGAATTAATGTTCATTTTCTTATGTGTGAGTGCCGTGTGATGCTTGTGTAGAATATTCTTACTCCTGGAGATTCATGCCTAAGGATTAAGGCTGCATGTGGTGATGTCTGCGACTTAATTTCAAATGGTTCAGAGAGAGAGAGGATGAATCTTGGTCGAGGGTTTTAAAGCATTAAACATCAGCAAGGCCCACAAAAAGGTGGGGCATGGGGATATTTGGAGAGGAAAGGATCCAGAAACTGAAGAAAGG
Source organism: Canis aureus (assembly GCF_053574225.1). NCBI lineage: Eukaryota > Metazoa > Chordata > Mammalia > Carnivora > Canidae > Canis > Canis aureus. Next base: position 37,567,459 of record NC_135630.1, read on the forward strand.
CTGGGATAGATAAAGGGAGGGCAGAACATTTGTGAATTGGCAAACAGTCCGTGGGGAGGGAATGGTTGTATACTCTCTCTCCCTCCTTCTCCAGAACATTCTCCCACTCTCATTCCAACAAAGCCCTCACTTCTGGCTTTGGGGTATGCTATGACATATCCCCGGCTAGAGTAGAGCTAAACAATTGATTGGTGAAGATAAAGCTCCTCTGGTGAATTTGGCCCTTCCAATCAGACCTCGGTATCTTCAAGCATCACATTGCCCTTCGATATCTTTATTAAAACATGTATACCACACACAAACATGCAAGCATAATCCAACATCCCCCTGCACCCCCACACCCCTCCTAGTGACTGCTGATGATGACAGAATGCACCATCTGAGCAATGATTTCTTTCATGACAATAATTACAAAACACTTAGTGGTAT